>NW_011495023.1:18402090-18411938 GCF_000754665.1 Bison bison bison
TAGGAAAGGGATTTGCAGTGTCCCCAGGCCAGATGCAGGGGACTGAAACCTAATGGCACCTTTCCCCACTGGTAACTCGCACCTCAAGCGGATGAGATGATGTCCTGTGGGGCTGGTGGGAGGAAAAGACAGAAAGGGAGCACCAGCCCTTCATCCAGCCCAGCTGTCAAGACACAGTTACATGGCTGCCACCACCCTGGTCCTGCCCTCACCATTTCTCCCCGGACCATGATGGTGTTGGTCTTCTTCAACACATCCTCCCTACCACGACTTAACCCTCCTCCCACTCGCAGTCTCTCTGCCACCCTGCGTGCCACCAGGCACTCCTGCCAAGGCTCCCATCTGAACTCCCAGCTTTAGTGCTCCGGAGTCTCCAATAACTCCCGTGGTCTACGTGGTCAGCAAACTATGTGGACTCAACCTGGCCTGTAAGTTATGAATGGTTTCTAACTTTCATGTTTAAAGATGTGTAAAAGGAAAAAAATAATAACATGTGACAGAGATGTCTGTTGCCTGCCAAGCCTGAAATACTTACTCTCTGGCCCTTTTCAAGATTTGTCACCCCTTATAACTCTGGTGATGAATAAAAAAGTCTGCATGTGCACAAGATCATCCATGATCAGATGCTAACTCATCGGTCAAGCTTCACCCACAGGCCACAAGCCCTCTGAGGCCAGCCATTGACTCGCTCAGGGACACACTCTCTAGAAACAGGTTGCTTCATCCAACCTCTTGCCAGCGCTGTGTAGCTGCATCTCTGAGGGCCAGCTCCCCTGGACAGTAGACTGTGGCTACCGCCTTTGCAGCCCAGCCCCAGGCCTGACATGTTGTCCACACACCATAGATACTTACTGTATTTCCCTTGTTGTACAGCAAGTCCCCTTGGGTTCAATCCCTGGGTTGGGAAGATCTCTGGAGGAGAGCATGGCAACCTACTCCAGTATTCTTGCCTGGAGAATCCCCATAGACAGAGGAGCCTGGTGGGCTACAGTCCATGGGGTCGCAAAGAGTCGGACACGACTGAGTGAATAAGCATAGCACAGCAAGTCCCCTACATACAAACAAGTTCCTTTCCAAGGGACTGCTGTAAGTCCATTTTGTTTATAAGTCCAACAAAATTAGCCTAGATACCCAACTAATACAATCAGCTATATAGTACTGTACTGTTATACTTTATAATACTTTTCACACAAACGTGAACGTGAAGTCGCTCAGTCGTGTCCGACTCTTTGCGACCCCATGGACTGTAGCCTACCAGGCTCCTCTGTCCGTGGGATTTTCCAGGCAATAGTACTGGATTGCCATTTCCTTCTCCAAGGGATCTTCCCAACCCAGGGATCGAACCCGGGTCTCCCGCATCGTAGACAGACGCTTTACCGTCTGAGCCACCAGGGACAAACACAAAAGAATAAAACAGTTTTAATCCTATAGTACAGTACCTTGGAAAGTACAGTACAGCAATTGCCATACAGGGGTACATTCGCATCTTTGAAAGTTCACAGCTTGTAGAGGACTGTCTGTATTTGTTACCAAAGAGCAATTCATCTCATGCATATCAATCTCTATTTTCTCATCTTTAAAAGAATTTTGAACTCAATGATTTTTAAGCCCTCATGGCTCTGAAGTGACATGATTCTATAAGAAATAGATGTTAAGCTAAAATGTGAACTAGAAAAAAATGTCTTGCCTGTGTCTCCTCAGAGAATTTTAGAAACTAGTGCTACGATTTACAATAGCCAACACATGGAAGCAACCTAAATATATATCAACAGCTGAATGGATAAAGACATGGTATGTATATACAATGGAATACTACTCAGCCATAAAAAATGAAATAATGCCATTTGTAGCAACATGGATTGACCTAGAGATGAGTGAAGTAAGCGAAGTAAGACAAAGACAAATATTATATACTATCAGTTATGCACGCATGCTAAGTCACTTCAGTCATGTCTAACTCTTTGAGACACTAATGAGTGTAGCCCACCAGGCTCCTCTGCCCATGGGATTCTCCAGGCAAGAATACTGGAGTGGGTTGCCATGCCCTCCTCCAGAGGATCTTCCTGACCCAGGGATCGAAACTTTTTTATGTCTCCTGCACTGGCAGACGGAGAAGGCAATGGCATCCCACTCTAGTACTCTTGCCTGGAAAATTCCATGGATGGAGGAGACTGGTAGGCTGCAGTCCATGGGGTTGCGAAGAGTCGGACATGACTGAGCGACTTTACTTTCGCTTTTCACTTTCATGCATTGGAGAAGGAAATGGCAACCCACTCCAGTGTTCTTGCCTGGAGAATCCCAGGGACAGGGGAGCCTGGTGGGCTGCCGTCTATGGGGTCGCACCGAGTCGGGCACGACTGAAGTGACTTAGCAGCAGCAGCACTGGCAGACAGGTTCTTTACAGGAGTGCCATCTGGGAAGCCCCATAATATCTGTTACATATGGAATCTAAAAAAAAAAATTATAGAAATGAACTTATTTGTGAAACAGAAACAGACTCTCAGACTGTGTGCTTTCTCTCAGTCCTGCCCACAGCCATCCTCAAGGCTCACGCCACCACACTGGGAGTGCCCACGGAGTGCCAGCCATGGGGTAAGGGTGTGCAGGGTGAGATGACAGCAGTGTTTGGGGTGCCCATGAGCCAGTTGGAAGGATCTGCAGTCAGGGTGTCCCTGATGGCTCCAGGGTGGGCTTCCTGATGGGAGTCCAAAAAGAAGTTCATGAGGTTCTCCTACCCCAAGCCAGCCTGCTGTCCTCCCAGCACCCACCGCAGTGGTACACGCTCATCAGCATCGGTGATGGTGGGAGAGAGAAGTAGGTGGTGCCCCTTGGAGCTGGGGAAGCCTGGTGCTTACTGACAAGGTCCTCTGGCCCCTGGGCTGTACCACCTCATGGGGGAGGGGTCACAGGTAAAGTGGGGCTTCCTCCTGAGACAGTCTGTGACCTGGGACCTTTTGCTGCAGTGCTTGTGCCTGGACAAAGGAGATGTTGTCTCCTCCAGCAACAAAATACAAAGAAACTTAAAAGGGACTAAAATTCACTGTGTGCATGTGCAATGAATGAAAAGACACACAAAACCCAAAAAGAGCCCAACTGCCACTTCAGAGGAGTCAGGAGCAACAGCAGGGTGTTGGGAGCTAAAGCAGGGTATTGCACACATGCCCCTTGCACACAACACCACCAAAGGGGTGGGCAAAACACTTAAGCCACCTCTCCAGGCTGACCCCTGAACCCACCCCACCCTCACCCCATATAAGGAACACACTTGCCCCACCTAAGGGAGCAAGGAAGGGCACCTGTTACTTGTTCTCACCGCCCTCCACCCCACCCGCTGCAGCAGGGGCCCAATAAAGCCTTGCCTTAATTCCTTATCTGACCTTTCATCAATTTCTATTGATGAAGGAGGCCAAGCACTTTGGTCAATAACACTCTTAGTCTCTTCAGTGCATCCAATCTCATGCGGGAACTTCTCCATTGCCCTCGTCAGACCCCCAAAAGGCCCTCTCATCTGAGGGTGATGGTCAATATCCGTATTCTTTGAGGGAAAGATGGGAGAAAACTCCTATTCCATCGTTTTGATGGTGCCCTTGTCTGTAAGTGACGTTTCCATGTCATCTGGGACTTGCCTTCACCCAACACTTGCCTGACCCAATGCCCACAAAGGCTCAGAGTACCACGCCCAGGTTTTCTTCCATCCTCTTTTTACTTCCATCATAAAGACGCATCTTTGGGGCTTATTGGCAACATGCCAAAGAAAGTCACTTCGGTGTTTTAATCTGTCGCTGCACCTCTACACAAGGCTCCCTCCTTGAACTAGAGAACGTGGCCCTGGAGAACCAAAGCTGCAGCAGCGCCTGCCACTGGCAGCCTCTGCCTTCTAGGAACAGTCCTAGGCTTGTCCTCCTGGGAGCAGCCGTTCCTGTCCAGGTCAAAGCCCTGAAAGGTCAGCCAAAGTCCCTCAGTCATCACCCCCTGCCAGAGAGGACACTGAGCTTGCTCTCTGCACTGGCCTAGCACCCTCTTTACATGGTATTCCCCAAGGGCTTCCCCAAAGCAAGAAAATAATTCCCCAAATTTAAAAGCAAGAAGGACCAGTTTTTTTTAAAAAATCTTGACTCTTGCTGACCTAGATATTAGAGTGAGCTGCAAAAGAAATAGAAATTTAAAGTTGTGATTTAAAAAAAAAAAATTATGGGAAATACAAAGATAATGTGGTACATATGAGGGTGTCTAAGAAAAAACAGCTAATTCACATCTGTTTCATGATCAGGAAACTAAGCTTATGGAGGAAGGTTAGGGACTTATTAAAGGGCATATACTTACTCCAGATGGAAATTATATTTTTATATAATGTAAATATATACACATAATGGTATATATTTATTCACATATAAATATAGTATGTTTTATATATACATACATAATTATATATTCATACATAAATATAGAACTATGTTTACACATGCAAATATATGCATATAATTACATATTTTATATAGAGATAATAAATATATATTTTATATATTACATATATAATTCCCAAGCTAGTGTTTATATAACGTGAGAGTCGTGTCCAACTCTTTGTGACCCCATGGACTGTATAGTCCATGGAATCCTCCAGGCCAGAATACTGGAGTGGGTAGCCTTTCCCTTCTCCAGGGAATCTTCCCAACCCAAGGACTGAACCCAGGTCTCCCATACTGCAGGCGGATTCTTTACCATCTGAGCCACAAGGGAAGCCCTGTTTATACAATACTAGGCTGTCTTCAGGTTTTCCCAGATGGCACTAGTGGTGAAGAGCCCACCTGCCTAGGCAGGAGATGTAAGAGATGTGGGTTCAGTCCCTGCTGTGGGAAGATCCCCTGGAGAAGGAAATAGCAACCCACTCCAGTATTCTTGCCTGGACAAGTGTGTGGGCAGGGGAGCCTGGCAAGCTACAGTCCATTGGGGTTGCAAAGAGTCGGACAGGACTGAGCATAGCACAACAGCAAGCTATCTTTACAGAGAGAGTCATGGATTGGCTTTCCCTCGTTGGTCTGTTGGTAAAACTTGACGAAGACACTGCACATTCTGTCTCTGAGAAGCTTAACTTGAATGAGACATGGACAATTTAAACAAGGTCCCAAGGTGGGTGAGGGATGATCTTTGATAAACACATGGATGTATAGACATCTCTCATTATCCATTCCATGGGCACAGATGTCAGTCAGAAAAATTAAGAGCAACAGATGATGAAAAGGACAGGCCATATCTTTGGCTGAGTGGCAGGAAAGTCATCCAACCCCGGCATCAGGGAGGAACCATTGGAATCCAGCTAGAAACTGGGGAGGTTCCCTGTGGCCAGCGCTCAGGATAGCTACCTCCAGCTGAGGACTCAACAGTGAAGTACTTCTGTGGTTTGTATTCCAAATCATCCCAGTCCTCCATCTACAAAAATGTCCGGGAAAAAAAAAGTCCGAAATCAAAGTTAATTTACACAACACAGAGAAAACCAAAATGCACTGAAACTGTATAACATTTTCTTTTACGAAGAAAGACCGCTTCAAGAGACATATTCTGCAGTAGTCCGTTCTGACTGCTAAGACGATTAAACAGGCAGGGGTGTCGTGGAGGAAGGGCTGTGGACCGGATCCTCTCCCAGGGAGAGGGAGAAATCACAGAGATTTTCCATAAATCTCTACTCGTAATTTGAAAACCAGAAGGAGATAACTGAGTGACAGCCCCAACCATGCCTGTCTAGGCGATGACTAAGCCACAGCCATCATCTCTCCAATCAGCGGGAGGGAGGCTCCCTTCTCTTTCCATGAGGTCACAGTCATTCATCCCCCAAGTATTATCACCTGACCCGGTGGCATCAGATGATTCTGTTCCTGGCTAAGACGGAGCGACGGGTCTTGCTCTGCCCCAGAAAGACACCCCCACTGCTTCCGTGGTGAGCTAAATTGAACAGGCTTGGATGCCACCCCAGACACCAGCTTTCAGCCAGGGATGCTCCGCCAGCCCTTGCGACCAAGAGCAGTTTTCTTCACTGTACACTGATGTTTGCAAGCAGATCCAGGCACAAGGAGGCAGATTGTGCTTTCAGATGCTCTTCTCAGGGGTCCACCTGTCTACTCTCAGAGAATGTCCTCTGTAACTGCAGCCCAAGTGATGAACAATTAACCCTCTCCAAGACCCACGCCCCAAAGCCAATTTTCTCTGATTATTTGGCTCTCTGGTCACTAATGTGTTCTGTCTCAGCCTTTCTGCCTCAACACAAAAAGATGAGGACTGTCCCTGTCCTGTTCCAGCTCATCCCCTCAGAATCTTCCAGAGTCAGAAGGATTTTCCACTTTCAGAGAGCCAACTCAATCTGTTGACAGAGTTTTCAAAGATAGCAGAATTTTTTTTCTTTTTTTGAGCCAGAGCCACTATCAGTCACAATTGTTGAACTTGAGATTACTTTAGAGTTTTCAGTGCCACCTGAAAAAAAAACCCACAGTACAAGTATCCACACTTGAAAAAATGGAATTTGCTCTTCCAAGAGTTACTTGCCTACATAGTTTTTCAACCATGACTGATTTTCTCAACTCCTAGCTAGATTTCAAGCATTCTGTGTTCATTTCCTCATCTTCATGCCTTTCCAGCACCATTTCTCTTGCTAAATGGGGGAGATTTCTTCAAATAATCCCACCTGATCTTCAAGAGACCCCTGACTCTTCCAACACGTTGTCGATACCTTGGTGTACACTTCACCTGCATCTCTCATCTTTCCTCAGATTCCACCTAGACTGTGCCTACTTTTCATGTGACATGAGAGTCTATCTTATCTAAAATTAGGTTATAAATTCCTTGAGGACAAAAATGTTCATTTGTCACCTCTTTCATATGCATGTCCCTGCCTCCTACTGATGACCACGTACTCTCACATGTGAAAAATTGTACATTTAATTTTTTTGGACTGCACCACACAGCATGTGGGAACCCTCATACCCTGCACTGGAAGTGTGGAGTTCTAACCACTGGATAACCAGGGAAGTCCCTACATTTCTTTTTAAACTTGAAATTACTCCAAACAAGATAGCAATAAAAACACGAGAGTGCTGGTGATCCTTTTCCGTTTGTACTTCATTCCAAGGAAATTGATTTAAAGCCATTCTTTTATTTTTTTTTCCTGCTGGTCCAGCATTTAGGGGAATTTTTATGCAAAGCATGAGATCTAGAGACCAGGGAAAATGATTCACTTCCCAAGCAGCTGACATTCTAACCTCATCTCTCTCATAACTGATTAGTACTCAGAAAGGTGTGTGCTTTTATCATCAGGATAGTAAATGTTTCATTGATTCATCACTATGTACCTAGTACTAGGTACCATGCTAAAGAACTTTACATGCATGAATTGACTGAATCCTCACCACAATCCAAGATAGGAAATGTCATCACCCTCATGTTATAAATGAACCAACCCAGAGATATGAAAATTGAGTACCTTGTCCAAGCTCATGCAGACCTGCACTGGATACAGCAAAAATGCAAATGCAAGATTTGTCTCCACCGTTGCTACTCACCATGGTCCCTTGACTGGCAGCCTATTGGACACATTGCTGCTGCTGCTGCTAAGTCGCTTCAGTCGTGTCCGACTCTGTGCGACCCCATAGACGGCAGCCCACCAACCTCCACCGTCCCTGGGATTCTCCAGGCAAGAACACTGGAGTGGGTTGCCATTTTCTTCTCCAATGCATGAAAGTGAAAAGTGAAAGTGAAGTTGCTCAGTCGTGTCCGACTCTTCACGACCCCATGGACTGCAGTCTACCAGGCTCCTCCGTCCATGGGAGTTTCTAGGCAAGAGTACTAGAGTGGGGTGTCATTGCCTTCTCTGATTGGACACTTTAGGATGCAGATTCTCACTCCCGCCCTAGACTCACTGAATCAGAAGCCTTAGATTGGGGCCCCGCAATCTGGGCTTTAGCAAAGTCTCAGGTCATTCAGATAGGGAGTTAGCAAACTTTTTCCTATAGGTCTAGATGGTAAATATTTTGGAACTGCATGCCATAAGAGCCATAGAGGAGACATATACAAAGGGATGTGACTGGGTTCCAATAAAAGTTGATTCACAAAATCAGATGGCCAGCCATGGGGCTGCAGTCTGACTACCCCAGTAATTCTTATATAAGAAGTGTTCTGAGGATAGTTGAGCAAAACGTTACCTTATTAAAGAGGGGTCATATTAGAATTGATCTACAATGTCATGTAAGTTTCAGGTGTACAGCACACTGATTCAGTAATACATGGACATGTACATCTATTATTTTTTGGATTATTTTCTCTTATAGATTATTACAAAATATTGAGTATAGTTCCCTAGACTATACAGTAGTTCCTTGTTCATTATCTTATATACATATATATGTAAATGTATACATATATGTGTGTGTTTATTTACATATATATGTAAATAAATATATATATGTAAAATATATATATATATGAAAGTGAAAGTCTCTCAGTCGTGTCCCAACTCTTTGCGACCCCATGAACTAAACAGGCCATGGAATTCTCCTGGCCAGAATACTGGAGTGGGTAGTCTTTCCCTTCTCCAGGGGATCTTCCCAACCCAAGGATTGAACCCAGGTCTCCTGCATTGCAGGTGGATTCTTTACCAGCTGAGCCACAAGAGAAGCCCAAGAATACTAGTAAGCTTTTTCCTTCTCCAGTGGATCTTCCCAACCCAGGAATCGAACTGGGGTCTCATGCATTGCAGACGGATTCTTTACCAACTGAGCTATACACACACACACACACACACACACACACACACACACGTATATGTATATGTATATATGTGTGTGTGTGTGTATATATATATATATTAGTGTGTATATGTTAATACCAACCTTCCAGCTTATTCCCCTGCCCCCTAACCCTGTTGGCAACTGTAAGTTCATTCTCCTAAATCTGGGAGTATGTTTCTGTTTTCTAAATAAGTTAATTTGTGTCTTTTTTTTTAGATTCCACATAAAAGTGATATTATATGATATTTGTCTATGTCTGGCTCTATCTCTAATCTCGAGGTCCATCCATGTTGTAGCAAATGGCATTTTTATGGGTGAATAATATTCCACTGTATATATGTAGTGCATCTTTTTTATCTACTAATCTGTCAGTGGATACTTAGGCTGTTTCCATATCTTGGTTAATTGTCAATAGGGTGCATGTAACTTTTTGAATTACAGTTTTCTCTGGGTAATATGCCCAGGGTCCATCAACAACTCCATTTTTAGTTTTTTAGGGAACCCTACAAGTGGCTGCACAAATTTACATTCCTACCAACATCGTAAAAGTTTGAATTAACAAAGTTTAGAAAACGCTGGGCTGGAAGAAGCACAAGCTGGAATCAAGATTGCTGGGAGAAATATCAATAACCTCAGATATGCAGATGACACCACCCTTATGGCAGAAAGTGAAGAGGAACTAAAAAGCCTCTTGATAAAAGTGAAAGAAGAGAGTGAAAAAGTTGGCTTAAAGCTCAACATTCAGAAAACGAAGATCATGGCATCTGGTCCCATCACTTCATGGCAAATAAATGGGAAAACAGTGGGAACAGTGTCAGACTTTATTTTGGGGGGCTCCAAAATCACTGCAGATGGTGATTGCAACCATGAAATTCAAAGACGCTTACTCCTTGGAAGGAAAGTTATGACCAACCTAGATAGCATATTGAAAAGCAGAGATATTACTTTGCCAGCAAAGGTCCGTCTAGTCAAGGCTATAGTTTTTCCAGTGGTCATGTATGGATGTGAGAGTTGGACTGTGAAGAAAGCTGAGCGCTGAAAAATTGATGCTTTTGAACTGTGGTGTTGGAGAAGACT
>NW_011495023.1:18412227-18416374 GCF_000754665.1 Bison bison bison
TGGACGTCAGTTTGCGTGAACTCCAGGAGTTGGTGATGGACAGGGAGGCCTGGCGTGCTGCAGTTCATGGGGTCTCAAAGAGTCGGACATGACTGAGCGACTGAACGGACTGAACTGACAGTCGTTCAGAAAAACATTTTACAAAATTTTGTCAATTTTCTTTTCAATTAACTTGCCCAGTGAAAAAGTATAAGAATGTTTTTGGCAAATTGAATTTACTACAGATGACAGATTAAAGCTTTCTTAATTTTTCTTTGTTTAATAGACTTTAAGCTTCAAGTTCGCAAAGAGTCGGACACGACTGAGCAACTGAACTGAACTGAACTGAAGCTTCAAGTTCATTTAATAAATTCTCTAGCCCTAAATGCATTTTCAATAGAAGTTTTAATAGAACTATTTTGTAAATTAAGGGGATACTTGTATGTGATAAAAAAAATCAAGCTATAAAGAAAGAAATTAAAGTTCAGTTAACTCACCTTCTTTATGTCTATCCTCATATCCATTCACCAGAGGTAACAGCTGTGACATAATGTCTATGAAACACAATAAACAAAGCCTGTGTGTGTGTGTGTGTGTGTGTGCATGCTCAGTCATGTCTAATTCTTTTCGACCCCAAAGACTGTAGCCCTCCAGGCTCCTTTGTTCATAGGATTTTCCAGGCAAGAATACTAGAGTGGGTTGCCATTTCCTTCTCCAGGGGATCTTCTCAACCCAGGAATCGTCTGCCTGTATTTAAATAGTATTCCAGGAATACTTAAATAATATGACTGAACCCATAGAGAAGGAAAAGTAACTGATCCTATGTCATAAACCATGGCCACTTTAAGGAGAATGTTCCAAACTCCCAGGTCATGTTCAGCTTCTGCTGTTTCTTCTACTTCGTCTCACTCTCATTTACTCCTTTTTTGTTTTTCTCAAACACAACTTCTTCAGTATTTTTTTTTTTCCATTTGGGTGCCTAGTTATGAAACTTTCTGAGATTTTGCTTGCCTGAGAATGTCTTTATTTTACCTTCATCTTTGGTTGACAGTTTAGCTAGGTGTAGAATTCTGTGTTCAAAATCAGGTGTTGGCAAACTATGGCCCACTGGTCAAACCCAGCCCTTCACTTGTGTTGGTAAATGAAGGTTTGCAGAAACACAGCCATGCTCACTTCTTTACGGACGTTAGGGCTACTTTTGTGCTACACTGGCAGAGCTGAATAGTTACAAGAAAGACCACCTGACCCACAAAATGTGCAATATTTACTCTTTCCCCTTAAAGGAAAAGTGTGTCTGCCCTTATTTAAAATCATTGTAACTCAGAATGTTGGGATTCTGCTTCATTGTTTCTTGCTGATGAGAACTCTGAGGGCTCTGAGTTACTGTCCTATGTTGTTGATGTCAGTATGATTATTAGGCAGCTTGTTTTTTTCTCTTTGGAGGCTCTTTAGGCTTTCTCTTTATCTTTGTATATACCTCAAGTATCACCAGGTTTTATTTTTAATTTATCCTTTTTAGTACTTAGTGGAAGTTTTCCAATTAAATATTCATGTCTTCCTTTACATAAGATGATTTTCCTCTACTTTTTTTTTTTATTTATCCCCTTTATTTTCTCTGTTAGCTATTCTTTTCCTATGAGAAGGATATTGAACGTCTGGTCCTATGCTCATACTTGTTAATTCTTCTTTTATTTATCATCTTTGTCTTTTTGCTGTCCATGCTGAAAATTTTCCTTTATTTTTCTTCCAAGATATTTCTTTAGTCATGTCCAACATATTTTTCAATCCAGTTGTTGATTTATAATTTTAGCAATCTTATTGTACTTTTTTTTTTTTTAATCTGCAACCTTTTACTTTAGAGTATAGCCAGTTAACAATGTTATAACAGTTTTGGGTGCACAGCAGAGCTACTCAGCCATACATCTATTCTCCTCAAAACTCCTCTCCCATCTAGGCTGCCATATAACATTGAGTAGAGTTCCCCGTGCTATACAGTAGGTTTTTGTTGGTTATCCACTTTAAATATAGTCATGTGTACATGTTGATCTAATATCCCTTATATCCTTTCCCTCCTGGTAACCACTAGTTCATTCTCTAAGTCTGCGAGTCTGTTTCTGTTTATTAAACACACTTATTTTAATTATCAGAAGCCCTTCTGATTTTCTGATCCCTCCTGTGTCAACAATTCATTCTTATTTTAAGGATATAGGATCATCCTGAATTACTCTAAGAATGCTGAAAAGAATATTTAAAGTTCTTTTTAGCTTTCTGAGTTCTGTTTTCTTCTACTGGTTACTCTATGTGTTCATATTAATCCTTCTCTTTCATGAACTCAGTATTGTCTAATATCTAGTGTTATACTTCGGAGAAGGCGATGGCACCCCACTCCAGTACTCTTGCCTGGAAAGTCCCATGGACCGAGGAGCCTGGTAGGCTGCAGTCCATGGGGTCGCTAAGAGTCGGACACGACTGAGCGACTTCACTTTCACTTTTCACTTTCATGCATTGGAGAAGGAAATGGCAACCCACTCCAGTGTTCTTGCCTAGAGAATCCCAGGGACGGGGGAGCCTGATGGCCTGCCGTCTATGGGGTCGCACAGAGTCAGACACGACTGAAGCGACTTAGCAGCAGCAGCAGCAGCAGTGTTATACCTATGGCTGAAGGATGAAACTGACCAGCACAAAAGTATTGTTCCTCAGAACTCTGTTAAATGAGGGAGTTCTGTGAAGACACTGGGTGAATAGAAGTATTGATGGGCAGAATTCCCTATTGTACGATGCAAGCAATCAGAGACATCCCCACCCAGAATTGCTCAGGGCATGAAAAACTTAAGCAGAGATATCTGGGCAAAGTGTCCTTATCCCAGTAATTGCTACTGAAGCCCAGCTTTTGCTTTTTGCTTTTTTCTCCAGCTTTTTTCTTTAGGCTGAGTACCCATATACCTCTACTCTTTACTCTTTAGAAGTTATTTGATTTTATCCAAGCAACACAATTTGTCCATGTTTGTTCTGAAACTGAGGAGAGGAAGGAGAAGGAAGAGCAGGGAGGAAGTTCTAGTTGAAGAAGGGTATCCCAAAGATCTGAATTCAGACTGTTAAATAAACATTCTAACAAGCATCCTCCCCCACTTCCCATGCATTCTTGTCCTTCGTGTCTGATAGCTCCAAGCTTGGAGCTTCTCCAGCCCACTCTTATCTCTGGAATCCCCCTCTCTGTTTTTTTCTTTTGTTTGCTTTTCATATAAGTCCATCTGCTTTCTATCTACTAGCATTTATTCACACCCTATGGTTCCTTTATTGATGTCCAGATTGTTGTGGTTTCATTAGATAGAATTATGAATGGACAAACACACAATGGACAATTAACCATTTAGTCTGTCAATGGGACCTTGAGAAAGGGTGAGGTCTGATTCATACGCTCTTAAGACATTCAGCAAAGTTTAAAGCATATAAAGTTGTTTTGGGGGTACCATCTTTACCTTTCCCTCCGTCCACCCTGTCCAAGCATATTTTCAGGTAGAAATGGACATGGAACAACAGACTGGTTCCAAATAGGAAAAGGAGTGTGTCAAGGCTGTATACTGTCACCCTGCTTATTTAATTTATATGCAGAGTACATCATGAGAAATGCTGGGCTGGAAGAAGCACAAGCTGGAATCAAGATTGCTGGGAGAAATATCAATAACCTCAGATATACAGATGACACCACCCTTATGGCAGAAAGTGAAGAGGAACTAAAAAGCCTCTTGATAAAAGTGAAAGAAGAGAGTGGAAAAGTTGGCTTAAAGCTCAACATTCAGAAAACGAAGATCATGGCATCTGGTCCCATCACTTCATGGCAAATAGATGGGAAAACAGTGGGAACAGTGTCAGACTTTATTTTGGGGGGCTCCAAAATCACTGCAGATGGTGATTGCAACCATGAAATTCAAAGACGCTTACTCCTTGGAAGGAAAGTTATGACCAACCTAGATGGCATATTCAAAAGCAGAGACATTACTTTATCAACAAAGGTCCATCTAGTCAAGGCTATGGTTTTTCCAGTAGTCATGTATGGATGTGAGAGTTGGACTGTGAAGAAAGCTGAGTGCCGAAGAATTGATGCTTTTGAACTGTGATGTTGGAGAAGACTCTTGAGAGTCCCTTGGACTACAAGGAGATCCAACCA
>NW_011495023.1:18416474-18434875 GCF_000754665.1 Bison bison bison
GTCCCTTGGACTACAAGGAGATCCAACCAGTCCATTCTAAAGGAGATCAGTCCTGGGTGTTCTTTGGAAGGAATGATGCTAAAGCTGAAAGTCCAGTACTTTGGCCACCTCATGCAAAGAGTTGACTCATTGGAAAAGACTCTGATGCGGGGAGGGATTGGGGGCAGGAGGAGAAGGGGACGACAGAGGATGAGATGGCTGGATGGCATCACCGACTCAATGGATGTGAGTTTGAGTGAACTCCGGGAGTTGGTGGTGGACAGGGAGGCCTGGTGAGCTGCAATTCATGGGGTCGCAAAGAGTCAGACACGACTGAGTGACTGAACTGAACTGAATGATCAACTGAGGAAGCAAGGTGGTATTTTAATAAAGTCCATAGACCAGACCAAACTAACCACATCAAGGTAATTCTAGACATTTTTCAAAATGTCTGATACTACAGGAATCTTTAAAGTGCATAGAAAAGAAATAGTGATAAATCTACATATATTTCCAACAAACTTCGAAACCAAATATTTTGCATCATCATAAATAATACCTTATCCAGATGTGAAAAAAACAGAACCAGAATACAGAGTTAGAATTGGAAAAGATAAAGATGGTTAACAGATGTAAACAAGCAATTCTAGGGTAATGACAGAAAGAAAAATCAAGTTTGGATTTTGAGCTCTTTTGTTCTGAATAGAAAAGAAAACACGTAAGTTAATAGTAGCAGTTGAATCTTGGTCATTTCATCCATTATTCAAAATATCCTTGATTTTATCGTAACAGATGTATATTATAATGCATCCATGTAAGTTACTCTAAATGGTAACTGTAGACTGATTACTGTATAGTAACTTTTTTTAAAGTTGGCAGTTGACAACATTCTTTTATCCCTTTGCTTTGCAAAGAAATAGAAAAGTAATTTTTTAGCTTTCAAACCCTCTTAAATGGTGAATCTTTTTGACGTTGACGCTATTCTCATCTCTTTTTTCTGCCTGTGGAGGCACACACACACACCCCTTTTCATATCAAGGGGTGGACAAAGCCTATGGCCAGATTCAGCCACACTTGCAGTTATCAAGCATGACAGAGATGGAAGGAAAACATCTGGTGGAAGGCTTTTGCTTGCCTTTGTAGCGGAGAGTTTCCTTTGATCTCCAGCTCGAGTTCTCTATGGAGTCTAGCAGATCAATTAGTTAATAGACCTTTCCCACTAGTAGATCCACTAGCTGACTACTGAGGATGGAAGCAAGTTCTATTTACCAGTCCTTCGTTTCCCCTTTTACTTGAGGCAAAGCCTTTTTTCCCCTTGAAATGACATAATTATTAAACCACTTCAGTCACTGCTGTGATTAATGAGTCCCTGCTTTCCTTGGTTCTGCTCTCATGCTGAAAGGCTAGGGCTCGATGGCTACAGTTTCATTCTGCATTGCAATTAAGGATAGGAACAGCTTGAAACACTATTATTAAAACCAACCTCTTGTCCAGGTTTCCCTGCTTCCTTTGGGGAATTGGAATTATCATCTTAGTATCTATTTCTCCAAAAATTCAGGGAAGCCGTATTACATTTTCACCTGGATTTCATTCTAACAAGCTTGGTTTATTTTCCTTATATTACAAAGATTGGTTCTAAGAATTTCAACATATATTATCTTTCCCTAAGAAATTTTCTATCCCGTTTACAACATAACTATTCATGCTATTCAGGAAAGAATAATTACCTTCAGGAAACCAAATGAATTATTTTGAGGTCTCACATATAGAATTTCAATCAGCTTTAATGATTTTAGGAGGGTCAAAACATTATATCTGAATTGTATTTTTCACCTGAACACAAAACCATCATCACGTACTGTATTTTGTGTGTGTGGGTGGGTATGTGTGTGTGTGTGTGTGTTCAGTTACTCAGCCATGTCTGACTTTTTGCAACCCTTGGACTGCATGCAGGACATCAGGCTTCCGTGTCCTTCACTATCTCCCAGAGTTTGCTCAAATTCATGTCCATTGAGTTGATGATGCTATCTAACCATCTCATCCTCTGCCACCTCCTTCACTAAAAACAATGAAAGTGAAAGTCGCTCAGTCGTGTCCGATTCTTTTCCACCCCATGGACTATACAGTCCATGGAATTCTCCAGGCCAGAATACTGGAGTGGGTAGTCTTTCCCTTCTCCAGGGGATCTTCCCACCCAGGGATTGAACCCAGGTCTCCCATATTGCAGGCAGATTCTTTACCAGCTGAGCCATCAGGGAAGCCCAAGAATACTGGAGTGCATAGCCTATCCCTTCTCCAGTGGATCTGCCCAGCCCAAGAACTGAACCAGTACCTTTTCTTAAAAGACAAGATTAGACAATTGGCTGTTACTTTTCAGACACAATTATGCCAGTCTTGCCCCGTAGACAGTCAGAAACACGATGTCCCAGTGAACTGGTGTTTGCTACTGCACTCAATGCATTTTACTGTAAGAGATCCCAGTCTGAGACTCTAGTCTGATCTCTATGCTGGGACCAAAATAAAGCCATGCGGTGCTCACACTGGCCACAGTAATACCAACCTAGGAATAAAACATAGCTCCCCAGCGCACAGTAACACGCAGGCAGTACAGAGCGCTGCCCCCAGATGAAATTGCAAAGGGAATTTCAGGAGGCAGAATGTAATTATCCCCTTTGGAGTTTGGCATGGACGGGAGGATTGAACAGTGCTGTCCTTTGTCCCCAAAAGAAAGCGTGCCAACAGATATATGACAGACACAGCCAGAAACACGAGGAAGGAGACTAGAGTCTTGTTTGTTTTCAGTGCCCCATTTTTCACCTCCTTAGATAACCATTCCTATGTCCTCAGAAAATTGGAACAGTTCTCAACGTGGCCCCTTTTATGTCACATTACCACCACTTTGAATGCCCTTTAGAAGAGGCTTATTAAATGCTCAATAAAGTCCTGTGAGCCGCCGTCTCTGAGCACCGGTCTCCCAGCTCTGCCTCACAGAGAGCTCTAAGCCAGGCGTTAATTCGAAGCCTTCCGTGAGCCATCTTAGATGGTGACTACCAATGCCATGATTCTCAAAAGTAGAAATAAAGTGACTGCAGACTCCAAAGGCTATCTGATAGCTCATTCCCATAATCTTTATAATAATTAATACTTATACTTAAGGTTGTAGGAAATTAACTGCTGAGCGTGGGTACTGTTGGGACCACCACTAGATAGCTTCAGAAAATTATTAAACGTCAGTTAGTTGCTTGTTTAATACCAAAGTGCACCCTCCAGGGCAGCAAGGCCAAGACAACACAGAAGCTGCCTTGGACTCTTACACGCTCTGCCCTCCCTCTGTGTTTATTAACGTTCTCACTCTTGTTCAAGGTAGCCTTGACATGAGTCCCGTCCCACTCTCTCCTTCCGGTTGGCTCTTTCGAGAAGGTCATCAACCTAAATGATTTCACGCCGGGATCTGACACCCACTCCTTCTGACGTCTTTTGACCTTGGTCCCACTAGTAGCCCAGTGACAACATACCCAAAGTCCATGGCCCTGACCCCAGGCACAACTTGCAGATGAAAGCTAAGAAACAGAATTCTAGAAATCACCAACTTAACTCCAACCAATGCCTGAAACCTGATATTCAAATCCATCCGTTTCCAAAAAGAAAGGTTTCTCAATCATAGTTTGTCCTGAACCACCTAAGACATTATAGCTGATCGAGTGAAAGAGACATCAAACCTAGACTCAGGTCTCTATGGTGATATACCATCCTTTAGAGTTTGTGCTAGATAACAAAGATCCTCCCGAGGATGGAGGTCGTGGATTCCTCTTTCCCAAGACCCACACTTCATCAAGTGGCCTGGGTCAAATTTTATGACGTGCAAACTCGGTGGGGAATAAACATCATTAGGAGTCAGCACTTTTCTTACTCAAGCAATTTTGTCACCTCCGGTAAAAATGTTTCAAGTTACTTTCCTACAAGAAGAGTAGAATTGTGACTCAGAGTTAGTCCTAAAAAAGTAAGGTCTCACTTTCTGGTCTTGTAGGTTGGCATCTTCCTGCTCCATTTTGAACCCTTTTTTTTTTTCCAGCAAAAATCTTTGATTTTTAATTCAAAAAATAATATGCTCAAAACAGGCAACAGGTAGAATGTCTTCTATGCGATGGCCCCAAATCTGTATGATTCCAAAACCCGACGTCTTCCCTCTCCACCTTCCAATCAGCTGCTGTAGGAAATGCTTCTGAATTTGGAAGGTGATGAGGAAGATTTTACTACTTCCTATAAACAAGAAAAGAGCGAGGTAACAGAAGTTTTAAATGACTCGCTGGACTCACAAAGTGAATAAGAAACAGCTGTGCCCCTGTCCTCTGTGTCTGTAAGGTCATGATCAGATGGAGCTCTTTGGGGAGGCTGAGGGTAAGCCAGACAGGTGCCCAGAACATTCCACCCTGATGGAACTAAGGAAGCCCCAGCCTAGAGACACTTTATGCCCCTGAATTGTTTCCTGAAATCCCATCTCCCCTGGTTCCATTGTCTCTGGGAGTTTGTCCCTAGTCGGTCTGTATTTCTGAACTTTCTCATTTCCTGTGTCTTGGGACCATTCTATGTGATGCTCACCCAGCCTCTATGAGATACTCTCCAAGCACTGGGTTTCATTACACATGCAGCAGCTGAGATGCCTGCTTAGCACACTCCTCTGGCTTATGCCTCTGGGAAGCCCTCTGTGAAACCAGCTAGGCTCGAATGGGGCTCCTGCTTCCTGCTCTGGCCAAAACCAGGTTCCCTGTTTTCTACCTCCAGTTCATGATGGGTTAATCTTCTTTTTCAGACTTGCTCAGCTTGTTTGATGTTTAAGGAGGACCTGTGAGTTGATGACATGTAATCTAAGTAAACACACTCAACTCTAATTAGGGGAGACTCTGAATTTAAAACAAGCCTTAAAGGAAGACTAGATGGTCCCCCACATCCTTAGGGCTTGGCTCAGAGGCTCTGTGACCCACAGTTCTAGAGTCCGGCCTCTGAGGTGCCCCAAATGGACCTCCCAGGGACCAGGGCTACCAGGGCATTACATTAACCCAGGATGAACACGCACCTCTACTCTGGCTGGACAGATGGGCTTCTGCCAGCAGTGCTTTCTGAAATCAGATTAGTATTCCCCGAAAAACAACATTCAAACAAGGTTCAAAGGTCAAATAGCTTTCCTTCAAGGCCTCTCTCCCAATGGTCTCAATATTAATGGAAATGTACAAATTAATTTCTGATTCTTTATTTTATACCCATCAACCATTAACAACTTTTCAGTCTGGGGTCATACACAGTGGGAATGCCTGGGGTACCCGGGAAACTCCGACTTCTAGACTCAACTGTGATGCTGATTACACAAGCATCCTTGGGAAGTGACACAACCAACGGGGACTTCAGTTTACCTGTAAAAGGAGCCCTTCATCAGGCTGATCTCCTCGGTCCCATAGGGAAACTGAACGGCTCTGAGCCAGCCTTGGCATCTGCCGCCCCAAGCTCCATGCAAAGTTTTGTGAAAGGAGCCACTGAAAAGGCAGGGGCACCACCCAAGAGTGAGTCTTTATGTAGCCTCTTCATTTCTCGCTCCATCAAGAGACGGTGACAATCCCTTTGTAACAACGCTACCAAGCTCAGAAATGAGGGAATCTGGAAGGCTGCTCCATAAACAAAAACATCCACATGTAAAAAGCCTGCCTTGGAAAAATTAAGGTAAACATCTTTTGGACTTGCTGCTGTTGACAACATGTTTTCAATTTGCATCGCAAATTCATCGGAAGCCTTTCTGCCAGGGAACCGGATGGCCCAGGGAACTGGTAATTGGTAATGAGTCGTGCAGCCTTTCAGGTCTCTGATACCATTCTGAACGGAGCCAAGCTAATAGTGAATTACCTGATGCTGCTGGAAACCTTTGCAACACGAGCCAGACCCCTGGATTCAATCCCCGGCTTACAACCTGAGTTCAGACACGGTCTGTTGGGCACTTATAAGGAGAATCAGGAGAGACCACGGCACAGGGACAGAAGTGGACAATGAGGGAATGAACTAGGTGTTTCTGCCTTCAACTCTGATGTTTTTCCCCCGAGATATTCCAAAGGAAATTTCCAAGGAATGTCAGGCCTAGAGAAATGGAATGAACATTCACCTCCCATTCTTAAATGGTCAAAAATTCCAGTCTTGCAATTTTCATTTCTTCCTAATCACTGTCCCAGTCCAGAGGGTCAAATTATTTATGTAGCAGTTTTTGAGGTGAAATAGATTTTACTCCTTCTTATTTGGTCTATGAGCTCAACTTTTCTTTAAAAAAACAAAAGAAATGTATCACTAGAGCTTTACAAACCAGCCAAAACCATGAATCTTCTTTTCCAAGACTTACCAAAATGAATTTCCACCTTATGATCTGGGGTACAGAATTTTATTTTCAGTGTTTTGCAGTCATCCTAGAGGAACCATCTAGAAGAAAAACAGAACTTTTTTTTCTTTTTAAGGCCGTGCTGTACAGCATGTGGCAACTTACAATCCCTTCCCCCTGAATTGGGAGCGCAAAGTCTTAACCACTGGACCACTGGAAGTTCCTTTAAAAAAAAAACAGAACTTTTGCATCACTAGCTTTCCCTGGCTATTCCAGCTCCATGTTTATATCACTACTTTTCCTTTACACTCTTTGGTTTATACTAGCAATAATTTCCCCTCCTATATAGCCCAACGAACAACCAATTAGCAAATGCCCAGAGCAGTAAGCATTCTTGGCTGTCCTGAATGGTCAGTCATTAATTTGATGAAGGAAGGACTAACAAACTCATAAAGAGGAACTTGAATTTTAGAAGTTAGTTCAATTTTACATTATTAAAAAGGAAAATGTAGTAAAAATAATAAGAGCTTTGCCAAAACTCTACAGCAAAGTCAATTAGCCTCACAAAGAGCCTGGGAGTCTACGATCTGAACTTGCATTTGGAACCACTTAGCCTATTAAAACAACTCCAAGCTTCATCTCTCGCAAATCATATTTCAATGCTCACGGCTGGATCCTAATGAGTAAAATTCTTTCTCCCTCTCGATGCAACACAATTAAAAGTATTCCTTGTGTCTGCATATTTCAAATATACACTTGTGACTTCATATGCACGTACTTCCATATCTACATATGCACATACCTGTGATAAAAATTTCATATGCCAAGTATAGTCTTATACAATGTATAGTAAAATACATTCTGCATTATATATTGCTCTACTATATACTTTTTTTTTTACTATATACTTTTAAGAGGCTTTTAAAAGAAAATTAATTTCAAACAGAAAAATAGCAACACTGACATTACAAGTCTACAACAAAAATAAAATGCATTCTATTCAGAAGACAAATCACTTTTACAATTTTACCATAGTTCAAGCATGAGAGATTGTTGTTTCTTTAATTAAGACAACTTGGTAATTAACTAAAGACATGTCTTTTGATTTTCAGTATGCCGCTACTATGGGCAGTAAATATTTTGTTTTGCTCTGACTGACCAATGAGGACAAGTTAAAATACTAAGTAAGATTATTTTCATAGATAATTCTTGCAAAGTAGTGTTTTCCAACCAATTATATTAACTAAGTGGTAAACATTTTGAATATATATATTCTATTTCATTAAAACCTAACTAAAATCTTCCATATTCCTTAAATGAAAATTAAGTTGCATCTTTTCAAACCCATACCTCCCAACTCTTAGCCACTATAAAAATTCCAAGCAATTTCTATAGGTTTTTCAAGGAAGACTAGATTCTAATTAACTACAGTTTTGTCCATATTTTGTTTTTCTCCTACATTGAAAGAATAGCAGGGGGTTAGCCCTGCAGAAAAGAAGATTATTAAAACTTTAATAACCTGAGCCTTTGAACCTTTCCAAATTCTTTACAATTTTCCCACATTTCCAGCCCAGATGTCTACATACAGTTATAGTGAGCCAACATGAGCTTCTTGTTTACAATTTCATTCACCTTATTTATCACCTCCTTTAAAAAAAAAAGAAGAAGAACACACAGTAATTTTACAGCTCTTCCAAGCAAAAGAATTTAGTTATTCTGAAAAACAAATTTGCAAGAATGATGTTTTAAATCCATTTTTAAGTTAGATATTTCCAACAACGCAACTATTTCTTCCCTGCTGCTAGAGGTAAATTGTTAGGCAGCCTAGCAACGGTGGCAGGCTGGATCACAACATTCTTCTCAATCAAGCTACAAAGCTTCAAGCTACTGAAAAGAGAGTTCAATTCTGAAACTTGAACTCTTGATATTGTTACAAAAGAAAGGCTAAAATGGAGGCATCCTTTAAGATAATTAATGACTTGCTGTTTCACCAAAGATAGGGATATTTGCATACCACAAAAGCCCTCATAGAATTGCCTTTCATAGACTGCAATATGGCAGTTGTGTTTTCCCTACTTGAGATACTTGTAGTCCCCAGTAGTCACTTATGACTTTTCTTTTAATAAGAGAACCCAGATTATTCTAATGAACCCATTGCTACCTAACTAAATAATTGCATTTCCAAGCATCTTTCCTTTGTGATCAAATGCTAGTGTATGAAATGTGAAGTAGATGTGTTGAAGAGTACTTCCAAGAAGTTTCCTAAAAGGGATCCAGTGGACCATCTTCTTCCCTTCCTCTTTCTGCTGAATGGAATGTTAATGTGATGGCTGGAACTTGAGCAGCCATCTTGGACAATAAGTCCACGGGGGAAAAAACTACAAAAGACAGAACACTGAGACAGCCAAAGCTCTGGTCCCTGGTAATCATAGAGCTACATTTCCAGCTATGCAAGACCTACTTCCAGAGCTATTTTATATATGAAAGAGAGAAAAACATCTTTATCATTTAAGCCACTGCTCTTGGGGGATGTTGATTTTGTTTCATGTGACAAAACCTAGCCCTAACTCACATATCACCTGATTGAAAGTTAAGCTCTACATATAGCTCTAATACATTCTGAAAGTTGAGAAAAGGAAAAGCAGTCCCTGATATCTAGGAGCTGGCCTGGTACTGTCAGCCAGGACTTGATGCTGCTAGAAGATGCCCCGGGATTCACAACTAGGTCTATTTTTTTAACTATTTATTTATTCATTTTTCATTTATTTTTGGCTGTCCTTGGTCTTCACTGCTGCACACGGGCTTCATTGCTACACGTGGGCTTTCTCTAGTTGTGGCAGGCGAAGGCTGCTCTTCATTGCAGTGCACAGGGCTGCTCATTGCTCTCGCAGAACATGAGCTCTAGGCACTTGAGCATCAGTAGTTGTGGCGCACAGGCTTAGCTGCCCCACAGCATGTGAGATCTTCCCAGACGAGAGACTGACCCTGTCCCCAGCATTGGCAGGTGGATTCTTAACCTCTGGACCACTAGGGAAGCCCCACAGTTTGGTCTTGGTGCTGAAATTAATACAAGCAATTTCACAAAAGTTCAACCTCAGCCTAGGCCATCTGTGACCATGAAGTAAGACAGAGTAAGATCACTCTACTTAATGTTAGAGTACAGACCTTAGGTGTCATATCTTAGAATCCATTACCAAATTAAAGTCAGAAAGACTTACCTCTGTTTTCTTCTGAAAGTTATAGTTTTGACTCATATGTAGGTCTTGAACCCATTTTGAGTTAATTTTTATATATGATGTGAGCTAGGGCTCCAAAAAATGGCTCAGATGGTAAAGAGCCTGCCTGCAATGAAGGAGACCAGGATTCGATCCTAGGGTCAGGAAGATCCCCTGGAGAAGGGAATGGCGACCCACTTCAGTATTCTTGCCTGGAGAATTCCATGGACAGAGGAGCCTGGTGGGCTACAATCCATAAGGCCACACAGAGTTGGACATGACTGAGCAAATAACACTATAACTTTTTCACGAGCACTACTTATAGGAGATTAATCTTTCTCCATTGAATGCTCTTGGCACCCTTGTTGGAAATCAATAAGCCATATACTTTTAGGGTTTATGTCTAGACTCTTCAGTTCTATTCCATTGGTCTCAATATCTATCTTTATGCCAGAACTACACTATTTTGATTACAGTAGTTCCTCCCTCTCTTGGGCTTTCCAGGTGGCACTAATGGTCAGAAACCCACCTGCCAATGCAGGTAGACATAAGAGATTTAGGTTCGATCCCTGGGTTGGAAAGATCCCCTGGAGACGGGAATCATAACCCTCTCCAGTATTCTTGCCTGGAGAATCCCATGGACAGAGGAGCCTGGTGGGCTACAGTCCATGGGATGGCAAAGAGTCGGACATGACTGAGTGACTAACATTACATTACTATTACTAAGAAATTAACAAAAATAACTAATAATAAAATAGAACAATTAAATAATATACTATAATGAAAATTATGTGAATGTGTTTTCTCTCAGTATCTTATTGTACACATTTAAAGCTTTTTCCATCTTTACTAAACTTCACACACTAAGGTTATAACTTTTGCAGCTTGAGATGTGATAGCAAAACTAGCCCAAATTTCTTTGTCCTTCTTCACTATTTCACGGATAGAAGATTTGTTCTTACTGTAGATCTTAGGAACCAGACAATTTTTTCTCCTTTTCTTACTATATCAAGAACTTTCACGTTTTCACCTAAAAGAAGCATTTTATGGCTTCCCTTTGGCACATCCATATTGCAGCATCACTACTCTTGCACTATGGGTCATTATTAAGTAAAACTAGGATTACTTGAACACAAGCTTTATGGCTGGGACAGTTGATTGATAATCAAGAAGAGGATGAGCTGGATAAAGGAATGATTCATGTCCTGGACGGGATGGAGCTGGACTTTGCAAGATTTCATCACACTACTCAGAACAATGTGCAATTTAAAACTTATGGATTGCTTATTTCTGGAATTTTCCATTTAATGTTTTCAGACCTCAGTTGGCCATGGGTAACTGAAACCATGGAAGGCAAGACTGTGGATAAGGGGGGACTACTGTACTATAACTTTGCAGCAAGATTTGAAATAGGCAAGTGTGAGTCTTCAAATCTGTTCTTCTGTTTCAAGACTCTTTGGGCTATTCAAGGTCTCTCGCAATTCCATATGAATTTGAGAATTGGCTTTTCCATTTCTGGGGGAAAAAAAAAAAGCCATTAGAATTTTGGTAGGTATTACATTGGATATCCAGATTGCTCTGAATGGTATTGCCCTCTTAAAATATTAAGTCTTCCAACCCATGAATCTAGGGTGACTTTCCATTTATTTAGGTCTTCTTAAACTTTTTTGAGGAACATTTTATACTTTTCCAGTGTACAAGTCACTCTCTTCCATAGATTCTTAAGCATTTCTTTACCACTACGCCTTCTGGAAAACCCTTATTCATTTGTATACTATTGTAATAAAACTTTTTTTTTAACTTTCCTTTTTGGATTGTTCACTGCTGAATTTAGAAACAACTCATTTTTGTGTATAAATCTTGGACTATGTGACTTTGTTGAACTTATTTATAAGCTCTCGTAGGCTTTTGTTGTTGCATCTTTGGGATTTTCTGTACTTAAGATTTTTTATATTTGTCATTGGCAAATAAAGATAATTTTACTTCCTTTCTGACTTGGATGTCTTCCTTTTTCTTGCCAAACGTCTCTGGCTAGAACTGTGAGTGCAATGTTGAATTACAAAGGTGAAAGCAGGCAACCTTCTCTTGTTTCTGATTTTAGAGGTAAAACTTTCAGTCTTTCACCATGAGTATGATGTTAACTGCTGGTTTTTTATAAACACTCTTGATCAAGTTGAGGAAGTTCCCTTCTATAACTAGGTTTTTGAGTGTTTTTATCATGCAAATGTGTTGTATTTTGACAAATGCTTTTTGCATTGATTGAAATGATTATTTGAGGTCTTCCTTCAATCTATTCATGTGATGTATTACATAGACTGATTTTTCTGTGTTGAACAGGACTTGAATTCCTAGGATAAATTCCATCTGGTCATGGTAAATAACATGCTACTTTTTAAAATATGCTACTAAATTTGGTTTGCTAGTATTTTTTTGAGTGTTTTTTAATCTATATTCATAGAGGATGTTGGTCTATAGTTTTCTTGTGATGTCTTTGCTTGGATTTCATAACAGTTGGCTATAGAATGAGCTAGGAAGTATTTCCTCTTCTTTGATCATTTTTTTTTGAAAGAGCTTGAAAAGGTTTGTTAATTATTTTTCAAATGTCTAGTATAATTCATCGGTGAAGTCATGTATCCTGAACTTTTTTTTGTTGACAAGTTTATGGTTACTGATTCAATCTCTCCTTGTTACTGCTCAGTTCAGATTTTCTCTTTCTTCTTGAGTTTTGATAGTTTTTATGTTTCTAGAAATTTGTCTATTTCATCTAGGTTATTTCACTTTTTGGCAAACAGTTATTCATAGTATTCTCTCTTCGTTTTTTTAATTTCTATAAGGTCAGTAAGAAAGCTCCCCTTTTGCTTCCAATTTCAGTTATTTGCATCTTCTCTCTTTTACTTTAGACTAGCTAAAGCCTTGTCAATTTCATTGATCTTTTCCAAGAATCAACTTTTAGATCCATTGATTCTATCATTTTTCTGTTCTCTGTTTTGTTTATCTCTAATCTTTATTATTTCATTCCTTTTGGTAGTTTGGTAGTTTGTTTCTTTTCTAGTTTTGAGAACTATGGGAAGTAAATACTGTCCTTTTATTTACCTATACATTTACTTACCAGAGAACTTATCTATCTACATGGGTTCAAGTCGGTGTTTAGAATCCTCTCATTTCAACCTGAAGGACTCCCTAAAGCATTTATTGTAAGACAGGGCTGGTAGCAGTAAGGTCCCTCAGCTTTAATCTGGAATGTATTAATTCCCTTTTCATTCGTTAAAAACAATGATATAAAATTCTTTTTAAAAAAATATTTATTTCTTATTTTTATTTTTTGGGAGCTGGGCCAGTCTTTGTTGCTGCATGAGGGCGCTTTTTCTAGTTGCAGAGAACAGGAGCTACTCTCTAATTGTGGTGTGCAGGCTTCTCATTGCACTGGCTTCTCTTGTCATGGAACATGGGCTCTGTGGTGCTTGGGCTTCAGTAGCTGCAGCTTGAGGGCTCCAGAGCACAGGCTCAGTACGTGTGGCACTCAGGCTTAGTTACCTCGCAGCATGTGTGATCTTTTCAGACCAGGGATCAAGCCTGTGTCCCTTGCATTGCAAAGCAGATTGTTATCTATTAGACCACCAGGGAAGCCCTGGTATAAAATTCTTGACTTACATTCTTTTTCTCTGAATATTTTCACTGTGTCATCTCACTGTCTTCCACTCTTGTGAGCTCTGATGAAAAACTGAGTATAGAGAACTCCCTGCGTGCTATAAGTTGCTTCTCTCTTATTGCTTTTAAGAGTCTCTCTTTACTTGGAACTGACAGTTTGATTACAACAATCTTGCTGTGGATCTCTTTCGGTTTATCCTATCTGGAGTTCACTAATCTTCTTGGATGTGTAGGTTCATTTCTTTCTCCAAACTTGTGAAGTTTTTGGCCACTATGACTTCATACATTCATCTTGCCCCTTTTTTTTCTCCTTCTGGGAATACTATACTGTGCATGATGGTGTTCCAGAGGCTGTTGATCCTTTTCATTTTTCTTCATTCTTTTCCCTTCTCTTCTGACTATATAATTCTGATTGTCTTATCTTCAGATTTTCTAATTATTTTCTAATTATTTATTCTTCTATTCTTCACTATTTATTTTAGTGAATTTTCATTCCAGCTATTGTACTTTTCAGCTTCAGAATCCCTACTTAGTTCTATTTTATAATTTTCATCTCTTTATTGATATTCTCTATTTGTTCATATATTCTCCTGTTCTCTTCAGATTTTTGGTCCTATTTAAGAGGGACTGATGCTGAAGCTGAAACTCCAATACTTTGGCCACCTCATGGGAAGAGTTGACTCATTGGAAAAGACCCTAATGCTGGGAGGGATTGGAGGCAGGAGGAGAAGGGATGAGGATGAGGATGAGAAGATGAGATGGCTGGATGGCATCACCGACTCGATGCACATGAGTTTGAGTGAACTCCAGGAGTTGGTGATGGACAGGGAGGCCTGGTGTGCTGTGATTCATGGGGTTGCAAAGAGTCAGACACGACTGAGAGACTGAACTGAACTGAAGAGAGTTTAGTTAGAATCGTCTAGTAAGTCCAATATTTGGGCTTTCTCAATGAACATGTCTGTCAATTTTTTTTTCCTGTGAATGGGCCATACTTTCTTTTTTCTTTGTATGATATGTAATTTTTTTGAAAACTGGACATTTTGAATAATATAATGTGATAACTCTGGAAATATGATTCTCTCTCTCTCTCCCTGAAATTTGCTGTTATTGATTGCTGATAGCCGCAATTATCCATTTGTTTGGTGACTTTTCCAAACTAGTATTAAAAAGATTGTATTCCTTGTCATATGTTGTCATTGAACTCTCTGTTCCATTATCTCAAAGATCAATCAGTAACATGACAGAGATTTTCTTAAATACTTGGAGCCAAAAAGAAAAAGCATACTTCTCTAGTCTTTGCAGTGTGGCTCTGGGGAATTCCTTCAACACTAAGTCAGGCCATCTATACTTCTTCCTTAACCTTCACCTCTTGATTGCTTGTACCCCACAGATCAACCACAGGTGCAAGAATAGGGTCCTCTCAGATCTTCGCTGAGCACTACCCATCCCTACGCATACACATTTCACCCCAGCTTCCCCAGTTGTATATGAGACTCTTTCCAAGACCTTATTCTCCCAAGAAATTTCCTTCCCAGTCTCCCCTCTTCTAGGCTTTTGTGTCTATCTGGTGCTTGCTCCATCCACCATCCCTTAATTCAGGTGGCCATAGGTAGCATATGTCATTTAACTTTTTTTCACTAAACACTGCAAAATTCACTCATGCTGCTGCATGTAGCCAGAGTTGAATTTTTCAACAAATTCTGCTGCTGTCCAGAAAACCATTCCAGCCCAAGTTGGACAAAACAAAGGCCAGCCTCTGTGCCAGTCCATCAGAGAACTACCAGACAGGTTTTTCACACAATCACATTATTGTAAGAACAAAATCTGCATTAAGTCCCTGGCACCAGCAAGTCACACCAAGAACAATAGACACTATCCACATGGCTGCCACCATGCTGGGAAATGGAGGATGTTAGGCAGATGACCAAAAACGGGACAGTGCTTTCTTACCAAAATCCAGCTGCTTTGTTCTTCATTAAACACTCCCTGGGTTGCTATAAATCTTTATTAGATTCCTCAGCTCTGAAAAATGTTTTCATATGCATAAATATCATACTTTTCTTAAAATAATAGCTTGCTAAAGTAATAAACAAAACATTGAGATCTCTCTTGGAGCCTCTTTATGCTAATACAGATCACTTGGCTTTCCTGAGCACATGTCTGTAGAAATTTTTTAAGTGTAATTTCTTGAATCTCCACCACCCACATCATTTCATGTGATTATCTCAAACATATGACTTTCTTCTTTAGGCAAAAATAAGGATCTTCCAAAGATATGGCGCATTCTGGACATTCCAGGCTTTCTAGTCAAGGAATAAAATAAGATATTGTTATCAGACTTGGGGGTAAACAATCGTAGTGAAAGATGACGCCTTAATCACTTTGGAGCACATGAGTGACTATAAACAAGTGGATTCACCTATATCTTTGCACAAACATGGCTGATTTTGGAACCAAGTTGCAGGTTCTTATACTACAAAATTCCAATCAACAAGCTTAACCCAAATAAAGATGACAGTTCAGACAGTGGGGTTATATTTATCATTATAACTTCTAGCCAAGCATGCATCAACTGTGTATTCATTTGAACGAAAGCCATATTGCACTTAGGAAGATGTCAGCCTTCTGAGTGTAGGCATCATAGCCTAAAAATTATCACAAGAACGGCTCAGGACCTGTCCCGCTGTAAAGTGTGATGACGGAACCATCGCAGGGATACAGAGTTATTTCAGGATGATAAAGCATCTGCTTCTACCCATTGTCTCCAGAATACTGAGCTACAGGAGGACATGGAGGAGGAAGCAGCAGGACCAGATGGCTTTCAAAGATGAGCCACCAGGCACAAGCTCATCCTGCCCTTGTCTGACTCTATGCCTTCAGATGTTTGCTCTCACCCGTCTGAACTGTATGACTCAGTTGGATGTAGAATGAGTGAGGAACATTAGGGAGGGTTTATTTAACTCTTGCTTCTCTAGGTCTCAATTTCTAAAGTGATTCACCCAAGGGTTTTCTCACCTAGAGTCAGTTCTTCTCATGAGAGTCTAAAAGAGACTTTGAGAAATCTGCCATTCCCAAATCAGGCCAATCCAAGCTTCACTTAGGCTTTTGGCACATTGTCATTCTCTGTCAAATTTCAAGGTGACTGAACATCTGCTTTTCCTCAGCTGAAGCCAGACCTCAGCCACACCCTGACTCTCTGATTAAGGATAATCCACGAAGACCCCCTTCCTGTTGGGCAAAGTCCACTGCAGTGAATGGCCTATGATAGACAAAAGCTGTCTATAGTAGACCGTAGATATTACCAATAGACTTGGAAAGAACCCACAGACCAATTTCCATCAATAACACAGTAGTATCTCCAGGAAATGAGGTTTCCTGAAGTCATTACTTGCATCAAGCCCCTTGCGATGGTCAAAGTGCCCCTGGGAACCACCCCACATTCTCTTAGCCTCACTTGTTTCTTTTGCAACCACTGCTACTGGGACCAGTTCTGTGTAGAATCTGACCAGCAGGTGCAATCAGCCAAAACCCAGGCTAAGGATCCCACTGCCAGCCCCGGCATGGTGAGTGTCATGTGAGAACCAGCTTGGCATTTGCACATGTACAAATGGGAGTGGCGAGATTATGATTAATGCCCTATGGGGCAAAACTTTGACCACAGAGGGGACAGAACTGATTGATGAATGTGTCCCCTTCTTTTCTTCCCTTAGGTTCATGGTCCCAAGAGACAGAGCCCAGGCAGCCTGGTCACAGGGGCTGTGCCCAGGTCAACAGCACGCCTTTGTAACTGACTCTCATCCTTTGCATCACATCCCTAACTGTCACTTCTGCTCCTGGATCACACTCCCCCAGCAAAGCACGTGCCCCTGAGCCTTGACTATGCTGCCATATCTGCTTTTTGGAAAACCCGGACTAAGACTCTAGTCTATTAGCCATCTCCTTGTATCACTGCCTGAGTTTTCCTTTTGTCACATTCTGGAAGACAGAGACCTGGTCAAAGTTTCTTCTATGTTCTCAAGATCCTGAAAAATAGCAACCCTCATTTTTTGGATGTAAAGAAAGAAGGAAGAATGCAAAGGAATAAGTGAATGAGAGAGGGAAGAAAAAGAAAAGAGAGAAAGAGGGGCCAGGGGATGGGAGGAGAAGGCCGAAGGAGGGAGGGAGACCGGGAAGGAGAAGGAGGGCAGAGGCAGTAAGGACAGGAGAATCTAGATCTCTCCTTTTTACTCTGGAGACAGCAGCCTGGCTCCCCTGATGGGCGGGCTGCTACTATAGGCAGGTCCTGCCCAGCCAGTATAGTTTCACCTCATCTACATCTTTATACAAAGTGTTTGGCCCTGTTTTATCCTGTAAATTCACTTTCTTCCTTTTAGGACCTTGCAGGGTACAGGACACCCTCAAGTTCTTGCCAATAACAAGAATAGCCCTGCACATTTAATAAATTCTGGCTTATTCCTAATGAGACGCTGAGCAAATACCACACTGATTTCTCAATCTTTGCATATTTTAAATGATGGAAACAGAAACTCGACTAATTTTCTCAAATACCAATGTCATCACGTCATTTGCCTGCACAGCAACATGCACCTCCCCCACCATCATTTCAAATCCTAAGCCTTTCCATCTCTAAATTCATTAGCCTCTGAGAGTCCCCTGGTGTTACACTCAGGGCTTCCCATTTCTCTTCCTTCCTGTCTTTCTCCAACTCTGTCCCTCCCCTGGATCCAAGCTACCTGGTCATCACAGCACAAGTAACTGGCGCCAGTTCTGACCTCAGACCTTCCTTCACTGACTGCACCTACAGTGGAGCCATCTGATCAGCCCTTACTCCACCTCCTGTCAACAACTGCACACAAACCTCGTTACAGAGAAAGGAAGAAACTGCCTAACTCTTATTTCACTCTACTACTGGACAATTATAAAAAGAAAAGGGATATCCTTTGGGACTCCGAATTTTTCATGTAATACGTACTTGGAATGTTATTTACCATCGTGGTAGATTACCTGCATAATTATTTGTATGGGATACTCTGACACTTTGCAACTCCATGGACTGTAGCCTGCCAGGCTCCTCTGTCCATGGGATTCTCCAGGCAAGAATACCGGACTGGGTTGCCATTCCCCTCTCCAGGAGATCTTCCTGACCCTGGGATTGAACCCAGGTCTCTTGCATTGCAGGCAGATTCTTCAAAGAATGCAATGCAAGA
>NW_011495023.1:18434975-18441915 GCF_000754665.1 Bison bison bison
CAATGCAAGAGACCTGAGTTCAATCCCTGGGTCAGGAGGATCCCCTGGAGAAAGGAAAGGCTACCCACTCCAGTATTCTGGCCTGCAGGATTCCATGGACTGTATAGTCCATGGGGTTGCAAAGAGTCAGACACGACTGAGTGACTTTCACTTCACTTCACTTCTTTACCGTCTGAGCCACCAGGGAATTTAACAATTGGGAAAGCTGATTTTGTTTTCTGTGTATCTTGTATCTCTATCCACAATCTAAATAGAACTTTCTTTTTCCTGCTCTTTTGCAGCCATATTCTCAGTTCACCCCCCAACATCCAGGTCACATACCACACGAAGTAAATGCTCACCCAGTATGTCAGAAGGCGCAAGGGGTCCATTCACATCCCAGATCAGACAGGCTGAACTCTGGTCCCTCTTCTGACCATTTTTCTAGGATTCAGCATTCATCTTGTGTCACGTGTGGAGACAAATATTTGTTTTTAGGAAGAAGCTACACCTCTGATTTTTAAAGCAGAGAAAACTGTCAACTTAAAAAAAAAAATGCACACAATGTGAGAGTTGCAAGTTAAGCTTTGTTTGGGGCAAAATGAGGACTGCAACCTGGGAGACAGCATTTCAGACAGCTCTGAGAAATTGCTCCAAAGAGGTGGTGGGGAAGGACCGTATCTATGTGATTTTGGTGAAGGGGGAATACATGTAATCAAGCACATATTTTTTTTGCTAAAAGTTTCTGCTGGTCAAGAGAAGCAGTTTTCACCATAAAGGATTTTAGTGCTTTTCTAGATATGAGGAGATAAAATAATTAGGCTTATAACATTGCCTCCTGAAAATAAACTATCTGAAGACCTGTCCTGTCAGTGTTCTTCATACCCTTCCCCCAGCACGGAGTGCCTCCATTCTGCTCTCCACTCTAAACTCTTTTCAGCAGGTGTTAAAGGTCAATAGTTGTAGCAGTACGTGATTTAATCCTTGTAGAGGTAGATGTTTCCCTGGTGGCTCACATGGTAAAGAATCTGCCTGCAATGCAGGAGACCTGGGTTCAATCCCTGGGTTGGGAAGATCTCCTGGAGAAGGGAAGGCTACCTGCTCCAGTATTCTTGACTGAAGAATTCCATGGGCAGAGGAGCCAGGCGGGCTACAGTCCATGGGGTCACAAAGAGTCAGACATGACTGAGCGACTAAGCACAGAGGTAGATGGCAAGTGCCAATCTGTAGCTGACAAAAGGTTTTCTAGATACAAATGTATGCTTGTATGTACACATGGATGCATCTGTGTATGTATCTTTCCCCCACTTTGCTGAGGGTAAGGCTAGTGCTTAGCGATTAAGTCCCCCCTGCAGCCATTGAACTTTAACTGAGAATTTCATAAAAACACCTAATCGATGTCATCACATCCATCTCATTCCACTTGTCTGCTTCCTGCTAGGTGGAATTTGCCTGCTCTCCTCCAATTGTTCAAACCCAAACCTGGAGTCAATGCAGGAGACGTGGGTTCGATCCCTGGGTCAGGAAGATCCCCTAGAGAAGGGCAAGGCAACCCACTCCAGTATTTTTGCCTGGGAAATCCCATGGACAGAGGAACCTGGCGGGCCACCTTTCAGTCCATGGGGCTGCAAAGAGTTGGACATGACTGAGCGACTAAACAACAAAAACCTGGAGTTACCCTCAGCTCTTCTTTCTTTCACATGCCTGTTCCTTCAGCAAATTCTGTGAGCCCCACCTTCCAACCATGACACATCTCGCCACCCTGGTCCACACCACCATTGTCCTTCCACTGAACTCTATTTTGAAAGTGAAAGTCATTGGGTCATATCGAACTCTTTGCAACCCCATGGACTATGCAGCCCATGGGATTCTCCAGGCCAGAATACAGGAGTGGGTAGCCTTTCCCTTCTCCAGGGGATCTTCCCAACATAAGGATTGAACCCAGGTCTCCTGCATTGCAGGCAGATTCTTTTTTGTTTGTTTGTTTAATTGGAGGCTAATTACTTTACAATATTGTAGTGGTTTTTGCCATACACTGACATGAATCAGCCATGGGTGTACATGTGTTCCCCATCCTGAACCCTTCTCCTACCTCCCTCCCCATCCCATCCCTAAGGGTCATCCCAGTGCATCAGCCCTAAGCACCCTGTCTCATGCATCGAACCTGGACTGGTAATCTATTTCACATGTGATAATATACATGTTTCAATGCTATTCTCTCAAATCATCCCACCCTTGCCTTCTCCCACAGAGTCCAAAAGTCTCCTCTTTACATCTGTGTCTCTTTTGCTGTCTTGTATATAGGGTCATGGACTTCCCTGGTGGCTCAGATGGTAAAGGGTCTGCCTACAACGCAGGAGACCTGGGTTTGATCCCTAGGTCGGGAAGATCCCCTGGAGAAGGAAATGGCAACCCACTCCAATACTCTTGCCTGGAAAATCCCATGGACAGAGGAGCATGATAGGCTACAGTCCATGGGGTCGCAAAGAGTCGGACATGACTGAGTGACTTCACTTGACTTCACTTGACTTCACTTTATATAGGGTCATCGTTACCATCTTTCTAAATTCCATATATATGCATTAATATATTGTATTGGTGTTTTTCTTTCTGACTTACTTCACTCTGTATTATAGGTTCCAGTTTCATCCACATCATTAGAACTGATTCAAATGCATTCTTTTTAATAGCTGAGTAATATTCCATTGTGTATATGTACCTCAGCTTTCTTATCCATTCATCTGCCGATGGACATCTAGGTTGCTTCCATGTCCTGGCTATTGTAAACAGTGCTGCAATGAACATTGGGGTACATGTGTCTCTTTGAATTCTGGTTTCCTCGGGGTGTATTCCCAGTTGTGGGATTGCTGGGTCATATGGCAGTTCTATTTCCAGTTTTTTAAGGAATCTCCACACTGTTCTCCATAGTGGCTGTACCAGTTTGCATTCCCATCAACAGGGTAAGAGGGTTCCCTTTTCTCCTCACCCTCTCCAGCATGTATTGTTTCTAGACTTTTTGATAAGAGCCATTCTGACCGGCGTGAGATGGTACCTGTGGTTTTGATTTGTATTTCTCTGATAATGAGTAATGTTGAGCATCTTTTCATGTGTTTGTTAGCCATCTGTATATCTTCTTTGGAAAAATGTCTTAGTTCTTTGGCCTATTTTTTGATTGGGTTGTTTATTTTTCTGGAATTGAGCTGCAGGAGCTGCTTATATATTTTTGAGACTAATTCTTTTCGGTTGTTTCATTTGCTATTATTTTCTCCCATTCTGAAGGCTGTCTTTTCACCTTGCTTATAGTTCCTTCATTGTGCAAAAGCTTTAAAGTTTAATTTGGTCCCATTTGTTTATTTTTGCTTTTATTTCCGTTATTCTGGGAGATGGGTCATAGAGGATCCTGCTATGTCAGAGAGTGTTTTGCCTACGTTTTCCTCTAGGAGTTTTATAGTTTCTGGTCTTACGTCTAGATCTTTAATCCATTTTGAGTTTATTTTTGTGTATGGTGTTAGAAAGTGTTCTAGTTTCATTCTTTTACAAGTGGTTGACCAGTTTTCCCAGCACCACCTGTTAAAGAGATTGTCTTTTCTCCATTGTATATTCTTGTCTCCTTTGTCAAAGATAAGGTGTCCGTAAGTGCGTGGATTTATCTCTGGACTTTCTATTTCATTCCATTGATCTATATTTCTGTCTTTGTGCCAGTACCATACTGTCTTGATGACTGTAGCTTTGTAGTATAGTCTGAAGTCAGGCAGGTTGATTTCTCCAGTTCCATTCTTCTTTCTCAAGATTGCTTTGGCTACTTGAGGTTTTTTGTATTTCCATACAAATTGTGAAATTATTTGTTCTAGTTCTCTGAAAAATACCATTGGTAGTTTGATAGGGATTGCATTGAATCTGTAGATTGCTTTGGGTAGTATACTCATTTTCACTATATTGATTCTTCTGATTCGTGAACATGGTATATTTCTCCATCTATTTGTGTCATCTTTGATTTCTTTCATCAGTGTTTTATAATTTTCTATATATAGGTTTTTTGTTTCTTTAGGTAGATTTATTCCTAAGTATTTTATTCTTTTCATTGCAATGGTGAATGGAATTGTTTCTTTAATTTCTCTTTCTGTTCTCTTATTGTTAGTATATAGGAATTCAAGGGATTTCTGTGTGTTAATTTTATATCCTGCAGGCAGATTCTTTACCAATTGAGCTATCAGGGAAGCCCTAACTCTATTTTAAAAGCCTGCAAAATATTCTCATCACCTTTACCCTCCCCTCCCCCTTAAGCTACCCTCCACAGAGCAGCTTGTATTGTAATTTCATTAAAACATAGTTCAGATCATGTCACCCCTCTGCTCAAAAGCCTTCCATGGACCCCAACTCACATGGAACTAAAGCCAAAATCCATAAAAATGACCCTATAGGTCTGTCCAGTCATGGGGGCACACTCCAGATCACCCCCAGGTTGGGTGATTTGTTAGAAGGACTCACGGAACCCACTGACAGCTGTTATGTTCACCTTTACAATTTACGACAGTGATTTTATCAGCTTCAATACAGATTAAATCAGCCAAGAGAAGAGGGGAGGGGAGAGAGGTGAAGACAATTAAGCACAAAAAGCTGCTACTCATCCCTCCCAGTGGAGTTGCAGACAGTGTGACCTCACAGATCAAGTACTGTCACCCAGGGAAGCTCACTCAAAGCTTGGGGTCCTGAGTTGTTATTGGGGCTCAATCACATAGACATGATTGACTGCCCACATGGCCGGGCTTAGTCACCACTCCCTCAGGAAATGAAGCTGCCATCCTAAGTTACATTATTGGGCCATTGGTGTGACCAAGACCAAGGTCTGAAAATACATTCAACCTAGATCATCAGCTCCCAGGATTCAAGGGCAAAGCCAGACCCCTCTTTGGGTAAGGTTAATACAGGGTCTTTGATGTCAGGCTCTCTATGGCCACAAAGACCTTCCCTGCTACCGATCTCCCCTCCCTCCCGTGTCTCCAGCCACATGTGGTGAATGTCCAACAGGCTCAGTGCCATTCACCTGCTGTTGCCTCTGCTACTCCCTCTCCCTGAACTGCTCTCAGGCTTGTTCTCTCCATCCTTCAGGTCTCTGCTCAGAATGCCCCCCTACAGTGGCCCATCCACCTCCATCCTGACAAGAAATTGCCCCCCTCCACCTCCCCTAAACCGTCTGTCAGAGCAGCTCATCTCAACCAGTCATTGGGCCACGAGGCATGAATCAAACACACCCACACACAGCCGGGGTCACAGTGCCCAGAGGTTTCTGCTTGTTAAGAGCCCAGAGGAACCATTTTGAACTCAGTGATTTTCCATTCCCACTGCACAGCAGAGTCACTGGGGCAGGTTTTCTAAAACACTGATTCCTAGGCCTGTCCCAGACCACAGACTCACAGTTCAGGGACAGGAGGGATGTGGTAGGGCAGACGGGGGGACCCAGGGTGTTTGGGGTTCCTGGGGAGCCAGTGCACAGCCGGCAAGGATTCCCCTGACTACACTGACCACAGGCTCTCAGGGGCTTCCTGCAGACATGACCTCAACCCGCCAAGTAATGACCCTCGAGTGAACCCTTCATCCATCAGATGGGCTCAACTCTGTATCTTGGCAGCTCTGCTAGTGGACCAAGGAACGATTTGGAGGGAAAGGGGCTCCTTTCAGACACTGGCTGTGACTCAAGGCAAGGAGACTCTGCTTGCTGCTCTGTTCCTTTCCTGGCCCCTGAGAAACCCCCAGCTGCCACCACACCCTGCCTCACCCAGGAGAATATGAGCCCACAATGTTGGCTATCAAACAACCCAGAAAACTATCTCCCAGCAGTGACACCAGGGAACAGTGGTGTTTCCGCCTGGACATTGGCAGCATCTTCTTGGGTGCACCAGGAGGTGCTTTCAGCTGGGCGGGCCAGTGTCCAGCCAGGCTGCCATAGGACATTGAAAATTAAAGTCAGAATGACTCTCAGAACTGGTACAGACAGGGTCAAAGCCCTCAAATTAGCAAAGAGCCCTATAGCAGAAAGAGAGTGCATGTTTTGTAGCCAAACAGCTTTGGGTCCATCCATTAGGACTTGTAGAGCTCTCTGCAGCCTGGGTCTGACTCCTGGGGTCTTCTGATGGGCCCTGGGGCTGAGTGTGCAGGAAAGAGGAGCAGAGAGCAGAAAGACAGCCCAAGACTGACTCTCTCTTTCCCATTAGACCAGTCATATGATGTGTAATAGACGCTGACTGTCATGTGCACCTGTTGAACCATCAGGCACAGACTTAATCTCCAGCCCCCACATCTGCCATGTACCTGCATCTATGCTCATCCTCCCATTCCATTGAGTAATCCCACTTGACCTCTGCGTGGCATTTGGCAGCAGTGACCGTTTCCTTCTTGGAACTTGCTTCCCTCTTGGTTTCTATGAGGTATACTCTTCCCTGATTCTCCCCTGAGCTCTCAGACTCAGTCCTCTGCCTCCTCTTGCCATGCTGATGCTCTTCGTATTCTGTCTTGAGCCCTTTTCTACTCATACCATTAAGGTCTTCACCTACACCCATGACTTCACACAGCATTCCTGTTGATAAGTCTCTCCTGCCTCCCTGAGCACCAGAACAGGGTGCCCCCCGCCCAAGTTAACATGCCACCAAATTGAATGCACCTCTTCCTGGGAGAAGACTCTTGAGAGTCCCTTGGACTGCAAGGAGATCCAACCAGTCCATTCTAAAGGAGATCAGCCCTGGGATTTCTTTGGAAGGAATGATGCTAATGCTGGAACTCCAGTACTTTGGCCACCTCATGAGAAGAGTTAACTCATTGGAAAAGACTCTGATGCTGGGAGGGATTGGGGGGCAAGAGGAGAAGGGGATGACAGAGGATGAGATGGCTGGATGGCATCACTGACTCGATGGACGTGAGTCTCAGTGAACTCTGGGAGTTGGTGATGGACAGGGAGGCCTGGCGT
>NW_011495023.1:18442015-18446461 GCF_000754665.1 Bison bison bison
TGATCTGATCTGATCTTCCTGGGTCTTTAAGCTCAGCCAAGAGCTCTCCCTCTGTCCTGTCACCTGGTGCTCCTCTATCATCTATTTAGGACCAACACCTCATCAGGGACCCGGCCCTACCTCTTTTAGCCCTTTAGTGTCTTTCAAGTTCATCCATCCTTGACATCTGCACTGCAGCTCCCTGACTTCCAGCCTCATCACCTGTCTCTGGACTCTTACAATTGTCTTCAGACAAGGTCTATCTCCTCTAGACTCAGCATCTACCACCTTCTCCACTGTTACCAAAGCAGTAATTCTAAGGAGCAAACTCCATGTGCCCTTACTCACCCTGCTTGGAAGCTCTACACCAGGAAATAAAGCTTGGGTCTACATCTGTCATAATGTCATAAATCTTATTGAAGGTGAGCAGGAGTGGGAGTGGTGGGTCAGTCTGGGTCCAACCAAGAACATGGAAACTATTCTAGACATTTCAAACCAAGGGTTTAATACAGAGAAGTGCTTATACAACTGTTGGAGGGTCTGGGGATCCAGAAGACAGTGAGGCAAGCAAGGGGTTAGCAAGAAGGAGGTGATGTGATGAGAGCCCAGAATCTGCGGCCACCTGGCAGAAGGGACATCCTCAGGTGGGAGCCTAGACGAGATGATCCCTGATGGAAGTGCCACCTGGAGTAGAGGAAGAACAGAAAATATCTTGGCTTTTCCAAGCTCCTTCCTTCCAAACCCATGCCAGTGCCTCCTATTGGCCACACCAGCCGGAAGTCACCTAAGGAAACCTGGGAAATGCAGCTCCCTGTGATACAGAGCACAGTAAGGGGAGAGTAGAAAATAGATGTGACTCTTTTTTTATAATGTTATTTATTCATTTTTGGCTGTGTTTGTCTTCATTGCTGTGTGGGCTTTTCTCTTAGTTGTGGCTAGCAGGGGCTACTCTCTAGTTGCAGTGTGCAGGCTTCTTATTGCAATGGATTCTTTCATTGCAGAGCATGAGCTCTAGGGTGCACAGGCTTCAGCAGTGGCAGCTCTCAGGCTCTGGAGCACAGGCTCAATAGTTGTGGTGCACAGGCTTAGTTCCTCCACAGAATGTGGAATCTTCCTGGACCAGGCATCAAACCCATGTCTCCTGCAGAAGACTTCTTTACCACTGAGCTACCAGGGAAAGCCCAAATGTGACTCTTTAAACAAGTAGATGACCAACACAGACATGTAGTGCATTTATACATCTGTGGGTTGTTTTTTTTGTTTGTTTGTTTTTTCTGGAAAGAAAGCTCAATTCTAGGACTGATTCCACACAGGACCTTGGGAACCCTGCCTCTTCAGCAGCCATGGCTTATACAAACATACCTTTCCAAAACCTCTTCAAACCAGTCAGCTCACATGTTTGTCCCTTAGGTATGGAATGACTATGTCCCAGCTCACATCCTTTCCTCCTGCCTGGAATAATATGCTTGCTTCTCCTCTTGGGATCTCCCTGGTGGCTCGGATGGTGAAGAATCCACCTGCAACGCAGGAGACCAGGGTTCAATCTCGGTCGGGAAGATCCCCTGGAGAAGGGAATGGCTACCCACTCCAGTATTCTTGCCTGAAAAATTCCATGGACAGAGGAGGCTGGTGGGCTATACTCCATGAGGTCAAAAAGAGTCAGACATGACTGAGCAACTAACGCTTTCACTTTCTCTCTTCTTACTTAAATCCAACACATCTTTGAAATCCAGGTTTACTTCCTATCTCTCTCTTCTGCCAGCATTTCTGGACCATCAACATCAGGATGGGGTAGACACATATTATCAATTCTACCTGGACATGATATGGCCGAAAAGTTGAAGGATACACAGTTAAAGTAGATTAAAATCTACTTGCTGTAGCCTTGGAGAGACTTCCGCTGTTTCCTCCCATGTGAAAAGACTTTCATGTGATTTCTGGCTTCTCTCCACTTCTTACCCTCTCTGTCCAAGAGAAGGTGTAGTGACTTCCGAGAAGAACAATGCTAGGTGTGCTTGGCTCAGCATCACCCTTTTCTCCCCCAGAAGTGACATGGACACAGGTACCAGGAGCTCCCTGCTCCTCTGCACTCTCTCACCTGGTCCTTGCCCACACAACTGTGGGGTAAGAATGTGGAATTGGGGGATTACTTTTCAGGTCCATTTACTTCTCTTGATGATCCACGGCTTCTAACTTAGTGTTTAATATAGGTCTAGTGAGGCCCCATCTGCTACTCCAAGTGTCTCAGTGGCTTCAGGTTAGAGGAGTGCTTGAGCAGGTTAGAGGGGTGCTTTTTGTCAGTCCTCCTGCGAAACATTTACATATGACTTGATCACGGGCTCCTAGCCATAGATTCCTTGATATCCATGTTGTGTTTTTTAATAAAATAAATCTCAAATTCTGCCCTACTTCTTTCTGGACTTGGGCTATGACCTGGCATTTTTCTGGTTTGAAACGTCAGCAAAGTAGGTCTTTGTCCTTCCCTCTGCACTGATTACTCTCTGCCAGAATTCAGGTCTTGCTTCCTTTCTCTCTATAGGAGCAACCAACCCCACTGGGACAAGTCACATCCAGTCCACAGTGATGTCTGGCTCTTCTGAGTCCTCGGTGAGGCATCACAGCATGGTTGCTAAGAACACAGTCTCTGGAGCCAGACTGCCTGGGTCTGAATGGCTTCCCAACGTAACAGCTGTCTAGCCCAGGGCAAGATACTGAAACTCCCTATATTATGACATTACATAATAATTATTCTTCATAAAGATGATGTGAATCACCAAGCAAAATCCAAAATCTGTTCAGCGTGCTTTGTTTAAGAAGGTAGAAAACACAATCTAGAGATATTTATATCTACAGTGGTTTTGAAATTGTTGGTGCTTAAATGGCTAAACTTTGACTATCTTCAAAAACAATTTAGAAAGGATTCATCATTTCCTGGCACAATTATATAAATAAAGTACAAAAACTGAAACTTTTGAACAGGCAACTTAGTATAGTGTAAGAGGTCTAGACTCAAAAGCAGACCTGAAATTGAATCCCATCTCTGTGAAGTCAGGTAAGGTATTTCACCTTGCTGAGCATCTGAGTTTGTATGTAAAATGGGGATAGAAATCACATGTTCAGTAGTTCAGTCAAGTCTGACTCTTTGCAACCCCATGGACTGTAACCCACCAGGCTTCTCTGTCCATGAGATTTCCCAGCAAGGATACTGGAATGGGCTGCCATTTCCTTCTCCAGAGAATTTTTCTCACCTAGAGATCAAACAGAGTCTGATCTGTATTAAGTAGATCTGTATTAGTCTGATCTGTATTAAACTCAGGGGAAAGCAGACAAAAGGAATTAGTAAAGATAAAGAAATAAATTTAAAAGAAAAAAAAAAATCACTGAACTGGTAAATACATAAAGAGCTGGTCCTATAACCAGCTATGGAAAAAATTCCCTTTTTTCTATGCCTGTTGGGTATGAATGGATTGCATATTCAAAACTTAAATTATTATGATATCAAGAGAGATGGGCAGGTAGATGATAGTGAAAGTTGCTCAGTCATTTCTGACTTTTTGAGATCCCATGGACTATAGAGTCCATGGAATTCTCCAGACCAGATACTGGTGTGGGTAGCCGTTCCTGCCTCCAGGGGATCTTCCCAACCCAAGGATTGAACCCAGGTCTCCTGCATTGCAGGTGGATTCTTTACCAGCTGAAGTACCAGGGAAGCCCTAGATAGAGACAGATGAGATAGGTAGATAGATAGATAGATAGTTGATAGATAATAGGATAGGATAAGATAGTTGTAGAACTGGGACCCCAGCCTGTCTTAGCTCCCTTGAAGTAAACCCATAATAAGAGAAGAGATAGTCCTATCTTATTCTTAAACACCATGCTGTTATCACTTTGGCTTGCCAGCAGAAACCCATCATGGCGATGGTCTCTTGAGGCCCCATTGCATCGGGTGACCAGCCCAGCTTACATCCACTTCTTTCTTTCTCTCACACCGATATCCAATCCATCAGGAAATCATTTCTTCTCTACCTTCACAATACATGAGAATCAGACCATTTCCCACCACCTCCATCACAGCCCTGCTGGGCCACCATCTTCATCTCTTAACCTGGATAATTGTTATCCTAACCAGTCTCTCTATTTGCAACATCCACCTCCTGTTAACTGAGTATATTATATACATCAAGGTCCTCCAGAGAAACAAATAGGATATAAATAGGTTCATAGAAAGAGATTTACTATGAGGGATTTGGTCAGGCCCATAGGGAACTTGGGAAGCCTCAGGATCTTCCGTCTACACTCTGGAGGCCCAGGAAAGCAGCGAGAGTAGTTTCAGTTCAAACCCAGAGAGCTTCTGAGAGCTGAGGAGATGGATATCTCAGCTCAAGCAGGGAGTCAGTTTGCCCTTCCTCTGTCCTTCCGTTCTATTCAGGCCCTCCACAGATTGGGTGAGGCCCACCCACATTGGCC
>NW_011495023.1:18446561-18448108 GCF_000754665.1 Bison bison bison
AGAACAATCTTCTTTACTCAGTCTTCGGATTAAAATGCTAATCTCTTCTGCAAACACCCTCACAGACACACCCAGCTCTCTGGGCGTCCCTTAGCCCAGTCAGACTGACATAAAATTCACACCAACCCCAAGTGAGTAGTAATCATAATGTATGTTTCCCATAGTAGTAGATGAGAGGGAAAATCATCTCTAGTATAAGGACAACATGACAAAAGGGCAAATGTCTTTTGGCCTCGTGACATTTGGTTATTCACCTTGAACTATCTTTATAAGCTGATGTCAGATATGGCCTTTGTGGCCAGTAGAGGCAGAATCATCTGTCTTGTCTCCGCAACTAGATTCTGAACAGCTTGGAAAAAGGCGTCAAATCTCAGAGCTTGTGCAAAACTCTAGGATTCGACATGAAAGTGTCAGTTGCTCAATTGTGTCATACTCTGCGACCCCATGGATTGTAGCCTGCCAGGCTCCCTTGTCCATAGGATTCTCCAGGCAAGAATACTAGAGAGGATTGCCATCCCCTTCTTTAGGACATCTTCCTGACCCAGGGATCAAACCTGGGTCTCCTGCATTGCAGGCAGATTCTTTATCGTCTGAGCCACCAGGAAAGTCCAGGATTCAGCATGGGGTCCAGCAAATCACAGGAGACTCATTTGCAGTCTCCAGTATTTCTCTGGATTTAAAGTTGGATTGGCTTTTCTCTGAAATCTGTTCACAGACTTCTTGCTGTAGGAGACCCCACAAGCAATACAAGAGTTATAGCCACACAGTGTTTATACAAATTTCTGGGGTTTTATGATGTTAAAAGTCACTCAAGAAATACGGGTTCCTGCCTCCAGAACTTTGAGGAATAAATTTTGCTGTTTAAACTGAAAAAAAGAAAGGAAGGAAGGAAAGGAATACAGGTTCCACTGGCTCCTTCATGCTAATAATCTATCTGCTTTCTCCACCCAGGTTAAATACAACAGAACAATCCAGATTCCATGCAAAGTTCTCATCCTTTAAGAAGAGTCTTTAGAAGCAATAAGAGGCTTATTGTTGTTGTTCAGTTGCTAAGTCATGTTCAACTCTTTGCAACCCCATGAACTGTAGCACATCAGGCTTCCCTGTCCTTCACTATCTCCCGGAGTTTGCTCAAACTCACGTCCATTGAGTCGGGGATGCCATCCAACCATCTCATCCTCTGTCGCCCCCTTCTCCTCTTGTCCTCAGTCTTTCCCAGCATCAGGGTCTTTTCTAAAGAGTCCGCTCTTCGCATCAGGTGGTCAAAGTATTGGAGCTTCAGTTTCACCATCAATGAATATTCAGGGTTGATTTCCTTCAGGATGAACTGGTTGGATCTCCTTGCTGTCCAAGGGACTCTCAAGAGTCTTCTCCAACACCACAGTTGAAAATAAGAAGCTAGAAGGCTTTGAACTGACTTTCAAGTCTACAGAGTAACAATCAGTTTAACCATTCGGTTTTATTCTGTCTGATTCAGCTGCATAATTGAACTCTGACCACAGGAACAGGCAGCCAGAGTCCCTCCTTACCACTCCCACCCACCCCCA
>NW_011495023.1:18448208-18473915 GCF_000754665.1 Bison bison bison
ACCCCTTCTCAGTATCCCAGCACCTCCCCCAGACCCAGACAATAATCAGGCACCTCCCAGCTGGGAGGCCCTGCATTAGCCCAGCTCACACTCCAGGACAACATCCATTGTTCCCTTTAGAGGAGAAAGTCATGCAAACTGGAGGGAACCTGGCCTTCGGAGGCTTTAGGCAGGCAGTGCTTCAGAAACAATTATCTCCCGAACTGTGGAGGCACCTTTTTCTTTCTGCTCTTTGGCAAGACAGTCTTTAAGAAAAGTGACTTACTGTTGCCTAACAGGATTAAATTCTTAACTGAAGCATTTTTGCCTAATCCATCCACTACATTCTAATCCCTTGTGAGTCAGAATGTAAGGAAAAGTTTCTGTTTTGACTTAAAACCCACATTCTTAGAAGTCCCCTACAATCTGGCATGCTTCATACCCTCCTTACTGAATAGGGCGACCCCCTCAGGCTCTCCATCTGGCAGCCTGGGGACCACTCACAAAAGGCCAGGCTCCCAAACCCCGCCCTCTGCTCTTGGTCACCACCAGCCTTGCCTTGGGCCTCTCTTTTCTTTTTTTGGGCTATTCTCTTTCCCTCTTCTTGTGTTTTTTATACACACATACATTAGAGATGTTCTTTCTTGAGGCAAATAACATTCTGGAGTTTCTTCACCAACCCCTGGGAGGAGCCTCCTTGTAGGCTTACTCCATGTTTCATTCTATGATACAGATTTTTTTTTTTAATTTGGCTGCACTGGGTCTTAGTTGCAGCATGCAGGATCTTAGTAGCGTGTGATACAGATTTTATTTTTGAAGGTCTTTATTGTTGTTCTTGCTGTTCTTATTGTTCAGCTACCAAGTTATGACCAACTCTTTGTGACCTTATGGACTGCAGCATGCCAGGCTCCCCTGTCCTCCACTGTCTCCCAGAGTTTGCTCCAACTGGTCTTAACCGGAAACAGAGCAAAACCAATTCATCCAAAATTTTCCCTATTATTAGAAATGTAGTCAAAATTGTGTTGAAGTCAGAATTAAGATACCTAGATTTGTGAGCCCATTTCTCCTACCTACCAGCTGAGTCACTTAATATTTCTGAACCTCGGTTTTCTCAGCCATCAGAGGGGTTAATTATACCCACCCAGAAATCATTACAGATGGGGAAGACGGTCCCACAAGTTTTTGTGTATAAAAACATCTCATAGGCTGAAGTGATCTTTTCAAATACAAGGTATTCGAATGTTCCATTCTGAATTTTGCTCTTGTTTAAATTGTGTAGCATCCCCTTTGTTGTAAACACGGACTGTTGTTCTAATGTGATCTTCTGCAGAGTTTGCCACCCACCAAATCCCTGTTATCATGGCTCCTCTGGACTATCCCGCTGGGCTCCCCCAAAAATAATATTATGCTATTTAATCCTGGATTATCAGGAGTTTTCTGTTTGGCAGGTGTTACTGCTCTGTTGGCATAAGGTTAGACTACTGGGCAAGGTAAATTTTTAAAGAAGTATTTATTTCTCTAGCGGAGCAGAAATTTGCACAATTAATTCACTGAGAAGATTCACATGGATTTACACTATGACAAGATTCTTCTCCTTGAAACGCTGCCATGGCTAGCAAAAAATGTAAAATTGAGGACTTCCCTGGTGGTCCAGTGGTCAAGAAACCAGCTGCCAATACAGAAGACACAGGTTTGATCCTTAATCCAAGAAGATTCCACATGCCAAGGAGCAACTCAGCCCGAGCACTGGCCACTTAGCCAGAATTCTAAAGCCCGTGTGCCTTAGAACCCGTGCCTCATGACAAGAGCAGCCACCACAGTGAGAAGCCCACACACTGCAGCTAGAGAGTAGCCCCTGCTTGCCACAACTAGAGAAAGTTTGAGCACAGCAATGAAGACCCAGCACAGCCAAAAATACATAAATTAATAAATGCAATTTTTTTTTTTAAAGTAAATCGATTGTTATCAATTGAGAAGCATTTTGGAGTCCCATCGAGGCAAGGGGATGGAAGAGAGGTTTGTTCGGAGTTTCACAAGTGTTGCTAGAAACAGAGTTCCCAGCCTTCTGTGTGCTTTGCTGAGAGCTTATATTTCACAGGCAGTGGCCTTGCGGTCCCCGGCCTCAAACCGAAAACACATAAACCTGTGCATGTTTCTGTAACAACTTTCCACCAAGGCACTTACATTGCTTGAGAACAAGAACAAGCACAATCACAAATGGCTAAGACGGGCCACCAGGCCAGCAGGTGATGTGTCCTGAGATGTCAAGGCCTGGGCACTCCTTCCCTCCTCTCTCTGATTGGGTCATAGAACATGCCTGGCTGACTTCTGGATGCATTTATCAAAGGACAAGATCCAGAACATCCCAGCCACGTTCATCATCCTCGTCCTCCTCAACAGTGGAAAGAAAGGCTGGCAAACTGTCCCCCTAACAGGTGGAGATCTGTGGCTGGCAGGCGTCTGGCTGAAGCGATTGATCTGCCTGTGGAAAGAAAATCCTTCCCCTTCTCTCCTGAAGCAGACAGCAGAGCCAGTTTCCTTGGTCACCCTTATGAAAATATCTCTTCAGATGGTTTTATCCCACTTGTGACCTTTATAAAAGATGAATGAGTAGGGGAAAAAATGTTTGATAATGTAGATGCTCTGGAGAACAGTTATTCAATATGAAAGGCAGAGCTCTCATGTCCTTTCTAGAACCTGCTGTAGGCTAACAAAAAGTTGCTCCGTCGAGGCCTGCGGGAAACCCGTTCTGATGTCGAGGTGATATAAATCACACGCAGTCTGGCCATCCTCTATCTGTGTTTGGTGTTTCTCAAAACCTGTGTGTGTGTCCTCTTTAATCACCCTCCCCTCCATGACCGGCAACTCCTTGGCTTTCTAGCAAAGGCTGTAAAATATGCAAACGGCAGCTTCGGCCCCACGTCTTTTCAACCTGATTCATCCCCAAATCTGGCTTTGGGAGGCATTATCATCTTCCAACCAGTGAGTGCCAGGAACTCGACCCATGTGCAGAGTATTTACCGATGGACGGTAAAACGCCACGTGAATCACTGATCTATGTGTCCTGAGGGCTGTTCTACTCTGTAGGCTACACAAAATTACTAATCCTTACATCTTCTAATGGCATAAAATTTAAAACCCACATATTATTAATACCAGATTCTTGCTTATTGTTTCATTATTTCTGAAACTGTGCTCTGCAGTCAAGGTTTCCACATATCTTCTTGGTAAGATTGTGCTGCCCTGGGCAGAAAAAACAAAAGTGAACTGGTCCCCTCATGACAATATGTGGCACCAGAAGACTCATTTCCCGTGGAATCAGCCCCTTGTAACAATTATCTCCCAGTGCCTGACTGCATACCTGGTAACCGGCTAACCATCCTTGCTGGCATTTTCTTTGCTCAGGTGCCAAAATCCTGCAAACAGTTACAGTTTACAGGCCTTCCTTGTGAACTACTTTCTATGATGGTTTTACCCGAGCCCATTTTTACCACAGTATATTCTGTTCTCTTATGCAAAAAAGATGCCAAAGTCCTGTGGCTCTTTCTACCTTGGGGGTGGGGGAGGGAAGAGGGAGGGGTCAGTCTCATCCCCTCTAAAATATGCAGTTGAGGAGAAAAGCCAGTCCCAGAAAACAGGGGCAAGAACTTTTATTCTTGATTCAAAGTGAAGTGAAGTCACTCAGTCGTGTCTCACTCTTTGAGACCCCATGGACTGCAGCCTCTCAGGCTCCTCCATCCATGGGATTTTCCAGGCAAGAGTACTGGAGTGGGTTGCCACTTCCTTCTCCAGGGGATCTTCCCGACTCAGGGATTGAACCGAGGTCTCCCACATTGCAGGCAGACGCTTTACCCTCTAAGCCATGAGGGAAGCCCCTCTTGATTCAAAGTCTACCATGAAACAGAAGGAACATGCTTCTTCATTTAGGACCAGAACAGGTGACACAGCATCTTTGGGTCTGTTTTGTAGAATTCTCAAATGTCCAAAGTCCCAAACTCCCAACCTAATGTCTTAATCTATCTTTTTCTTTAAAGTGTGACTGGCTCAGTTGTGTCCGACTCTTTGTGACCCCATGAACTGTAGCCTACCAATCTCCTCTGTCCATGGACTACTCCAGGCAAGAACACTGGAGTGGGTTGCCATTTCCTTCTCCAGAGAATCTTCCCAATCCAGGGATTGAGCTCAGGTCTCCTACACTGCAGGCAGACTCTTTACCAATTGAGTCACTAGGGAAGATACCCTTTATCTATGATTTAAAAGCAATTTTGTTGTTCATTTTGTTTTGGGACAAGGAGAAGGAGAGAAAAAGAGTTGTAGTCTATTGGTCTTAAAGTCAGACATAGATGTCAACTTCAGTTTCAAATTTTCTTTTTTTTTTTCCTGTGAGGAAAAAAAGAAAGCAAATTAGCTTAGCTAGGTAGTGTAGTATCAGTCACTCAGTCGTGTCCGACTCTTTGCGGCCCCATAGACTGTAGCCTGCCAGACTCCTCCATCCATGGGTTTTCCTAGGCAAGGATACTGGAGTGGGTTGCCATTTCCTTCTCCAATTTTCAAATTTTCTACTGTCTAGTAATCTAGAAAAATTCCTTTAAATTTTAAATTTCTGCCTCAGGATCTCCCTGGTAATCCAGTGGTTAAGACTCCACACTTCCAACACAGGGGGTGTGGGTTTGGTCCCATGCAGCTACATAGCCAAAAAAATAAAAATAAATAAGAATAATAAAATAATTTTAAAAAAATAAATTTCTGTCTCATCACAGGAGATAAAGTACTATCTTCTAAGCTTAACTTTCTCTTATGCCAAGTATTTAATGATCTAATACACAGCACTGCAAAATTCTTTCTTGGCTAAAACCTGCACCCAGCATTACATCTGTCTTTGACAGACTGTCAGTGTCCATCGACAAGAACTGTATGAATAGCTGCTACAGGTCTCAGAAATTATTCAGGTTCTGGCAACACAGGCCGGTGGAGATAAATACCAAACTAGATTCAATCAACAGGTAGTTTCAAACCTCACTTCAAACACCCAAACATCTCGCCATCTCTTGCATAAACTGGACAAAACAACTTTTTAAGAAGATTAATGAGGAAGATAGGAGGTTAAAATACTAAATATGACTTCTTCTTGAAACTCATGATATCACTTAACTACCAAAAGCATTATTCCTTATGGAGAAAAGTGGAAGGATTCACGTATTGTGTCATCTATGTTGAGAATAAAAATTAATATTGCATGGAGTTCATTGTACCTTATAAAGAGAGCATATCGCTCATGTGGGTTTTAAGTTTGCTAGGTCAAAATATACCCTTAAGGGCTTCCCTGGTGGTCCAGTGGTTAAGACTCCAGCTGCCAATGAAGGGAACATGGGTTCAATCCCTGATCGGGGAGGATCCCACATGCTGTGGAGCAACTGAGCCCACGTGTCACAGTGACTGACCCAGCACTGCAACAAGAGAAACCATGGCAATGAGAAGCCCATGCACCGCAATTAGAGAGTAACCTCCACTTGCAGAAACTAGAGAAAGCCCCCATGCAGTAATGAAGACCCAGCACAGCCATAAATAAATAAAAAAATAAATCTTCAAAAAAAATATTCCCCTTAAGAGAGAAGGTTAGGGGAGAATGGATCCATGTACACGTATGGCTGCTGTCCACCTGAAACAATCACAACATTGTTAATTGGCTATACACCAATATAAAATAAAAAGTTTTAAAAATATTCCCCTTGATAATTAATAACATACGAAGTTGCTTTACATGGGAAGAAATTAATTTTCCAAGCATCAAAGGGAAATCTATAGATTTAGTTGAAACGTGGCCAAGTGTATCAACTTGAAAAATTAATTCTCTGGCCAGATTGTATTGACTTCATCTGTACCCCTCCAGTAGGAGTTAGAGACATTAAAGATTATGCAACTAAGGAACCAGTCTGGCCTTTTTAGTCATCAAGAAGTGGGGGGCCTTTCAAGCTACCAGAGTAAAGTGATTTCAACACCCTGAAAAATCCCCCAGAATTTAGAGGGAGAAATGGAAGGTAATTTTGGCCTGAGTCAAAGGAAAAGAAAGATATTTTTTAATTAAGAAGTCAAAGTAAGGACGAAATGCCTTTGGTCTAATTTCTCTTCCAGTCGCTAAGAGACGCCAGGAAATGTGTGAGGGCTAAGCTATCTTTAATAATAACCCAGATTCTTCAAGGAGCCCCTCCTGGGTGGGTTTGTCTATAGACCCTCCGCCCAGGAGAGGCTCCTCTGCTGGGGTGAACGTTGACCCCAAGCGGGGTAGCCTAGAGCAGTCATTACAGCCAGGGATGGAGCGGGAGCTCGGAGCATCCGCACCTGGCGCTAGAGTGGGCGGCGTGGAGGAGGGGCTTGGAGGTACGCACCTGGGGGAGGGATGCGCTTGGTCGTGCTGTTGGGCAGAAGCCTGGCGCCGTTCCCTTTGTCACATTTCGGAGGGATCTCGCCCTCCCCCGCCCCCACACCGCCTTCCTGCTACTGTGGATGGAGGACACCTCCAGCCAGCCAGGATGGGGGCAGGGCGAGGCGGGACGTCACCCAGGGCTGGGGGACACCAGGGGTTGCGCCCTGAAAGGGGCGGCCCCGCTGTGCCTTCCAGACGCCGGGCCAGTTCTATTTGAAGACCGTCTGCTCAGAGGTTGGGTTTGCCACATCAGTGAAGACCAGTCGCAGCCTGGGAAGTTGCTTTCTAAAATAGCCTTCCCCGGTGCTCAGAATGAAGCTGAACCCATTAATTCCAAACACAGCTCGGTCCGAGCAGAAGCATCCTGGCCTTGGAAGCCCGGGCCGCTTCGAGCGCTGACCCCCTGTTAGGAGTTTGTCTAAACAACTCCCGGGAGCGGCTGTCATTACAGGGAGGGCCCCACGCAAACAGACAACCCTTTCCTCTACACACGGCAATTTGGGATCATCTGTTGCTCTCTGCTCCTTTTTTTAATCATTTGGACTGTAAAGTAATTAAAGGGATAGACATTCCAAAAATAAAAAAGATCTCCAGCCGAGCTTTCTAATTCTAACGTAAGCACACGTATCATTTCAGGCTGTCCAGGGAACCCTAGGCAGGTACGATTTCAATAAAGCGTTTTGCAGACGTTTTCTGACGCTCACTCGGACCCCTGAATTTTTTGAACTTCAGAGCGCCCTAGTGCCACAAAGGGTGGGCTTCATCCCCCGCCCCACCTCCTGGCAGCTTCTCTCCTCACTTACTTCCCCAGCCTTCCCCACCGCCGACGACGCAAACATGTGTTCTGTCCCGCCCTCCCCCCGCCCCCCCGCAAAGTACTGCCTGAGCAAAGAAAAATAGTGTTTTGGGGGGAAGAGTAAGGAGCGGTAATTATATTCCTAATCATATGTAATTTAAGAGAAAATGAGTAGCTGTGAGAGGCCATTGAGCTCCTGACTCAGTGTAATTCCACAGTCTGGGACCACAGGCACCCACTGTCACCTGGGTCTTCCAAAGTCACCAGCAGCTCAGCAGCCAAACGGTTAATTACAAGACAGACACTGCTTCCAGCATCAGCAGCCCTGACTTGGGAAACTGTCATTAGACAACAATGGGGATCTTTCCTCCTCCCCCTGGGGACAGCCACCAGTGAAAGCACAGCAAACAAGATGCAGCCCTCACTCTAGGCTCAGTGCTCCTTCTAGGTACTTTAGCTGTGAACTCGATTAATTCACACAATTCACTCAATGAGCACATGAATGATGCACCAAGCACCTACTTACCTGGGCAGCACCCTGCAAGACAGTCACTTGTGTCAGTTCACCTGGGAAACAAGCGTGTCCCTGGGCAGGGCTGCTGGAAGACCAGATGGGAGGATGCCTGGAAAGCTGGACCACTGCCCACACCAGAGAACCCCAGTAAATATTCAGTGTTAACATATAAGCATCAGCGACTCTAAGCTATGTGTCCAGTGCCTTCTGCTTAGTATCTTATTTAATATTTGCAACAATACTATGAAGAAGATTCTATTCTTGTTCATATTTTACAGAAAAGAAAAGTGAGACTTAGAGCAATTTGAAAATGTGCCAACATCCACTTGGAAATGGAAATAGAACTCAGGAAATTCAGCTCAGCAATCTGCTATTAAACCAAAACATTATTGCAAACTAGTATATATAGGATGGATACACAACAAGGTCCTACTATATAGCACAGGGAACTTTATTCAATATCCTGGAATGAACCATAATGGAAAAGAATTTGAAAAAGAATATATATGTATAACTGAATCACTTTGCTGTACAGCAGCATTGTAGGTCAACTATACTTGAATCAAGTAAAATAATTTTTAAAAAATCTTACTCTTTCTCTCCCTCCCTGATCCTGCCTCTTTCTTATCTTCTACATTTAAATATATGTATAATGTTATGCATCTTTAAATGAGAAGCCTCATACAAACAACACTGCTGTTATTAGACCTAAGAACTATTTCTTTCCCTCAAAGAAACGTCCTTCCCTGAACTCATGGAGTTTTTAATATATGTCACATAACATATATATGTATATACAGATATGTGTATGTTTATATGCATATAGGGAGAAGGCAATGGCAACCCACTCCAGTACTCTTGCCTGGAAAATCCCATGGACAGAGGAGCCTGGTAGGCTGCAGCCCATGGGGTCGCTAAGAGTCGGGCACGGCTGAGCAACTTCACTTTCACTTTTCACTCTCATGCACTGAAGGAAATGGCAACCCACTCCAGTATTCTTGCCTGGAGAATCCCAGGGACAGAGGAGCCTAGTGGGCTGCTGTCTATGGTGTCGCACAGAGTCGGACACGACTAAAGGGACTTAGCAGCAGCAGCATATGCATATTGATAGATTTACATAGCTATGTCATACACAGATTTTAATAGCAAATTATACTTTATTTGTATGTCTTAATCTCCAAAATAATAGTAGAGAGTAGCCCCTGCTCGCTGCAATTAGAGAAAGCCTTCACACAGCAACAAAAACCCAGTGCAAAAATAAAAATAAATAAATTTTTAAGTCTTTGTAAAAAAAATTGTTTTTTAATAAAGAGAGCTTCCCAGCATTTTTAATAATTGGAACCAGTGCTGCTGCTGCTGCTGCTGCTGCTAAGTCACGTCAGTCGTGTCCGACTCTGTGCGACCCCATAGACGGCAGCCCACCAGGCTCCCCCATCCCTGGGATTCTCCAGGCAAGAACACTGGAGTGGGTTGCCATTGCCTTCTCCAGGAACCAGTGCTAGAAACCCTCAAATAAATGTCCTCATTTTTTACTTACATGATGGTAATCTTTTAGATCTGGGGGGGCTAAGATATGGAGAGAGTCCAATAACTTCAGCCACAAATATTTACCAAAATTTGCACTCAAGCCTGTGCACACTAAATGAAATGCTAATAGTCCATTGACCTCCATGGAGAAAAAAGCAGAAAGAGGTGAAAGGGGGGAGCACTAGGCACTTGGTACTGCCCTCGTATGTTCTGGTGGCTGAAAATAAAAGTAAACTGGAGAAGGAAATGGCAAGCCACTCCAGTATTCTTGCCTAGGAAATCCCATGGACAGAGGAGCCTGGTAGACTATAGTCCATGGGGTCCGTAAAGAGTTGGACAACTTAGAGACTAAACAACACACCAGTAATGGTAAAAGGAAGGACCTGGGCATTTATTGCATGTGTATTAATCATTAACTGTGTGTTCCACATAGAAGGGGGTGCAGAGACTTTTAAGACACGATTCTCATGTTTACAAAGCCCTTTCCTATTATCTGACTTCCGTGCAAGTGCAAGCCGACCTCTCCAGTGTGACGTGGCAGCGTGAACATGGTGGCTTCCAAAGAGTATCTGAATCTGACACTGATGGTGATTTATTCCTTGGCCATCTTCTGGCATGGAAGTCAGAGCAGGCTGTGTGTTATTACTAGAGTCAAGGGGTCTAGAATCCTTCACTCAAGATACAGATTGAAGGAAGCCCACACAATGTCCTCTATGCATTAATTAGACAAACTTCTTCAAGCATCCACTAGGCAGCTATGACATCTGAAGGTGGGGACACAGCAAGAATAAGACACCCTCATTTGCTCCCGGAGCTCAGAGCCCTACGGCAGAGACGAACGCAAAACAGACAATGACAACGCTACGTGGTTGGTTGACAGAGATGGAACAGAGTGCCCTCAAAGTCCAGGGGAGGATCCCCTGTGCAGTAAGAAGCTTGGCAGCGGAGGGGAAAATTTAATAGGGTCTTTTTTAATCCTTAGTAATTTGTTTGGCTGTGTTGGGTCTTAGTCATGGCACTTGGGATCTTGCTTGCATCACATGGGATCTTCCACTGCAGCACGTGGATTCTCTAGTTACCACACGCTGGCTTAGTTGCTCAGTAGTGTATGCGGGATCTTAGTTCCCCAACCAGGGATCAAACCCACATCCCCTGCATTGCAAAGTCGATTCTTAACCACTGGACCACCAGGGAAATCCCTCAATAGGGTCTTAAAGGCTCAATAGGAGCTGGCCTGGTAGAGCAGGAGAGAAGAGCATTCCAGACAGAGACAGCAGCATAAACACAAAGCGAGAAGAACGCTGATAAAGCACCCTCATGTTGATCATGCGCTTGAGCAACTGGGAAGGTAGAAAGGACAAACGTTACTATCCTCATTTTACAAAGTCACAAGTGGAGGGCCAGAGCACTTTACTTTCCTAAAAATCAGCAGCAGCGGGCCAATAACAGCAAGTGTATGAGCCTCTCTCTCTCTCTCTTTTTTTTTTTTAACTTTCTTTTGACCCCTCGCTGTGTCAGGCTTGGACAAAAGGAGAAACAATAAAGATAAACCATTTAAAAAAGACAGATGTGAGCCTCTGAGGAAAAGGAGGAAACATTCCAGAGAGGACCACCTTAAATGTTTTAAAGTTGGAACCTGTCCATGGTGGAGCGACAGAGAGTGTTCATAATTTAATGGCACTTAATCATGTTATGGCTACAGGTGGGGGAAAGAGTCTCAGGGAAGACAGCTGCCTGACCTCGAAAGCCAGGTTTCATAAACGAAAGGAGGACTACTTCATCAGCCAGGTTTTTAGAGTCCCCAGAAGAGGCTGCGCTTTGAAACAAAAGGTGGTTTTTTAAGTCAATGCCTTTCTTGGTTTTGGCCCATCCAATAACCAGCTGACTTGATGTGACCCACCCCTCACTTGCTCCTCAGCACCTACAGGCGCTTCTTCATTTCATCATTCATCAGTCGTCCTCCTTCAAGAGCTGGACAGATAGACACAGGACACATTTTTGTATCAATCAATGCAAACATGAATTAAGCCCTTTATCAGCTGTGACGTGAACAATTTTTAAAACAAATGTAGCCCATGCCAGTGACTCTGGAGTGGGTTTGATTTGGATCCCACTAAATCAAAAGTAACTTGTTAAAATGATCCTTTGGCTGCCTAACAGTGATTCGTCATTACAAAAATAGCTAGATAAAAAAAAGAAAAAGTTCTCAGTTGATACCCTTGAAGGAAAAGTCCATTACTCTTTCTCAAATTCCTATTAGCTAAAATTTTACTTTCTGGGCATCAGAATATGATAGTGAGGGTGTCTTTCATTTTAGCTTTACTGAACTGTGACACTTGCTCCAGGGCTAAGTTTTGCCATTAAAATATGCCATTGTGAGAACTGGGCCATAAAGAAGGCTGTGCACTGAAGAATAGATGCTTTCAAATCTGGTGCTGGAGAAGACTCTTGAGAGACCCCTGGACAGCAAGGAGATCCAACCAGTCAATCCTAAAGGAAATCAACCCTGAATATTTATTGGAAGGACTGATGCTGAAGCTGAAGCTCCAATACTTCGGCCACTTGATGTGAAGAGCCAACTCATTGGAAAAGACCCTGATGCTGGGAAAGATTGAGGTCAGGAGAAGGGGGTGACAGAGGATGAAATCATTGGATGGCATCACTGACTCAATGGACATGAGTTTGAGCAAACTCCAGGGGATATTGAAGGACAGGGAAGCCTAGCATGCTGCAGTCAGTCCATGGGGTTACAAAGAGTTGGACACAACTTAGTGACCAAACAACACTTTTGGGAGGGAACCTATCACACAGACTTCTATCTGTGATCCAACCAAACATCACCAGACAGAGTCTAAGAGCCTGCGACTAAGATTAGAGAATGAGTTGAAATAAAAATTTTAAGTTGTTCACCAACTAGTGAACCCATTGTCTTGCAATAGGCAAAACAATCCATTTATTTCAGACGTGGAAAACCAGTACTGTGGTCCACATGCTTCCAAGTTGTACTTCCTGCCTGGGAATTTAAAAAAAGCAACTCTTGCATTCTTCTAGAGAAGGGTAACATCAAGTTCATACAGCAGCTAGAAACGTGATAAATCCGCCAGGGCCACAGCGATTCCTGCCTAAACTAACAATTCATTTCATTGCTACAGTTCACTGCTGTTGTCATCACTTTCATGCCTCTAATTACCTTCCATCTGTTTCATGTTTGAAGTTTACGACACTTGCCCACTTTGGCTGTGCTCGTTTACATCTAACACCAAACACATGTTTATGTTTACCACATACCAGTTCTGCATTCTTGGACTTAAAATTATATCAATTTATAATCCCATTAATGGAAAACTTATGAGAAGGATCCGGCTCCTTTAATAAAACTAGAAAGAACAACCATTTGGATGCTGTTAAGTGCAAGCCCATACCACAGGCTAAATGCTTCAGTTAGGTGCTCCCCACTCAGATAAGTGGGCTTCGAGAAACACTGTCTTGGCTGCTGTGTCCAGAGTCTTGGACTGGAGAATCCTGACGGTCCAGGAGTCCACACTCAAGCTCCCATTTTCAGTGGCAAGGTAAAGAATGATCAAAGTGAATCTGGGTGTGCTTTGTTGAAAAATAGATACCATTTGAATTGGCATCCTTGAACTTGGCATTTTTAAGGTCAAGTCTGTGAACCAAAAAAGTTTTCTACTTGGAGAATGAAAGAGGAGCCAGAAAAGAGGTGGGTGTTACCAGCTGGCAGCAGCTTCCCCATATATAGCTCCCTAAGACAGGGCTGAATGCATGTTTGGACATCTATATCTACTGCTGAATGATTTCCAAAGAAAACTACAGATAAGAATATTATTTGGATCTTGGACCATTTCTGAAGGGCTTCAGTGCTAATAAAAAATTTAAAAAAAAAGGCTTCGGGAACTGTAAGGGATTAAATTCTGCTTCATTCCACTTAAAGGAGAAACTACCCTTTCCCTTCAAGCTACTTGGTGAATTTCAATCCTTTTTGTGGTGGACTGGGAGTCCTGCTCTCTTTTAGACCCCACATCTAGGAACAGGAAATTCGATCTCCAAAACCAGTAAATAAACAAGAGGTCTGATGACCTTTTGATGATCTTTCTGAATCATTCCTTTGAAACAAAAAATAGCCTTCTGTCTAGAATAAACTACTGGGCAATTGCTGGTCTGGAAGTCTGAGTGATAAGAGCAGTGGAAACTTGAGCGAAATGCACTTTGCAGGCTGAAGATGAATAAGAATTGAATCTTCTGTCACCTCCTTGTCTGAAAGGGCATTGGGCTTGAGAGAGCTTTCCCCGGGGGGATAAGGATTTTACATTAAAAATCACAGACATCAAATGAGATCAGAGTTTGTCCACTCTTATTCTTCTAGAAACTATTGACCGAAAAGCCACTCTGGGTCTGTCTGAAGCTTATGATCAGAGGCCTTTTCCTTTCACCTGGTGGTTCATTCTGCCAACACAGAATCTGAGCAGCATCCTCACCCGTGGGGATTGATGATGATCCTGCCCATCTCCCAGCTTGGTGTGGATTCTACAATTCCTCTTACACGGGGAAGCAGCCTTGCTGGGTCCTGTTCACCTGCCTACCCACGTAGAACCAGCTCCCAATCAGTCCAGAATGAAGATGCCCTGAGCAGCACAAGACAGGATGAACCTGGCCGCTCCTTTTTCATTGCAGTCATCGGCCTGACCCCTGGAAGGTGCATCAAGGCTCTTACTTCACGCTTGCAAAGCAACATCAGTTTCTTCCATCTGGGATCCTTGTCTGATCCCTCGGGGTTTTTAACTGGGAACCAAAAGTTCCTTCAGGAGCCTCTAGCCCTTTGGAAATTCTGCTTCGACCTGAGAGACTCTCCTAATTGATCTGAGATGGAATCATGTTGTCTTGGGCCGTGGACTGCTCAGCAGAATTCCAGTTCAGTTCAGGTTCGAGACTCACAATACATTATGAGAGGTGACAGGAACTCCTGCTAAGCACTTCAAAAGCAATTTTTTTTCTAATTTTCTTCTTTTTATGTATCTGTAATGTCTAATTTGTTCAAATGCTCATGTAATACCTTTGTAATAAGAAAAAAAAATTCTCTTACCTATTGAGAAATGTCCCTAGCATGGAAGTTTGGGCCGGCCAAATACTTCAGGTTGGAGCTGTTTACAGGCACCTTGAGATTTTTAGAGTTTGCAAAAATTTCACTGTTGATGCCGGCTAAAGCATTATCCCATGACACTTAAGGAAAGTGGAACACAGCACCCACTAGGCAGCCTTAAAAATTCTCATTTGAGACTCCCAAAAGATCTACTTCTGGAAACCGATTTTTCAATGGAGGGGACTCCCTCATTTCTCATAGAGAAACTTTGCTGGAGGCACCTTCATGCTCACATCAAGCAGAAAGCCTCCCCACTCACCCCCAGGATCCCAGGGCCCTTCCCTTCCATGTCCCAAATGACAAAAATAGCCACTTGAGTCAGGGACCTGGGTATGGAGCTTGGCTTCTTCCATAAGGATTCATTCACTGTGGGCTCTGTGATTACCTTCAGGAAGTCTTTCAATAAAAAGAATGAGTGACAGCACTAGCAAAGAGGTGTTCTGAGCCCCCTGAAGCCCCAATCTAAGCTGATGGGCTTGCCGTCTCTTTAGGGATAGAACCAAGCTCTTTGATGGTCTCCAGCTCAAGATCAAGCTCAGAAATTCCCATCATCAGGGTCATCCTTCCTGCCGGGTAAAGGACTCCAGAAAGAGGACCAAGGTTATCCACTTTGCTCATCCACTCATCCAAGGAGCCTCCTCCCGTCTGGACACCTTCTATCACTAGCACCAGAGCCTTGACACCATCTCTGCCCTCCCCTCCCACTCTGTACATCCTAGACCTAGAGCTGCTACTATTGCTCTGTCTGAACTCCCCTGGGTCTATCTCTTTCCCCTTCTCAGAATTCCAGCTCTCAGGTAACTTCCAAAGAAAACAATAAACTTGTTCATCCTGAAATTGCTAATGACAATGCAGGTTCATGGGTACATGCTCTAGGGAACTTGCTTTGGGAGGGAGAGGAAAAATGGGAAACTAGAAAGGGCCAGTGGCTTCCCTGGGAGCTCAGCTGGTAAAGGGTCCACCTGCAATGCAGGAGACCCCGGTTTGATTGCTGGGTTGGGCAGATCCCCTGAAGAAGGGATAGGCTACCCATTCCAGTATTCTTGGGCTTCTCTGGTGGCTTAGACAGTAAAGAATCTGCCTGCAATGTGGGAGACCTGGGTTCAATCCCTGGGTTGGGAAGATTCTCTGGAGAAGGGCATGGCAACCCACTTCAGTATTCTCGCCTGGAGAATCCCCATGGACAGAGAAGCTTGGTGGGCTACAATCCATTGGATCACAAAGAGTTGGACACGACTGAGTGAATAAGCACAGCACAGCACACAGGAGGGCCAGGCCTAAGCCTAAGGAAGGAGTGGCTGAGGTTGTGGGCATCTCAGGTGGGTAGAGGAAACACTTGCATGCCTGTGTGGTCCAGGACCCTTGGAAGCAAACCATAGTGGGACCCTAACCTCTAGGTGTCCTGCCCTGGACATGGTCACTTCAGACACTCGCTGCAAAGCCAGATGCCTGGGAGGACGTTGATGGCCTTTCCCATGGCCAGGAGCTATGGCACACTTAGCCAGTCTTTCTCCGTCCACTTCAGGGGGATCGCATGGTGGAGGGAAAAACACTAGGTTGGAGGCAGATGCCAGCTGCTCACCCACCCCTGCACCAACTAGGGAGTGACCAAGGAAAGCCCGATGGCCTTGACATTAGACCCTTGACCCCAAAAATGGAGGGTTGATGCTAAACTCCTGACCCCCAGACTCTTGGCTTTTAAAGCAAAAATTTTAAAAGGAAGGTTTTTTTGGAAAATGTTTTATTTCAAAAAAGATACTTTAAAAATATCATCTAAGAAAAGAAGTATTTTATACCAGAAAAGGAAAAAAGAACAAAATGTCAGAGTCCAGAGATTTTGGACTCTGAGATTTTGTTCTTTGAGTTGAATAAACGTAGTTGCTTGGGAAAACCCACTGCAGCCTGAATTTTTCTCTTTATTATAGTTGGGAGCCGTAGACACTCTGGCCTGGAATGACCCCTAGAGACCCTTTCGGCTTTGTGTCCTAGAGAAAGGAAAATGACAAAGAGAAAAGCGAACCTTTAGGGCAGCATCAGAGCAGTACCTTCAAAGCCCAGGAGGATGCCTTAGAACTTGAGAAAATTTCAGGCTCTCCATCTCAGCAAACGCTCTGCGATCCAGTAAGACTTTAAGAGGAAGGATTTAAGCATCCATCTGTTTGCCTTCAGGGGCTCAGAGCCAGAGTGCAGTTTCAAGCTGATGGGCCCGTGATATTATAACATATTCATTAGGCAATAAAGGATAAACTGGATGACTGTATGTTTGAGGGTTGCTCCAGCCTCTCATTTATACAGCTTTTAGGAAACTCGCTTAATGTGCCCTCAGCTGGCATGGCTCCTCCAAAGCCATCCCCCAGATTGAATAATTGTTCATTAAATGTCTTCAGGGAGGTTTCCATCTGTAGGCACGAACCCCACAAACATTTGTGGGAAAATACCCCTGCTCTTTCATTATGTCTAAAATGTGATCACCTGATATGAAAACACAAAGAACGGTTACGTTTTAAAGGTGAACTACAAACCCTAAATTGAGAGTTGACTTAATCCCACTTTTATGGGCTGATTAATGTCCCGAGTAACCAGGCTGGGGAAGAAAGTTAATGCCCATTTCCTTTCATGGAGTGTACCGTGCTTCTCGGCTTTTATCGTGACAGCGCATCACTGCCGCTGTGAGTTTGATACAAACAAGATCCAAGGCCATTGTTGGAACTTTCCTTGTGCCAAATGGACCCCGAATGATTCACTCACCTAAATTCCTAGCAGTCAGAGCTTCAATCCTGAAGGGGAAATAAAAAGCAGAATCCATCAGAGGTTGTGATATCTTTGAGAGAAGCTAAAGAAGCAAGTTGGCTAATGGTGTCTATTTGTGAGAGCTTGAAATCTGAACTATGGTGAAAAGACGTACAAATCCTGCCTCCATAGTAATAATAATAACTGCTTTCCAGTAGCTGCTCTGTCCAAGGAACTGTGCCAAGTGCTGTGTGTGTGTGTGTTTTCATGTAACCTTCTGATATGGCAGGGATGAGCCCTGAGGAGGGTAAGCAATGAGTCCTTGGAGCAGAACCAGGCCTGCTGGATGCAGGAGGCCACCCAGGTCCCCTCCTGTTGCCCCTGTCCCACGCTGTGCTGGCTCCACCCACCTGGGTCAGCTTAGCTCACCTGCCCTTGAGCAACGGGCTTCCCTGGTAGCTCAGCTCGTAAAGAATCCACTTACAATGCACGAGACCCCAGTTCAATTCCTGGGCTGGGAAGATCCCCTGGAGAAGGGAACGGCTACCCACTCCAGTATTCTTGCCTGGAGAATTCCATGGACTATGTACAGTCCATGGGGTCGCAAAGAGTCGGACACGACTTTCACGTTTTCACTTTTCAAAGAGACATCCTTTCATTCCTTCATGGATTCATCAGCGAAGAAGTAGAATTCTTCAGAGGTCCTTCCAGAAGCAACATGGCCAAAAGCAACTTTCCTCCCCACTCTCACCCCACACCCCTAAAGCCTGAAACACGGGGCTATTTTATTTTATTCCTTTATATTTATATTTATTTTATTTTTGTTCCTCGCAAGGCTATATTATGCCTTGAGGAGGTATATCTGTAACCAGCAGGCCACACTCATACCTGCTATGAAAAGTTATCAACAGAGTACCACCAAAACATTTTTAGCGTGTTTCACATGTCCAAGAACTCTCTCCCGGGACTTCCCTGGTGGTCCAGTGGCTAGGATTTTGTGCTTCCAGTGCAGGAAGCCCAGGTTCAATCCCTGGTCAGGGAACTAGATCCCACATGCCACAACTAAGACCGAGTACAACCAAATAAACACATTAAAAAAAAAAAGAACTCTTTCCCATAAATTATTACATTTGATAAATTACCTTGAGCAGAAGTAGAAGGAAATGAATTATTCAGCTTAGGGTCAGGATTTGTGTGAGGGGCGCTTACAGAGAGTACCCAGGCCCACAAGTTGTAGGGATGGCTCAGCTGGTTGTTAAAGAATTCAGTTTGGTGACAGGTTACTGCCACTTGATTGTACAGTATGTCGGTTTCCAGAAGCTCCTACATTAGGCTAAACCAGGGAGGAAGCATCATCTTCCAACACATCTGCCCTTGAACTCTGACCTTTCTTCTCCCCATTTCAGTATCTCCAATATCCATCCCACCCCGGCTCCTTCCTCTACCCTCTGCTCCCCTTAAAGCTCACTTTCAAGAAAGAAGAGAACCTGGACCTACCTGGTGGCCGATTGGTTAAGAATCTGCCTGCCAATTCAGGGGACATGGGTTCAACCCTTGGTCCAGGAAGATTCCACATGCCACAGGACAACTAACCTGGTGTACCACAACTACTGAAGCCCCCTTGCCTAGAGCCCGAGGTCCACAATAAAAGCCACCGCAATGAGAAGCCCGCACACCACAACTAGAGACCAGCCTCCACTTGGCACAACTAGAGAAAGCCCACTCACCGCAATGCAGACCGAGCACAGCCAAAATGAAAAAAGGAGAGAACTTATTTGCACTAAAGTTAAATAACTGGCAGTAGACCAGAATGTTTTCTCTGGCCCCAGTTTGTTTATTAATAGAAATTCAATGTCTTATCTAAAGGAGTGGTTTCCAAAGACCCTCAGCCAGGAGGGTAGGGGGAATGCAGGGGAGAGGGCAGCAGAGCTCCAGCAGTTACCAAACACACAGCTGCTGACAGCATGGTCCAGCACCAGCCGGGGCTCTGCCTCAATCCTGGGAAGCACACCTCCCCCCAGAATCAACCTGGCTGCCATGCGGAACCTCCAGTGGAGACCTGGCCAGGAGCCAGTCCACAGGCTCTGTCCAGATCTCTACTGCCCTGTCACTGAAGGGGTCCAGAGAACCAGGACTGCTTCAGGCTCAGAGTGATCCAACATCCCTGTTGTCCAGGATTTGGGGCAAAAGAGGACTCAGACCACTGGTGCTACCTGCCATTTCCATCCCCATTGATTCTTTTACATCACTAGCACTCAAAAGAGGTTACATCAGCCTTTTTAGAGTCGGACACGACTGAGCGACTGAACTGAACTGAACTCTTAAAAAGAAAAATTGTCCATAATATCTATCTATCATGAATTTAACACTTACTGTATGCTGGACATTGTTCTAGGGCTTCCCTAGTGGCTCAGTCAGTAAAAGAATCTCCCTGCAATGCAGGAAACTGCCCGCCAATGCAGGAGACTTAAGAGACTTGGGTTCCATCCATGGGTCAGAAAGATTCCCCTGGAAAAGGAAATGGCAACCCACTCCAGTATTTCTTGCCTGGAATATCACATGAACGGAGGAGCTTGGCGGTCTGTTGGCTGACAGTCCATGGAGTCACAGGAGTAGGATACCACTTAGGGACTGAACAACCACCACTGCCCAGGCATTGTTCTAAGTATGTGCTAATTCATTTAGTCCTCTCAAGAGCCCTTTCGTGTAGGTGTTATCATTATCCACATTTTACAGATGATGAAACAAAGTTTCATCAGAGTTAGATAACTTTTCCAAAGACACACAGAAAGTGACAGCTGAGCTTCAAAGGAAACGGAACTGCGTTTCAGTCCCAGCAATCCCACTAAGTAGCTGTGTAATCTTGGGTCAGTAATTTTAACCTCTTTGGGCATATGAGAAAAGGATATCAGACTAGTTTACCTCTCACCATACTTAGCTCTACAGTTTGATGAATCTAAGATCCTTGGAGATGTCCTTCACACCACTCCTGAGAGCTGGAAGGTAATTCATTCTCCTGGTAAAAGGTGGGAACCAGATCCTCCTGTTTAAAAGCCCGGTGGAATCCCAGAGCTATAGATGAAATGCCATCTATAAACATCCAGTTGTTATTGCCATGACTACTGCTTTAATGAGAAACATCAGCACTAATTTCCCTGCCCCCTGCAGCATCTTTTCATTTCCCTGGTTCCTTTCTCATTCACCATGTAGATGGCATCAAAGGCAAAGATGTTACTATTTACATTGAGCATCTGACTTTGTGCTCTCTTCCCACCTCTGATGACCTCCACCTGTCAGCTCCAGTAATGGACGATTTATCACCACACTGACAGCTTTTTCCATTCCAGGCTTGTCAAGAAGGAAGACAGCGCCATTCCCTTCCAGCACACACTCAACCAGCTGGTTCATTTTTCTCTTATTGAGTTTTTCTTCTTTTTCAAGCAGTTTCTCTACCTGAAGAGTTGTACCCTTTGGCCACCTATGAAGATCCCATGCCCCAGTGTTCCTTTTATGATTTTTATATAATCCAGATGATTTGGGGTACACCAAAACCGAATGTCACAAGTTCTGGATTTGTCCCCCTGAGTTCTCTCTGCTGACCTCCTGCCATTTCTGCATCACGTCTGATCAGAATGAGGCCCCTTCAGGAGCCCCGTCCAGCAGCAGTTAGAATCTGGAATTTATCTTGCCTTCAGTTCAGTCAGTTCAGTCACTCAGTCGTGTCTGACTCTTTGCAACCCCATGGACAGCAGCACACCAGGCTTCCCTGTCCATCAACTCCCAGAGCTTGCTCAAACTCATGTCTATCGAGTTGGTGATGCCATCCAACCATCTCATCTTCTGTCATCCCCTTCTCCTCCTGCCTTCAATCTTTCTCAGCATCAGGGTCTTTTCCAAGGAGTCAGTTCTTCACATCAGGTGGCCAAAAATTGGAGCTTCAGCTTCGGCATCAGTCCTTCCAATGAATATTCAGGACTGATTTCCTTTAGGATTGACTGGTTGGATCTCCTTGCAGTCCAAGGGACTCTCTTCTCCAACACCACAGTTCAAAAGCATCAGTTCTTCAGCCCTCAGCTTTCTTTATGGTCCAACTCTCACATCCATACATGACCACTGGAAAAACCATAGCTTTGACATACGGACATTTGTCGGCAAAGTAATGTCTCTGCTTTTTAATATGCTGTCTAGGTTGGTTATAGCTTTTCTTCCTAAGGAGCAAGCATCTTTTAATTTCATGGCTGCAATCACCATCTGCAGTGATTTGGGAGCCCAAAAAAATAAAGTCAGCCACTGTTTCCATTGTTTCCCCATCTATTTGCCATGAAGTGATGGGACTGGATGCCATGATCTTAGTTTTTTGAATGTTGAGTTTTAAGCCAGCTTAGTCACTCTCCTCTTTCACTTTCATCAAGAGGCATTTTAGTTCCTCTTCACTTTCTGCCATAAGGGTGGTGTCATCTGCATATCTGAGGTTATTGATATTTGTTGTGGCAATCTTGATTCCAGCTTGTGTTTCATTCACCCTGGCCTTTTGCATGGCATACTCTGCATACAAGTTAAATAAGCAGGGTGGCAGTATACAGCCTCAACATACTCCTTTCCCAATTTGGAACCAGTCTGTTGTTCCATGTCCACTTTTAACTGTTGCTTCTTGATCTGCATACAGATTTTTCAGGGAGCAGGTAAGGTGGTCTGGTATTCCCATCTCTTTAAGAATTTTCCACAGTTTGTTGTGATCTACATAGTCAAAGGCTTTAGCATAGTCAGTGAAGCAGAAATAGATGTTTTTCTGGAATTCTCTTGCCTTTTCTATGATCCAACAGATGTTTGCAACTTGATCTCTAGTTCCTCTGCCTTTTCTAAACCCAGTTTGAACATCTGAAAGTTCTCGTTCATGTACTGTTGAAGCCTAGAATTTATTTTGCCCTTGCGATGGTTAATTATATGTGTCAGTTTCACTGTGTCACAGGGTGTCCAGATTAGCCTTTGAACTGGTAGACTGAGTAAAGTTGATCACCTTCCTCAGTGGGGGTGGGTGGGCATCATCCAATCCACCGAGGGTCTGAGTTGAACAAAAAGGTATAAAGAAGGTGAATTTGCTCTCTCTATGCCTGCCTGCTGATCGGGGATATTGGTCCTCTCCTGGCTTTGGACTGGGGCTTACACCATCAGTGATTCTGGTTCTCTGATTGATAGATGGCAGATAGCAGGACTATGACATCTAAAAAGTTATTTAAAAAATTTAAAAACTGAGTTCATTGGAGTAAAGTTATGGCCATCATCATGAATGGGATTTGGAAGAATCTCTGCCCACAGTTTGTTCTTGATTTTCATGGATTTGAGAAGATGAATGAGAAGTCCAAAGAGGTCACCAGCAACTTAGTGACCCTCAGCGAGAAGCTGGAGCTAGGTCTACAAGAGGACAACTTCAATGAACTCCTTGCTGGGCAAACAGGAGGAGCTGACTAATGAAGACATGATGGAATTGGGGGCCCACAGAAAGGACAAAGAGAGACAAGAGGAAGAAGTAACTGAAGAACCAAAGAGATTCATGAGCAGGAAATGGCAAGAGAATTTTCCTTACTTGAGGAGGCACTGTTACTTTTTGAGGCTTAGGGTCCAAATGCAGACCGATATACAAAGGTTGCGGCAGCCATTCCGAATGCAATTCTGTGCTACTGTGTCATCTGTGATGAAAAAAGAAGAGCTGCTATCCAGACATCACTGGATCAGTTTTTCAAGAAGGTAGATAGAATTCTATTCAGCAAGGAACCAGAACCTGTGCCATCAACGTCAGGTGTGAGTGAAACATCAGCTTGCCCTCTGTCTCCTACTGTTGCTTCAGTCGTGTCAGACTCTTTGCAACCTACGTACGGACTGTAGCCCACCCAGCTCCTCTGTCCATGGGATTTCCTACGCAAGAACACTGAAGTGGGTTGCCATATCCTTCTCCAGGGGATCTTCCCCACCCAGGGATCAAACCTGTGTCTCTTATGTCTCCTGCATTGTGGAAGACCCTTCAGCTCTACCATCTCCCACCTCCTCTTCCTCCTCTAGTCAGTAACTCTTCTGGCCTGTTCACTGGATGCCAGTCCCTGTGTGCCAGCTGTTGTACTGTACTACTGTACTTTTCAAGGTGCTGTGCTATAAGATTTTAAATGTTTTCTTTATATTTTGTGCTTGTTTTTATGTATCATTTGTGTAAAAAGTATCATAAACCTATTACTATATAGTACTATACAGCCGATTATGTTAGTTGGGTACCAAGGCTAACTTTGTTGGACTTATGAATATGCTCTCAGAACAGAACTCGTTGGTATGTAGGGGACTTGCTGTACAAACCCTGGGGAGAGAACCTTTGTTAGCACTCTTTGTCTCTTTATGCCAAGGTCTTATCTCTCAAAGTTGTAGACACCAGATTTAATTGCTGCCTGGGAGCCCACGTGTGACCCTGGGGCTTATTTTATTAAATGTTAATCCCTTTTCCACACCCAAGAAAAAAATTTAATCTCTTCCCCATCTTCTAATATTCCTGTATGTTTTCTTTCTTCCCCCTCATTCTTTTTGTTTATTTGTTTACATTTAATCTCTCTCTCTCTGGATGAATTTGCAACAGTGTAAGATAGAAAACCAAGACAAGGCGTCTCTTTGTCCTTCTCATTCTCTGTCCAGGGCACCTTTGAAAGCTTTGATATAACCAACCAAGAATTTTTTTTCTCTCTCTCTTAGACATTTAATTTAAACAAAACTTGGAAAAGTTAAACATTGACCTTTTATATGCTAACCATGCTACTGACCCTCTGTCGGCTAGACTCCATGTAACCTAATGTCTTAACTTTCTGAGTCTAGCATGTTACCAGCACCTGACAATTTCTATCGTACTGCCCAACTTCAGTTCTGAAATATCAAATATTCATCTTTCTCTGAGAGGCTAAGTGTTGCTCAACATTTTGATTATTCTGGAACAGAAAGCTACTCTTCCATGAGTTCAGTGGTGTAAAAAACTAATACAATTATGTAAAGTTTAAAAATAAAATAAAATTTAAAAAATAAATAAATAAATAAATTCAAAAAAAAAAAATTACCTATGTTGTGATCACTGACTGCAATCTGAAAGAAAATTCTTATCAGATATTGTCATAAGTAAAATGAATGAAGATGTCAAAGCATGACGGTAAAGAAAGCTGTTTGTGACTCTTTTGCTGAAAAAGAAACAGTCCGGATTTAATTACAGTGTCCAAGTGGTATTGAGGCTTTAGAAATAAAATTTGCATGAAGTTTGACATTTTACAACTTTGCAAAATATATTCAGATACTTTTTATTGAAATCATACCAGGAACTCCCGGTTCTTAACAAAGAATTAAAAATCAAGACTAGTAAGAGAGTAAATTCAACACATCATTTTTTTTCTACATCTATGCTTCCAAGGGAAAAATTACTCTCTCTCTCAAACAAAAAGAGATCTTTCAGAAAGGTTCACTCATAGTAACCACAAAAGGTCACACAAATCAATTGATTTCTGCTCCTTTTGGCTAGAAGGGTGGTTTGCAAAAAGGTAAGAGGCAACCAGAAGAGAACGGATGAGACTGTATTTTCACTCCCTCTCTCTGCCTCACCCAAAGGCCAGAAAAAGGCAAGTGAGGAACGGCCTCTCCCTCTTTCCATCGTCAGGCGGTCATCAGAGAAAAGAATGAAAATTTTTCCCCACTGCTGCCAGAACAACATATAAAACATGGGCTTTTCCCTTGAGGAAATAAACCTGGAAAGAAGAGAAGAAATTTCTTCTCAACCTCCACCCACCCCGCCCCCTACAAGCACCAGAAGTCAGCTAGGCAGACAATTCCTTTCTGGGCCCACTGGGAGGAATGAGGTGAGACTTGGCAGAAAGAGTGTGGTTTGGGTTTAACGTGGTTTCGCCCTCTTGAAAGGTAGAGACCCGATTTCAGACAAAGTGCCATTGTCCAGTTTCCATTCAGAAATAAAATGTTGTGAACTTGATTTTATTTTTCTCACAAGCTTTCAGGCTCTATTAGGAGAATGTAGCCCAGGAATGTAGTCTGAGGCAGAAATCCCTGTTCACAGCATTGCCTCAGGCAAATCACTTAGCCAATTTCTTCCCACTGTGGGGTAGGCAGAAAAAGGCCCCCATTTGCAATATTTAAATATTAAACACAAGGCCTAGGTGAACAAGAAACATAAATATTTCTTCTTGATGCTCTAACCATGACACAGGTTACCAATCTTAACATTTCAGCTAATGTACAAATTTTTCAAAAACAAAAAACCATTTCATCAGTATATAATATTTGTCTTAAGTAGTGAAAAAGTACAAAGGTTAAGGTCATTTTAAAGCAGAATTCTAAGGTCTTTAATTTTGCTGTGTCATTTTCTTTATCTTTCCTTCCTTCTTTTGTTGTTGTTGCTGTTATTGTTGAACTTGATGTTTTCTTTTGCTTCATTTTCATTCAGGACATTAAGAAAACTCGGCATGTTTGTTTTCAACAATATTCAACAGTGCTCCTGCCAATTTTCTTTTAGAAGTCAATTCATTTTTTAAAAAATATTTATTTATTCGACTGTG
>NW_011495023.1:18474015-18490039 GCF_000754665.1 Bison bison bison
GACTGTGCCAGGTATTAGTCAAGGCACTCAGGATCTTTAGTTGAGGAATTTAGGATCTAATTCCCTGCCCAGGAGTTGAACCCTGGCCCCCTGCATTGGGAGCGCAGAGTCCTTGCCATTGGATCACCAGGGAAGTCCACGCAACTTTTGATAATCATACTCTTTGGACTTTTCTCTCTTCTCTCTTTACCTACCCTGGCCCAAATTCTAAGCCTGAGATTTTTCGGTGAATGTAAATTCAATTTCAAACACTATTCCAAACAGGTAATGCTTATATTGGTAGAAAAAAAAAGGAAGGATGGCCTTAACCTTGTAACTGCTGTGTAAACCATGTTGTGTCTTCATAAAGTAAGCTTTATAGTTTCACTATAAACAACTGGGCTTCCAAGGTGGCTCAGTGGTAAAAATTCCACCTGCCAAGCAGGAGACTCAGGAGATGCAGGTTCTATTCCTGGGTCAGAATGATCCCCCAGGGGAGGAAGTGGCAACCCATTCCAGTATTCTTGCCTGGAAATGGACAGAGGATCCTGGTGGGCTACAGTCTACGGGGTTGCAAAGAGATGGAACACAACTTACCCCCTAAACCACTATAAACATTAGGGAGAGGAGAAATGAATCAAAACCGAGACTGAAAGAGTAACAGAATGAAAAGTACAAAGGAAATAAAAATACAGAAACACAAGAAACAGCTTATCCTTATTTCAAAATAGTATCTTCACCATAACTTTTATTTTTCATTGCCTTTCCAGGGAGCTCAGAGGACCTTGCTAGCAGCACAGACTTCCCATAGTTCACTTTTGAGCTGGGAGGAAAACAGTGTTACTGTGACTCTCATTTTACAAATGAAAAACATGAAGGCAAAAGATGGCATGATTAACTCAGTCTCACTAGTCAGTATGGAATCTTTGAACAAATGGCTTCTTTTTCAAACACTGAAAACTGACTTCGAACTTGCCTGATGGTCCTGTGGTTAAGTATTTGCCTGCCAATGCAGGGGATTTAGGAACTGGCCAGAACGTGCAGGAAGGCTCTGCAACTCTTCCCCAAGTGCAACCAAGGCTGTGACGCATCCTCAACCAACCAGAGACCACCACTAGGGGTTGCACATCCCCACTCGGCCTGGCCAGGGAGGCGATGACCCTCGCTGACAGGCTGGGTGGAGCCCCCCGCTCACCCTCTGCAGGTAAGCAAGTAGCTGTCAGCCCTGACCAGCTGCCTTCGTGGGCCAACCGTTTGGTCAGAAAACCTGTAACATCTCATGCCACAAGGCCCAGCTAGTCATTCATAGGCCTATGAATTCAGAGCAGCCTTGAAGTTGCCAAGAGTCGGATACAACTGAAGCGACTGAGCACTCCCGTCATCAAAACTGCAGTACGGTGTCGGACCAACAGATTTCGTAGAAACGGATTCTTCATGTTGATGTATGGCAGAAGCCAACACAATACTGTAAAGCAATCATCCTCCAATCAAAAAATAAATAAAAAAAAACACGGATTCTCATGAGAACAGTCCTTACTCTATTTACAGAATCCAGGAATGTTCCAGTACAACATTTTAGTTCAACTCTTGCCTTGATAGGAGTGACCCTCACCAGACCAGCACATGGACTCCCAAGTGGCAAGACAGTGGGTTGGGCCACGTGTCTGAGTTACCTGGGCTTGAAGCGGTGAACTGCGGCTGGTCACCCGTCAACAGGTCAGCAGGGCAAAGTCGCACAGTCGACAGGTGTGTATTCATTAACAGAATGCAAATGCAAAAACAGGCGTATGTTGTCCAAGGGAGCAGGTAACATGCCCTTCCTGATTGTGGGGAGTGTTCCCACAATGGGCTCTGGGCTAATGCGGACATCACAGTGGTTCCTAATAAGTCACCTTTTCCTACCAAGGATATTGTAGTTTCAATATTTTTACATCAAAATGAGGTTGCTTTCCTACTCTTTTTTTTTTTTCTTTCCGTACACTGGGACTTCATTGCTACGTTCAGGCTTTCTCTCGTTGTGGTGAGCAAAGGCTACTCCCCAGATGAAGTGCATGGACTTCTCACTGCAGTGGCCGGAGCACCACTGGACCGCCAGGAAAAGGGAAGCCCCTTTCCTACTGTCTGGAGCAAACTATAAACACGGAAGGCTAACTTGGATAAATTAAAGACACTCAGTAATACAAATGATTAAACATCACTAGATCTGTGAATTCATCCAGTCTGGCTCCAGGTCTGTAGAGTAGGCGTGGGGTTCCCCAGGGCACTCTAATCTTTGAGAGGGTTTGTGAAGGAACAATACCTTGCAGTACTGGCTAACATTTACAACTCTGCAAGGAATGGAGCTAAATCTTTATCTTAGTTAATCCTCCCAACAACCCAATCTCAATCTATGTAAGATAACATTACCATCCTCATTGTGTCAGTGAGGAAACAGAGCTCACGGTTAGGCTGAGACCACACCACACGTGACAAGCCAGGTCCCTTGAGCCAAAACCATACCCACCCTGACCCCTGTGTGTGTGTCCGCTCAGTCACTCCAGTCGTGTCCAACTCCGTGACGCTGTGGACTGTAGCCCACCAGGCTCCTAGGTCCACAAGGACTGTTAACACGTAACAATGAGCACTTTGAACCTCTGACTAAAACAAGTTCCTACATAGACCCTCCTAGAGAGAGACTTCTGGCAGACCTTCTTCAAGCCCAGGAAGGACGGACGTTTTCCCGGAACAGGTGTGGAGAGGAGGCCAAGGGAAATGGCCAGTTTATTTTTTTTCCAGATGAGATATTTGTGTGGTAGTATTCTGAAAATAGGAGTTTTTTCTTTTTCCATTGCCTGCTGTCCCCACCTGAGAGCAAGTGCCTTCCCAGGGGCCCCTCTGTCCAGGTCAGTCCCCAGGGCCAGCAGAGCTTCCACTCCTGATGGCCAGCTTGAGTGAATGAATACACCAAGGGCCCCGCTGGACTTAATTCACTGCTGAGAGCCAGGAAAAACAGCCCCATAAATCTTCCCCCACCGAGAAAAGGCGGGGCTTCCCACGATGAGATAAACAAATTGAACATTTCAAAGCCACCTGTTAGGTACTCACCCCAATTTGCATATAAATACCAACCGACAGCCTCCTGTGGTTAAACAAGATGGGTAAGGACCAGGGGGTTTATGGTCCACTCCTAGTGCTTGTCACAAACCAGCGCCAGAAAAGGCTGACCTCCGAACCTGCTTCACAATCAAGTGTCAGGCCTGGGAAATGACCCTTGACATTAGCATCCCAGAGGGACGGACTATCTGCCTTCAGGCAGCCTCTGACAGTAGTGCCCCCTCCAAGCTTACGAACAGGAAGAGTCCGGGGGAGTCCAGCGGGCTGGCAGCCACACCAGGTTTGCAGAGAAGTTTGCCTTTGAAAATGTTGACAGACAACAGTGCTGCTTTTGGAGAAATGGGGTTTCTCCTTTCCACACTTTATCTGTATTTTTAGCAAACACTACTGGAGGCAGGTTGACTTTGGTTTGAGCCAGGTCTCATGGAAAATGTAAATACATGTACATACAAAATATTGCTAAATAAATAAAGGGACTGTGGGAAACTAGAAATAATGCAAAGATTGGAAAGGCACAAATGATCATCCTCTACCCATACATTTTTTTAAATTTACCTTTGGTTATTTATTTCTTAAGAAAAATTATATATATATATATATATAATAAATGATATGATAATAAAATAATAATATAATATAGAATTGTTTTTTACAGATTTCCTGGTGGCTAAGACAGTAAAGAATCTGTCTGCAATTCAGGAGATCCAGGTTCAGTCCCTGGGTCAGGAAGATTCCCTGGAGAAGGGAATGGCAAGCGACTCCAGTATCCTTGCCTGGAGAATCCCATGGACATAGGAGCCTGGTGGGCTACAATCCATGGGGTCACAAAGAGTCAGACACAATTGAGCAACTAACACACACACATAGAATATTTTTGGCTACACTCGGTATATATAAATTATATTATATATTATGGTATTATATTAATATGATTAATAAATTATTGGTATATTTATATATAAATTATAAATATCAATAAGTTATTGATATATGTAGAAATACATAAACAATATCAATAAATTAATGCTATTGATGTTCTATCAATTTTATCATATGGGTTCAATCCCTGGGTCAGGAAGATCCCCTAGAGAAGGAAATGGCAACCCATTCCAGTAATCTTGCCTGGGAAATCTCATGGAGAGAGGAGCATAGTGGGCTATAGTCCATGGGGTCACAAAAGAGTCAGATACAACTTAAGTGACGGAACACGCACATTATGATATTATATTAATTATATCATCATAGTGATATAATAATTATATTAAAATAATATAAACTATATAATAATACAATAAAAGAAAGCCCTGCAAAAGTCTAAATTATAAAACTGTAAATGGATGCACCAGAACCACTTGAGTTTTGAAGTGAAAGCATTTTCAAATCAAAATGCTAAATGTTTGAGGGGGGCAGGGGATTTATTTATAACTTTTGGTGTGCTCTTGAATGAAAGACTCAGCAAACTATACACTGCTTTCATTACAGCCTCTGGTCAGAGGCTCATTTCCAAGAGAAGAAAAAAGCACTTGCTGAACTTGCCCCAGTGGGGCTGAGACGAACCATTAAAGATGAAATGGTGTGTCTGCCCGCACATTCCGGATCCTTGAACTTTGTGACGACCACAGCTCTCAGGGGCTTGTTTTTAACTCCTGAGAGAAACCATGTTTGACGAAACTTTGAATATTTTAAAATAATAAGATGAAAATACAACTCTTGGATTCATGCGCAGTGAGGACGTACTTCTTGGTGAGTCTGTTTCCTTCAGTGAGCTTGGAGGCTGCTCTAACTTTACAAGCTGGCCACACCTCAAACCCTTCATAAGTAATTCGTTTTCCTTTAGGCTGCCGGTAGAAACAATAGTTTGGGGTAAAGAAACAAACAGAAAGACAATGTTTATTTACTGACAATCTAAACTCAGGCACCTGTTGACAAGAAGCCTTGATCTTTCCTTCATCTCCTTCTCCCCTTGGATTTTGGAAATCTACATAGGTGACTAATCCTAGATCCTCCCTGCTGGGAGTTCACAGTTTAAGCCTTAAGTCCAGGTGAGAAATACCCAGTTCACCAAGGCAACAGTGAGTTAAAATCTGTGGTATCAAAGCAAGGATCCTTCAATTAAAAATAAATAATTTTTAAAAAAAATCACATCCACTACATTTAGTAAAACATGTTTCCACCTGAACATCTAACACTTGAAAAGAGATAAACTGCTTGAAGTGTGGTGTTTCTCCACTGTTCTCATCAGACCCAGGGCAGTTCCGAGAGGGAGAGACCCAGGATAAGGAGCTTCATGCATTTCGCTTGGTTTTCACTGCTTAAACAATTTTTGTTCCATTAGGTTTGTAACGCAAGATCTTTCAGTCTTCACATGTCTAAAAACAAACCGCTGACAAATTCCAACATCTACTTACACACTGTCTTTTTTTTTTTTTTTTCACACTGTCTTGAAATTTGTTAAACATAAAATCATTCCAGGATTACTAAGACCCTTGGCTGGCATGGCCTTTGTTTATACATACAGTGTGTGATAAATACTAATAGTTATCAACTCATCTTCTCAGGCTTCTGTTCAGGCTTAGTCCAATATCAATCTAATCTGCAAGATACAGGCAGCTAAATACAAATTTGAAATAGCCCCCAAGAGGCCATCTGGCCACTGGCTACCAGGAAGAATGAATCTCCTTAAAGTCTTGACAATCTCCTTAAATGCCTTGAGACACTATCTAACTGCTTATCCAAAGAATCTTCCAAGATTGCTCATCAATGCCTATCTGGTTACCACCGTTCATATTCATACAAAGGGGAAAGTTTGCAGCCGAATGGAATGGTTGGTAGCCCTCCCTTAGTAACAAATACTTGTAAACTCTACAAAGCAGAACCATTGGAAAATTGCTGCCTTGTTAAAAGTAAACCCCTATCTGGTTAAACTCAGTCCTTCCCCCTTCTCAGTTCCATCTCCAAACTTCTGGAATGGCAGACCAGGGAACGATACCACCACACCACAGAACTGTTAGCAGTGTTAGCAAATCAACAAGGGTGTGTTTAAAGTCTAAAACTGTACTTCCAGTAAAGAGATGTCAAAACTTGAAAGTGTTTAATTTCATTATTTCATTGGATCTCAGATCAATGATCTGATTTTTTTTAAGTCTGCAGAGTGAGGGCAACATGCACTGAATGAGTTGCAGGAGGTGAGGTGGGGAGGGAGCATGTGGATGTTGGAGCAACTTATTTTCTCATGATGACTATGATCCACAGAGTAACTAAATTAACTTCATCCAGGGAAATTAAGTTGCTCACTAAGTAGGGTGCCGCCCCAAAATTCAGAAAGTCCCCCAAGCCAATAGAATCATTGGATTTTGTTGGGACTACCTATGAGGCCAAATGTAATTGAATGCATCAATCAGACACATACTGTTCAAGCAGTTCTGACACCTTCTCTCACCTAACCTGGCTCCTGTGATCTTCTCAATGGATTAACCACCCGGAGCAGCTGAAATTCTAACAGAACTTCATTCTGTCAAATATGGAAAAACAGAATAGGTACACACAATGGAAAGGTTCTATCAGTTCAGTTCAGTTCAGTTGCTCAGTCATGTCCGACTCCTTGTAATCCCGTGAATCGCAGCACGCCAGGCCTCCCTATCCATCACCAACTCCTGGAGTTCACTCAGACTCACGTCCATCGAGTCAGTGATGCCATTCAGCCATCTCATCCTCTGTCGTCCCCTTCTCCTCCTGCCCCTAATCCCTCCCAGCATCAGAGTCTTTTCCAATGAGTCAACTCTTCGCATGAGGTGGCCAAAGTACTGGAGTTTCGGCTTTAGCATCATTCCTTCCAAAGAAATCCCAGGGCTCATCTCCTTCAGAATGGACTGATTGGACCTCTTTGCAGTCCAAGGGACTCTCAAGAGTCTTCTCCAACACCACAGTTCAAAAGCATCAATTCTTCGGCGCTCAGCTTTCTTCACAGACAAACTCTCACATCCATACATGACCACTGGAAAAACCATAGCCTTGACTAGATGGACCTTTGTTGGCAAAGTAATGTCTCTGCTTTTCAATATGCTATCTAGGCTGGTTATAACTTTTCTTCCAAGAAGTAAGCGTCTAAGTAGCCATATAGATTATTCCAAAAGTAAATAGTTACAAACCAACATAATTTGTACCTAGGAGAGACTGTTGTTCAGTCACTCAGTCGAGTCCGACCCTTTATGACCAACCCCATGAACTGTAGCACACCAGGCTTCCCTGTCCTTCACTATCTCCCAGAGTTTGCTCAAATTCATGCCCATTGAGTCTGTGATGCCATTCAATAAAAGCAGTCAATTGAAAACAAATTTTTAAAAAGTTAAATCCAGTCTGCTGGTGACTGAAGGGCTTGCAAACCTCAAATGTGTTATCTGAAACACTAAAAAGTCAAATAAAAATATTCACTGTATAAATAGTAGGGACAAATAAAAACTTGTCAGGACAATTTTGAGGATTTAGGGGCCACTTGAGTTCATCCAAGACTCTTGTATTGGTAGGAATACCTACTTCCATGCAGCTGCTGCTGCTGCTGTTAAGTCGCTTTAGTCGTGTCAGACTCTGTGTGACCTCATAGAAGGCAGCCCACTAGGCTCCCCCATCCCTGGGATTCTCCAGGCAAGAACACTGGAGTGGGTTGCCATTTCCTTCTCCACTGCATGAAAGTGAAAAGTGAAAATGAAGTCACTCAGTCATGTCCGACTCTTCGCGACCCCATGGACTGCAGCCTACCAGGCGCCTCCATCCATGGGATTTTCCAGGCAAGAGTACTGGAGTGGGGTGCCATCGCCTTCTCCGACCTACTTCCATACCTCCCCACAACTGTCATATAAAGTGTAATTACTGCCCCCATGGTATGGGGAACCAAACTTGAGTAGCCAAAGAGCCTGAGTAAAGTGCCCAAGTTCACACAGCTGATGGGAATGGAGTCTACATAGGAATCCAGGCTGCGAGACGCCCAAGTGCTCTTGATTGCTCCCTTGGCTAAGTTCAACCTCATCACACCATGTAGCTTTTGAAGGTTTAAAGTTATGTGGGTGAAGAGACACAGAAGAGGACCAATTAAAGGCTTTAAAGAAAAAAGCTGTCCTGGCCCCAAAAAGGCTACTTCCAGACTCGATACTAGATGCCACCGCTTTCAAGCTTTTAGTCTATAATCAAGCCATATTGAAACCAGATTTACAAGCTCTTCAGAAGAGACCTTTGTGATTTTCTAAAGCAGACATGTTTGGTATTTTAGGAGGGAGGTCAAACCCCCTATGGTGCAGTGTTTTTAATAAAATCAGTTCAGCAGAAATTAGAGACACACCAGTCAATTTCTAGGAAGCCTCGGAGCCATTCAAAATAAGGGACGGGACGGGGAGGGGGAGGGGGGAATAACATAAAAGATGTAACCACGGACAGAGTTTTTTCAGAAGGGGCAGAATGTTTAAGGGGTGCAGATACAGAAATATCATGACAACCATTTATCTCTGGTTTGGGCAAATTTCCGCTTAAAAAGGGAAAATCACTTTTGGGGGGAGTTCTATGTCCACATTAAACAAGGACTGTTCCTGATCAGCCCAGCCATGCACTGACACCTCCAAGGAACGGCAAACATCTCTACGAGGGAAAAACAAACAAACCCGTCATCCTCCTTACATCACCGAATCAGGTAGGTCGCAATTTCATGAAGGGTCTTTTATCTCCACTCTTGGCAACCTCTACATTCTCACAGGGAACCAAAAGTAGACTTTATATTTAGCTCTTAGAAAAATCAAAGTGGAGAAACCTACAATATTTTTGCTGAAAGGCCAAGTTATGTGCAGATTTGACTTTAAAACTGGTGGCAGCAATACACAAATATTAAATAAGGGAGAGGATTTGTTAGGAAAAGAGACAGGGCCCACCTATTACGTGGCTACAACTAGAGCCCCACTGTGGGCACAGAGCCAGCAGCCTACCCAACAGGGAAGTGTGAACAGCCTTGCAGATTTAAGCTCAGCCCAAAAGAACCAGGTGGAGGCTTTTCTATTCATCTATTAAAGGTCTGTGATCTTAGCACCCACACACACCAGGGCTTCCCTGGGTCTTCTCCGGAGGAAGTTCCTGTAACTTCCCTGGAGTTCACTGTTGTCAAATTGTTTCAAAGAGGATGAATTTCAATCCTTCATGGTTTTATTTCCTAATGAATTCCTGAGCTCCTAATTAACTGGTATTGGGAAGAAATGTGATGAATAAGAAACAGCAGGGTGAGCAAGGAGAGGCCACTTTAGAATCCATGGTACTTGCACGATGCACTCATGACATAAGAACACAGAAGAGACAAGAAGCCTTTTAATCTTCAAGCCCCAAAACTACTGTAATTTGATCTAAAGCTTGAAAGAGATGGTGAGGGCAAAAATTTCACTAACTGGCCATTTTGATTCCTTCTCTTCCCTTAGGTTTGGAGAGTTAGGCCCCCAAATTCTTTAACTCTCTCAAAAAAAATGGATGCACAGAAAATGTAACACTTTATGAACTGTAAGTCACACATGCAAGAATTCTCAGTCTCAAAAAGCACAATATGAATGCCATCATTTATTAAAACGCGTATTTATTCCATAGCCTAATTTATTTGGGGCTGTGGCTTATTAGTTATTAAATAACCTAGGTATTCATTTTTAGACTACTCATTTCAACTCAGATTCTTCCATCAACTGAGTGACGGCACCTGTCTTAAGGGACCCAAAGTATGCTGATCATAAAATATCCCCGAATATATGCAAAAAATCCTTTTTAACATTCATAAAAGGAAACCCCACAGGTACTCAAATATGCAGGCTATAGGTTAATTTTTAAGCAAAAGTTTCAAATATACAAAAGAATCAAGAAAAGAACCTACATATTATTCTCATATTTAAGATAATAATAAAGACCCATTTTAGAGGAAAAGTACACATCTGGCATAGCTTTAAATTCAGGCTGGGCTTTATTGCCAAAGTCCTCCAGGAGTGGAAACACTATTATTTAGTGTGTTAGTGGCTAAAATCAACAGTCTATTTGATTATATTAATAAAAGAATCATTTGGGGGAGAAATTATTATTTAAATCTTAACTGACGTATAATGTTCACTATTGAAACTCTAAGATTGAGAAGTAAAAAAAATTTATCATTATAACACTCTGTTGAAGGAAGGTTTAAAAACTACAAGCATGAGACAATAATGTTTGGCTAATTTGGGGTCCAAAATATTTAATTAAGTCCAGAATAAACTGATGAATTAATTAACAGTAAAAGTAGACAGTGATTAACTTTGAAAAAAAAAAAAAAAAGATTCATTTAGTAGGCTTTTTTCCTTTTCTGATGGGAGGTAGAGACACATTTAAAAACAAATTCCAGAGCACTTGGACCAAGCTGATAAAGATCACCTTTTGCTAAGGCAACTTCGGAAATTGATCAATGATATCTGACTCAGGTATAAATAAGTTTCCAATTTCTCTTTGATGAAAGCTAAAACCAGAATTATCCTAACAAAAAACTGTGGGTAAGACACTGAATGATGGGCAATACACATTTAGAAATTCTCCACGCTGTAAGAAAACGACACATTGGCCATGTAAGAACAAACAAGATCTTGGTCTTGTTAAGAAAAAAAGAGTCAAGCCAAAATCTATAGTTGAGATCCTACACTGAGCAATCATAGGTCTTCAGTTGTATAATTAACATGTAGTTCCTTGCCCTTCCGGCTTAGTTTTTAATTTATGACAAGACACCACTAAATTTCAGACAAAATATATATATATATATATTTTAAATCTTTACAATAAATCCAGATGTAGGAGCTTACAGAGAACACATTTGTTTATTTAGGTACTCAATTCTAGCTCCCTCTGGATGCAAATAACCCTGGTAACAGTGTACAGAGTCCTCTCTTTGCTTTTTAATAATTTTAAAGGAAATAATACATTTTGACTGTATTTAAGTCTGTGCAAATAATCCTTCAGAAGAAATAGCCAAGATGCTGTTTGCAGAGGTCATTCCATCTCTCGCAGATGATGACGCGAGTTAGTTTTTTCTTCAGATAAAGTGCTCCCACCCAGCAGAACTCAAGAGCGTCCCAGACATCCAGTTCCGTGAGGCCCAGTCATACGAACTCCAGCTTCCCGTGCCCGCTGTACATGCCCCAGTGCACAAGCGACAGGATGCGGTCGTGGCTGAGGTCGGCTTGTCTCATCTTATCGCAGGTCAGACAGCAGTTCTCATGGCCACTCACGGGCACCATGCACTCCAAGTCCAACTTCGCCACCTGCCCCTTTTTGGAGTGGTGTCCATGGAAGCTGTAGTGCAAACGTGACAGCATCTGCTGCCGCTGCTCCTGCAGCCTCTTGTTCTCGCTCCGCAGCATCCTCAGGGCCAGCATAATTAGCAACACCAGGATCAGCCCCCCAGCGATGGGAACTGCGATCACTGCTGCCCGGAACCACAGCTCTTTGGAGGACGTCAGCTCCTGCACTTTGGTGATGAGGTTTCTGTTACCATCGTGCTGATACCTGTTCCCTTGTCCTAGAGGGGGCAAAAGCAAACCCATCAAACATGGTCACCCTTTCCTGGAGCTTTGTGAGAGCCTCTCTCCTTTTAAATGCAGTACCCCCCCTTAAAGGAGATCAAACCAGTCAATCCTAAAGGAAATCAACCCTGAATATTCATTGGAAGGACTGATGCTAAAGCTGAAGCTCCAATATATTGGCCACCTGATGCAAACAGCCGACTCACTGGGAAAGACCCTGATGCTTCGAAGGATTGAGGGCAGAAGAAGAGGATGACAGAGGAGGAGATGGTTGGATGGCATCCCCAACTCAATGGGCATGAGTTTGAGCAAACTCCAGGAGGTGGTGAAGGACAGGGAAGCCGGGCGTGCTGCAGTCCATGGGGTCACAAACTGTTGGACACAACTGAGTGACTGAACAACAGCAATCCCTTTAAACAGAGGTTTCCGATTCAATCAACATTTAGAACAGAAATGCTGCCCAAGGAGGCAGAGGAGCTTCCAAAAACATTTGTTTATTTTGATTATTAATGGCCTTTTAATGGCTTCAAAATATTGGGGAAAAAACAGGCAAAACCTATTATGCAGACAGATATCTAGGGCTCAGGCAGACATGAAAGTCACTCAATGGAGATGCATCTTTGCACCCAGCCTGGCTTCTCCCTCAGCCGTCTCTAATTACATCAACAACAAAATCAATAGCAGACAGACAAAGCCACGGCTGTCACAAGCCTAGAGGCCAAGCGAGGGTTTGGTCAGGGGGGTGCCACTCCTACCTGAGGCCTCCCCCTTGGGCGGGGTGAGGACATCCTGTAGCCCCCTATAGTTGCACATGTCTTCGTGACAGCACTCCAAAGAGGGCAAGGGGCTGCCGGAGTGGTTGCGAGCCTGTCTGGCTTGGCAGATGTCCGCTGTGCTTGCCAGGGAGTCCAGGCAGCCATGGGTGAGCGGGGAATTGGTGTTCTGAGGATCCAGAAGTCTGGAGAAGCAGGCGCTCAGCTCAGATTTACACATGTAACCAGTAGCCACGCAGTGGGCTGCATCACAGTAGCATCTGATTTCACCTGAAAATGATGGGCAATTGCATCAAATGGCTTCAGAGACCAGATAAAGCATCAGCTTCAACAACTGTGCTGTGCTAAGTCGCTCAGTCATGTCTGACCCTTTGAGATCCCATGGACTGTAGCCCACCAGGCTCCTCTGTCCATGGGGTTCTCCAGGCAAGAATACTGGAGTGGGTTGCCATGCCCTCCCCCAGGGGATCTTCCCGACCCAGGGACTGAACCTGTGTCTCTAAAGTCTTCTGCATTGACAGGTGGGTTCTTTACCGCTAGCGCCACCAGACCCCAAATTTCGAAGACATTCACTTTAGGGAATATTCAGCTGAGGGCTTAGAAGGGCTGACCACATGGATCCCTAGAGCCCCTTGTGCAAGTCAGTGCTCGAATCCCAAGTCAGGTAAATATCATCTTAGAAATGTATTAATCCACATAGCAGAGGATGAAAGTTCAGTGTAGGATAAGCTAGCAAGTAATTAAAAACACTTTTGTCTTTGAAGCAAAATAATCATCACCAGGATTTCTCCTACCGTAAGGTAAATTACATTATTGACTTGTTTTAATCCTACATGACCATACAACGTAAAATGCTAGGCTTTTTGATTTTGTCAGTATAAATATTTGATCGGAACTGCTGAATTGTTTACTACCTCGAAGGGCTGTGCCAAGGTTTAAGAGCTTTCGCTAACACCTTATAAAGTTATTAACTAGAAACACAACAATCTAGAAATTGCTCTGGTCAGGAGGTTTTAAAACTATGAAACTGGGCAGCTATTTGCAACCTCTCTAGAAAAGGCAAACTTTGCCTATAAAGATCTGTTCATGCAGGGGAGCTTTTAGTCAGATATTGTAAAACAGGAACTAGGCAGTTTACAATTAGTGGTTTGCTTGCCAAAGTCAATTTCTTTCAGCCCAAATGGAAAGTCATAAAACTGGGGGCAGGGAGGAGGGGGTGAAACTGCAAGGCTCCCTCCTCCCCCCACCCCTCAACTCCCCAGTTTTATGTGTAATTCAACATGGGATCTAAAACGGGAAACATTGAAACTGAAAATCCTCTGCTGCTTGAATGAAAAATCCTTGAGGAAACCTCAAATTTTTCTACAGGAAGTGATTAAAAGTTTCCTTTATAAAACTTAGTTTGTGAGTTGCAAGCGGGTTAACATTCTGCCACAAGATCTGAGACTTCCATGTCAATTTCTGGTTGAAACAATCTGGGGCTGGGAAAGATCACTCACATGATACTTGACCTGGTGGACCTCGGCCACTGTCACAGGCCACGGCTGTAGCCTGCTGTGAACTGAACTCAGGTACATGCCTCTCCCCAGCTTCTCCATCTGAAGTCTTAGTTACAGAAACCAAAGCTCTGAAACCAAAGCTCTGAAACTAAACACCAACACCAGGCACTGCTGCTCTACAAATCTCCTCCCAGCCTCACCTTTCTTCTTTCTCCTCCTTTCGTGAATGCCTGAGTAAGATGTCTCATTTAATTATCTGTCCAAATTCCATGCCACCATAAGGCTCCTAGTGCTTCAGTTCTTTAAAAAAAAAAAAAAAGAAAACCCAGCCAACTAAACACAGATCTTTGCCAACTTGAGTTTCACCGTGCAAAGCCAGAGGTCCTCCTCCTGTCCTAGGTCTGGGCCAGGGTCCCTTCCCTTCTCCAGTAAATAAGACCTTCCAGTTAGAATCCTGCTTTGCACAAGTTCTTTACTCCTCTCTCCAAGCTTACCCGCTTTTTTTGCAGAAAGCTCACTGATTTTAAGCGGGTGATGACTGAATATCCCTAAGTCTGACAAATTCCACATATAGGTTGAAAGAAGAAATAAAACAGATTAAAAGTCCATGTTGATTCCATGCACTTCAGACCTCATGCAGAAAAAAAGAAAGCTGAATACAAGCAAAATGCTGCTTAAATGTTTATGAGAGCCTATTTTAAAGACTATATTTTCAATGACCTAAAACAGTCTAATAAAAATTTGACAGGTAACTAGGAAAGTTCTAACAACTTTTTTTTTTTTTAATTGGAGCCACATTGGAGCAAGTTGAATAGACTTTTGTGTTACTGTATTAAAACTATATTTCTGCCGTTTCATAAAGTTTCTTCCTGTGGCATGCGAAAAGGCCAGGAGGGGACTGGTATTTTGAAGCAGGGAACAATGCTCTTCTGTCTGCCCCCCTTTCTGGTTACTGTACGTGGTGATTAAACAAAAATGTCTGCTTCAGTCAGGACGGCTACAGGAGAGGCTGCTGGCTTCTTTTAAAGCTTTTGAAGTCCGCAGCAGTCAGAAACCTCTGATCCCCTAATTATATCATTATCAGGCGCATAGTTTCGGTATCTGTGACTTATGTCAGCCGCGGTCCGGCCCCGTTCGGCCGGTCTTTGATAGACCGGGAGGCTTCCCTCTGCAGGCTGCTACGAGGGCTGTTATTTAGGGTTAATTACAGCCTTTCTTCCAAAATAAATAAATACTGTAGCACATCATCTCTGCTGGCCCGGCTGATCCTTCAACCTCATGCCTGCTACATGGCAATTAGAGAAAAGGGGGCGGGGGGGTTGGTGGTGCAAAAGCTAAAAATGCCTCCTATTTTTTAGAAAAATTATCTGTTCACAGGACAAACAGTAGGCAGAGTTCGTGGCAGGGGAGGTGGAGGGCCCTTGAAATTCAAAAGAGAGTTGTCTGGGTTATTTCCACCTAAAAGGCGAAAGCCTGCAAAGGAAAAAAAAAAGAAACTGACCGCTGCATTTTTTTTTTTTTTTTTTGCGTAGCGTTTATAAAATATGATGTGAGTGGGAAAAGGGACCGCTGACGGAGTCCACACCTTCCAGCCCCCAAGCAGTAGCGCTGCCCACACCGCTGCACGCGGACACACACCTGGGACACCTACACGCGGGGAGGCACCACTCGAGGGCTCACAAAGACAGTAAGACACACACACACGGACATTCACAGACAGAGACATTTAAACACGGAGACATTCCCAAGTGAAGATGCTCCAATACAGAGAGACACACAACCGACACACAAGTGCACTCATGGACAAAACCACTCAAATACAGACACACGTTCACAGCAGAGACACATTCAAATACAGAGTCGCGCACACAAACCGAGACACTCGGACTCAAACCGGGACACACACACGAAACACTCGGGCACGGTGCAACGGGGGGCGGGAGACCGCGGTCCCTCCCGGCCACTCCCGCCCCACGCCGCGGCTGCAAACGCTCAGAAGTTAACGACCGACAGACTCGCACAAACAGTTTGACAACCACTCGCCCCGAGGTCTCACACCACCTCCACGCGCCCGGCCTCGGGACACCGGGGTGGGCGGGTGGACCCGAAGCCACCGCCGCGACTTCTA
>NW_011495023.1:18490686-18498134 GCF_000754665.1 Bison bison bison
CGTGACCTTAGGGAGCCGCGGGTCGAGCTCGGCCTCTGGCCCTGCCTTTGGCCCCTGCTTCAGGGATCCTCCCCACCCGGCCTCAGGCCGGCGCGCCCCAACGTGTGGCTTCCTCTTCGTTTCCCCGAAACTCGCGAGGGACCCGCGTGGCCGCCTTTGGACCCGTCCCGCCGCGCGGCTGCCTCGGGAGCCCGGGGAAAGCCGTGGCGGACCCTAGAGTGAGCCCTGCCGGCCTGCGTGTGCCCGGGGGGCGGCCCAGGGCGCGGGGCGCTCTCCGCCTTTCTCCCCCTCCCCTCTGCGCATCCGCCTCGCTTGCCCGCCCTGTGATCAATAAAGCCCAGACAGACAGACTGTTGATCAGCAGGAGCCGCCGAGTTCTCCTGGGTAGACGGGACGAGTAGCTGGCTACAGACACTTAACGAAAATTAGCAAATCCAAAAGCACCCGGCGCCAGCGAGACGACACAGGCCGAGACTGACACTCAATTAACCACCCCCCAAACAGTCGCAGGCAAACACAGCGGCTGACCCTGATCAATATCAGCCTGGCGGTGATCTCCTTTCTGAGATGCTAATTCATTTATTAGAACTTGGGGGGCTGCCCGCCCCAGCGTACCCAAAGGCGGTTGGGGGGGTGGCAGGATGCTGTTTTTTATTTTTGTGGAAGTGAAATTCAGTTTAAAACTCTTATCTGAGGGCAGCTCTTTCCTCCTCTCTCCCCAAAACCTGGGATTAACAAAAGTCAACCATTTGCGAAATTTCCTTTTAGGATCAGCCAACATTTTGCGACCTGATAACAACGTCAAGGAGTGGGGCGGGGAAGAAAGGCGCATTTAAAGTTAAGGCAGGAGGAGCAGTCAAACCTTGAGGACTAGAGTGCAGAAATGAGCTTTAAGACTAAGAAAAACTATATATATTTATGTATATATGTCTCTAGGACTGAAAATCCAGGCGAACCTTGAAAAGTTGCTGGAAGTCCACAGAGCTTCAGAATGTAGTTAATGAAATTGCCTTTGAAAAAGAATGTCTATATGTAGAAAAATAAAATAATTTCATAAACTGATGTTCTGCCCATTACTTCACTAGATCAAAATTGCATCTAAAAGAGGAGAGGGGCTGGTCCAGCAGAAGGTCAAAGAGGAAATTAAACTGGTTAGGGCACCAGGTAAACAGCAGGCGGTTCTTTAGTTGGGGGAGTGGTCTAGGAGGGGAGCTGCCCAGCAGCCCTGAGAAGGAGTTTGATTAGCACTTCCTGACATCTAATTCCTTGACAAGTTAACAGTTCTAAGGGGTTTATGCAGACAATACTGTTCTTGTAATGACACACTCCCTTTAACTCTAGAGTCAATTATTAGCTAACAGGAAACTTGGAGTATATTCATTCAACTTTTGGACCACCCATTGTAGTTCAGCCTCACAGTTTGTGCGTTAAAAGTCAGAAACTAAAAAGTAAATCACAAACAATGGAGCTGGCAGATAATGGAGATTATGAGCACAGTGGTGATGCATAAAGAAAGCAGAGGGAATCAGCCCAGGAAGACAAACAAGTCCAGAAGTTCTACTGGAAGCAGTGACATGCACCATGACTCCTAAAGACTGAAAGAATTGGGAGGGGACCATTACAAGCACAGGGGACTCCAGGAACTTGGGCATGATTTTCATTGATCGCACTGGAGCGTGTGGGTGGTAAGGAGGGGGTGGGTGGATGGGTGGACAAGCAATTCTTTATTGCTGGAGCATGAAACGTGGAGCAAGGAGTGGACAGAGATGCACCAGGAAATAACCATATTTACCTGTGATACAGATAAAAATAACTTTTTAATGGAAGAGGGTGTAGGGGGATGTGTTGATGAAAGTCATATTGTAGTAAACACTTTCTGAGTGCCTTCCCAGCCCTGTTCAGAGACTGTCCATTTTCTCTGGAGTGGGCATTGGCCGCCAGCCTAGGGCCCTCTGCCCCTCTGACGATAGCTTGTCACATGACAGTTGGACAAATTAGGTTCTCTCTTCTGGGTCTTTAGACTGAGATGCTAATCAATCTCTAGAGGTCACTTCATGGAATACAAATTCAGAGTCCATCTGTGTGCAAAGCAAGAGGAAAAAAAAATGACAGAGATATGTAAGGTGGCACAGATGTTAACTATAAGGTCTTCTTGTTACTTAAGCTCTTTTACTTTTGACCCAAAGGGTTCAAACACTGATATTTATATTTTGCTGAATTAATATCAATTGTTATTCCAGGATGTATAATTTTTTTGTTCCAAGTACAATTCAGAATGAGAACATCATGATCAGGCAATGATTCTACTTCTTTTGCTTTCATTATTAGCTTAATGGGCAAGCTTTTTAAATGGCTAAAAATTAGTTTTAAGAGAAACAAGTCTGCTCTTTAATGGTTTTGGAGCAGACATGGACTTTTCAACTAAATGAACTTGTGTTTGAATCAATATGGAAAATCAAAATCAGTTTAGGAATAATATGTCAATTATGAGGCTATATCAATAGTTGAGAGGATGAACAACAATTTTAATTTAATTTAAGGCTCAAGAAAAATTGCTTCTCTACAGAATTTTACTTGTTTTGTATATAATTTGGTTATTACTTTCCCACATGTAGGTTGATAAGGAGAAAATAGTAAACTCTAATGGGCTTTTTCTTTTATTTAAATCAACAAATGAAATCAGTGACCAAAATTCTTTTTACCCTTATGAAGAGAATTCTGAAAATATAAGCTGGGAACCAGCTATCTATACCCAAGAACAGAAAGCTGATTTGAGATGGAAAACTTGCACTAATTAAACATTATAATAGTTTTGTACTTTCTAACAGTGTTCTAAATGTGATATATAATCACAATATGCCACTATGATACACTTTCATGGTTGTCCTATACCACAGAAAAACACTAAAACAATTTTTTCTTATATTAAATAGGAGAAAAAAGAAAAAAAACCTCGAGGGTTTTTATGTCCTAACTCATTTTAACAAAGATATAAGTACCCTTGCAATCTCTGCTTACACAAATAATGCCATTATTTCCCAAAATTATACGAGATTCCCCATTTCAGCAATGCCTTTCTCCAAGATGCAGATGAAAAATAACTTCGTACATTTTATCCAGAAGCAGTGTGTTCAAGCTCCTGGCTAGCATGCAAACTATTGCAGTCTAGAGATAGAATCTAACATTTCTGCCTGTTATACAAATCTCCTACCAACCAACAATCCACGGAGGTTAGATAACACTTTGAATTCCCAGTAGCAGGGTTTTTTTGAAGTTTTGTTCTCAGAAGTTAGGAGGGCAGAGCTAAAATTTACTTTCTTTGGAATATGGTCAAAGGTGAGAGATTAGCCCAGCTCAAAGGAATGACTGTCTAGTGTAAAGTTTTTCTTTTCTTTTTTCTTTCAAAATGGAAAAGGAGATAAAGAATAGAGTGCAGAGTCCAGGAGGTAGTGTGATAGGGCCTAGACAAAAAGGAGAAGATTCCCAAACGTCCATTCTCCCACAAACTAGCAAAAATGCTGTCGAGTCTTAGAAACACCACAGATCTTACAGATAATCTAGAGCAGTAGTCCGCAGCCTTTTTGGCACCAGAGACTGGTTTGGTGGAAGACAGTTTTTCCACGGGCCGGGGCAGGGATGGTTTCCAGAATATTCAAGTGCATTACATTAACTGTCTACTTTATTTCTATAAAGTATCCATGGAGTATCTGTTGAGTTGAGGTTTTCTTAAAAAAAGTTTAAGGCAACTAAGTTCAGAATACAGTAAGTAACAGGGACTTCCTTGGTCATACAGTGGCTGAGATTTCTTCCAGTGCAGAGGATGAGGGTTCGATGCCTGGTTGGGGAGCTGAGATCCCACATGCCTCAAGACCAAACAATCCAAACATAAAACAGAAGCAGTATTGTAACAAATTCAATAAAGACTTACAGGAAAGAATACAGTGAGAAACAGATTAAAAGAACATTATGAATTTAACAGTGGACATCGTTTATAATCAAATAGTATCAAATATATTCTGTGTGATCCTTGATACAGTCTTTGTTCTATTGACTTATATTAATATAGTCTCCACTTCAGCCAGTAGAACTTCTGGAAGTTATTCAATAATTTATACTGGTTTTGCCTACCTGATGTCAAATAACCAGACTGATCCCTTTTGTTCTTTTAACTAAAATGGTAAGTTAATCTTTTAAAGCAGAGAAATTACCTTAAATTCCTGCTTAAAGGAACATCCTTGACCCAGAACGCTGTTCAAATTCATTCAATGAATAGTATTTGGGGTTCTATCTTCTCAACTGGCAATACTTCATTTGCCTTTTTTGGGGATTTTCTTTTTTCTTTTTACTGTTCATGTACAAAACACTGAGGGCTTACCTGTTGGCTCAGTCAGTAAAGAATCCTCCTGCAATGTAGGAGACGCAGGTTCAATCCCTGGGTTGGGAAGATCCCCTGGAGAAGGAAATAGCAACCCACTCCAGTATTCTCACCTGGGAAATCCCATGGACACAAGAGCCTGGCGGGCTACAGTCCATGGGGTCACAAAACAGTCAGACATGACTGAGCAACTAAACAACAATAGCAAAACACTGAAATTCAAAGCTTTGATACTTTCATTAGACAATCCGACATTTAGACTCTTGCTTGACATTTGGCATCCTTGCCTACTCTCCAAAACCCGCCTGTATTTCCACGGTTCTACATTTATTCAAACTTATACATGGGGAATAGCTTCCAAGACTTTCAGTGAATGCCTGAAACCTTAGATAGTACCAAACTCAATATAGACTATGGGGATTTTTTTCCTCTTTATACATACCTAGAAAAGAGTTTAATGTATAATTTAGGCACAGTAAGAGAATATCTGAATTGCCAGCATCACTCTCATTGCACTTTGGGGCCATTATTAAGAGTAAGCATCACTTGAACACAAGTACTGGGACCATGACAGTCCATTCGATAATTGAGAGGGCTGTGTGTATGTGTGTGTGCTCAGTCACTGAATTGTGTACAACTTTTTGCAACTCCATGGACTTTAGACTGCCAGGCTCCTCTGTTTATGGAATTTTCCAGGCAAGAATACTAGAATGGGTTGCCATTTTCTACTCCAAGGGATCTTCCTGAGTCAGGAATCAAACCCATATCTCCTGCATTGGCAGGCAGATTCTTCACCACTGTGCCACTTGGGAAGCCCTGAGAGGGCTACTAAGTAACTAAGAGACAGGACACCCTGAACTAGAGGATAATTCACAGGAATGATCCCAGGGTGAGAAGGACAGCAGGAGATTTCATCACACTGCTCAGAATGGCATGCAAGGTAAAACTTTTGAATTGTTTATTTCTGGAATTTTCCATTTAATATTTTTGGACAATTCAGCAGGTAACTAAAACCTTGGGTGGATATCAGAATTGCAGACAAGGCGGGGACTACATTAATGACGTCTCTCCTCCAGTTATTCTCCTCTAATGCTGGATCTTCCAAACTGAAATCTCATTGCCAGAACAGAATGATGTCTTTTGCCGTGGAACTTTGAAATGACTAATATTTGCCATCATGTTTCTGTCCCTGCCACTGTTCTTATTTCATAACGGTTTCCAAGGAAATAATGAGCTATACAGCATTTGTTTTACCATTTACAAAGTATTAAGATACACATTAAATATGATGTATGCCTTCAACCCGTGAAATGGAATGCCATCCAGATGAACATATCTTCTAATATTTAATGCATTTCAGGGAAATGTACCCTATGGGCAGAGGTTGTGAAGAGAGCCCTGAGCTGCCCTAAGAACATCACTGAACAATTCTTGCTCACATCCTTGATATCAGAGGAAGAACTTACAATGCGTTTTCCCCCATATTCAATAGTCTTCCTTTGTTCCCCTTGGTCACATAACACATCAGCTCCTATTCTGCTCTGCATTTGTTTAAACACAAGTAACTCCCCCCAGCACTGGCCCATTCATAGTTTGGGGTCACTTGCCTAGATTTTTAGCCTATGATTTCAAAGATATCATTTAAAATGTGCACATTTATAATTCAGTCAAATTTGTTAAATTAGAAGAATAAGAGACACACTTAAAGATGCGTTCTTTTAGGAGGGGTTTCTTGGGAAGACACAATAGGTTTATTGTAAGTATATGGCTAGTCGGTCATTTATAAGCATTACTTATCTTCCCTGGAAGCCAGTAACGCTGAAACCGGAAATTAGAACATTTTGGGTCTCCTTTTCCCAGGGTTCTCCTTGCTTCTTGCCTCTCTAACGGACAGCTGGCATCCTTCCCCCATTTCTAGTTTTTGCACTTCATAACTTCTGTTTGCTTTTATACAATCAGAAGCCCCCGTTAGAGAGGTTGCTGTTCAGTTTATGGAGAGACAATTTCAAAATGCTTAGTTTATGGTACGATCAGCTAGGACAGGGTACTGGCTAATATCAAGGATGGCTGAAAAAAAAAAAAAAGCCCACAGCTGCTGCCCCTCATCAAGGTCATGGACCAGGAAGACTAGAGGGTATATCACATACATATGCCATACTATGCCTTATGGTGCTGGCCTGCCATATGACATATATATATATGATGCACAGATACAAATGAGGTTATCATTTAACTCTCCTTTTTATTTGTATTTTGTTGCTGTTAGAATTAGGCTTGAAAAAAGATTCATACATTGTGACTGATTGATATGTCCTTAAAACTCTTGACAGTTATCAGTTGCACCTCCCCTCCTCTTTTCTTTGCTGGTTACTTATTGAAAAAATCAAATCACATGTGCTACAGAGTTTTCTGTGGTCTGGAATCTGCTTCTCCATGAGATTGCATCTCCATGGTGTCACTTAACATGTTCCCCTTTCCTGCTGTTATTTCCTGTGAATTGGTTGTTAGATCAAAAGGCTTGAGCAGATTTAGACTCAATTGGCAAGACTGTCTCCTAGGTGATGATATGCATGTCTCTCAGAAGTTCACTCTGTCTGTTGCATATTTGTGTGATATGAAGTTATTTATAACCATTGCCTAGATTCACTGTTTCACTGGGGGATGCAAAACAACGATATTCTATTGTTTTCGCTTCATTTATTGGCTGGAACACTTCTGTAAAGAGAAACTTTCCCCTCACATTTAATGCACCTTTTAAATAAGAAAAGTATGAGTGAGTGGAATTAAGCTTATTCCTTTCAAGTATTAATTTGTGAATTTATCACTTTAGTGTTTGCTGCCGTCAGGATCTTAGTTCCCTGATTAGAAATGAAACCCCAGCCCCAGCAGTGAAAGAGCCAAGCCCTAACCACTGAACTGCCAAGGAACTCCTTCATCAAAAATAAACTTAAGGGACTTCCTTGGCAGTCCAGTGGTTAAAACTCCTCACTTCCATTGCAAGGGGCACGGTTTCAATCCCTGGTCAGAGCACTAAGATCCCACATGCTGCACAGCACAGCCAAAAAAAAAAAAG
>NW_011495023.1:18498234-18501924 GCF_000754665.1 Bison bison bison
AGTCCCTGGTCAGAGAACTAAAATTCCACAAGCTGCACAGCACAGGAAAAAAAAAAAAAAGAACAGAGCCTCAGTGCCCCTGTGGTTACTGTCCAGCAGTCTAACATACATGTAACCAAAATTCCAGGAGAGGGGCTCAGAAAAAGTAATTAAAGAAATCAAACTTGAAAAATGTCCAAATTTCAAAAATTAAAAAAATAAAATAAAAACTTAATGTAACCAAATAAAGGTGGCCCATCTTATGTGAACTAAAGACGCAGAACATTTCCAGAATCTAGGACTGAAAAAAACACTTTGAACTTGGATTATTTTTAATAGACAGCAATCTGGACTCTTCTGTCTTTTCAGTTGACTATGGCAACTAATGAAGAAAGAAATGGCAACGCACTCCAGTATTCTTACCTGGAGAACCTCATGGACAGAGGAGCCTGGCAGACTATGGTCCATCGGGTTGCAGACAGTCAGACATGACTGAAGTGACTTAGCACGCCACACACATGGCAGCTGAAAGAGCTTTTCTATGCAGTAGCCTGAGAAAGATGAGTATTCGGGGTGAATAGTCATCTGGCTTTTTCCACACATGTAGTTTGAATACTGGAGACCAAAGTGCCTGCCAGTCTGTATGTAACACACAAGCCAAAACCATCAACTTTACAACCCAGAAGCCAAAGGAGTCACTGGCTTCCTCACAGTTCCACCCTCTCTGCCCCACCCCATACCACTTAGCTGTTCCTCATAAAATCACAGGAGTATGAAGAGAGTTCTCTGAAGAAGCAGCATTGTTTGCATCATTACTAAATTTTCCTTTTCTATCAGGCTCCCCAAGGAGATTGTAAACCCTGAAGGACCAGAAATCCTTTCTATCACTTGTTTATTCCCTTGGACGCCGGCACGGTGTGGTCCTGAATACGTCTTATTTTTAATAAGTGAACGTGAACAAGGGTGTTTCCAGTGGAAATGAGGTAACCTTGCAGATGAGGAAACTGCACTAACCAGGAGACGGAAGACCTGAATTGTAACCCACCCTCCATCACTCAGCAGGTGACCAGGAGAGATGAATCTTCCCCTTTGTATCTCACCACCCCCTCCCCACAAGGGACAGCTGTGGTAGGTGACCAGGCTGCCTCTGAGATTCCTATGAGAGGAACATAAGACCATCTTATCAAGTTTCAAGTGTGACACTGTATAGAAGTGTTACGTGATTTTCCTTAAAATCACAGGCTTTATGCAAATCAAATCCATTTTTTGATCATCTAGATGCATTGACAATAGCTTCAGGGCTGTCCAGGTGGTTTTAGGATTTTCTTCTCCTGGGAGCTGAGGATCTGGGGCACAAACAAGGCCGCAGCCAAGCCAGGCTGGCAGGGTGACGCTGTCTCCCTAAAAACAGCAAGAATCTTGCCACAAACTTACCTCCCATGACTGGTGATAGTCCAAGAATTAGCCGAGACAAATTGGTCAGCTAACTTATCATTACACAAGAGATTTAGCTGCTCCCAGGAGCCATAATTCATGCCTCTGGTCTTCTGGGAAAAACAAGAAGAATCTTCCACCCTGGAATAGGATTCCTTTGGAGTGTGTGTGTGTGTGCACACTCAGTCAAAAAAGTTTCTTTAATTAATGTGTGGGGGACATTGGGTGGGCTTCCTTCAATCTATGTCTTGAGTGGAGGTTTCTAGACCCCTGGACTCCAGTCATAATATTCAGCCTGCTTTGCCTTCTGAGCCAGAAACTGGCCAAGGAGCAAATCACCATCAGGGTCAGATTCAAGGCTTCCTTGGAAGCCACCACGTTCATGCTGCTCATGAAGAGGTCAGCTTATTCTTGTATGGAAGTCACATAATAAATGTGAAAGGGCTTTGTAAACATGAGATTCATGTCTTAAACGTCTTTGCACTTCCTTCGATGTGGAAGACAGAGTTGATGATTGATATACATGCGTTGAATATGTAGGTCCTTCCTTTTACCATTATTGGTGTGTTGGTGTTTAGTCGCTCAGTCATGTCTGACTCTTGGCAACCCCATGGACTGTAGCCCCGCCAGGCCCCTCTGTCCATGGGATTTCCCAGGCAAGAATACTGGAGTGGGTTGCCAGTTCCTACTCTAGGGGCTCTTCCCAACCCAGGGATTGAACCTGTGTCTCTTGCATTGGCAAGCAGATTCTTTACCACTGAGCCACCTGGGAACCCCCTCCTTTGGATTACACATCTCCAATTCAACAGCACTTTTCAAAAAAGTCTGATGCTGCTTATCTGCATTTCCCAATAAAACCCTGATTGATTATGGATACACTTGCCATGAACTACTCATGAACCACACTCTCTCACATGGATGATCAATAAATTTCCTGAAAAGCCTCCTGCCCTCAAAATGCTTACAACCCTGCCATCCTTTTTGGTGACTGTCTAACTTTATTTTATTTTAATTGAAGTATAGTTGCTTTACAGTGTTTTGTTAGTTTCTGCTACACAGCAAAGTGAATCAGCTATACATGTACATTTATCCCCTCTTTTTTGAATTTCTTTCCCATTTAGGTCACCGCGGAGCATTCAGTAGAGTTCCTTCCTCATGCCACATGGTATGTTCTCATTAGTTATCTATTTCATGCCCCTATGTATAAATAGGGGCTTCCTTGGTGGCTTAGACGGTAAAGAATCTGCCTACAATGGGAGACCTGGGTTCGATCCCTGGGTTGGGAAGCTCCCCTGGAGAAGGAAACGGCTACCCACTCCAGTATTCTTGCCAGGGGAATTTCAGGGACGGGGGAGCCTGGGGGGCTTCAGATAATGGCGTCGCAAAGAGTCAGACATGACTGAGCGAGTAACACACACACACACACACACGGTATACATAGGTGACTGTCTAATTTTAACAAAAGTTTGTAGAAACTGGGAGCGGGGAGGGTGCTGACGTTACTTTTCCCTAATCTTTCAAGTCATCCCCCTGGGAAGCCCTGAAATCTTTCTGGAAATAGGTGAATTCGGCCCCTGACAGATGTAGATAAGGCAGAAAAAAAGAGCCTAGGTTTCCATATTTTTGCCTGGAGGTGTAATCAAAGCCTTTTCAGATCTAAAATCTTTCTGTTTCCGTCATTCTCAGGAGTTCAGCAAGAGAAAGGCGATAAAGAGATAGGGCGGGGCGGGGGGCGAGGGGAGGAGCATCTTTCATCCCGACAGATCCAGGAAGTCTGGGAAAGTTAACCCCAGACTCCACACAGGCCCGCGGTTCCCGGTTTACTGCAAGCAGAAAAGTGTACCTGGAGATATGCGTTTAGGTAGAAAATAAATGCATTTAATGCAGGTTTCTCTGAGTTTCCGTTGCAAATAGAAAAAAACAGCAGCAGCAGCAGCGTCTTTTGAGCCCTTCGATGGGAGACCAGAGAGGCCTCGGGCCGGAGAGGGTCAGACAGGCAAAGATAAAAGAAGAGAGGAGGGCGAGGCCGGAGAGGATGGGTCCGCCCAGAAAAGGGAGAGGCGGGGAGGGAGGCTGGGAAGCAGGAGTGAGCGAGGTCCCGGGGACCCGAGCGCGGAGAGACGCCCAGTTAGTTTAACTGCAGGTAACCGGGCCCCGGCGCGGAGCATCCCAGCTCATCGCACCCGCCGCGGTCCTCCGGAGTCCTGCCGCGCAGCCTCAAGGTCAGGACCCCGGCGCCCCCGCTGCCCACTCACCCGCCCCGCTCACCTGCTCACC
>NW_011495023.1:18502024-18514857 GCF_000754665.1 Bison bison bison
ACCCCCCGCCTCCTCCCTGACTTTGTCCAAAATAAACGAGGGTTCGGTCTGCTCAGAGCCACCCCCCGCCCCCGCCCCAGGCTAGAGGCTGCAGGGAGTGGAGACGAGACCCGTGTGTCGTCGCGTCCCCATTGGGTTGGAGATCTTAACCTTACATCCCCCCAGAACCTCCTTCCCTTTTCCCCTTTGCACCCTGGGGTCTTCAAAACAAGCCGTGGAGCTTATGGAGCAGGGGAGTGAGGGAAGGTGGTGAATGGGATGAGAAAGGGCTTTATTGTTGTCTAAATAACGATCAAAATGGGCATCGGGAACTATATATTATAATCATTCATGATAAGCCGTCAGGGGTGATGGAATAGACAGTACCGACTGGCCCCCTGCAGGTGTAGAGAGGAGGCCAGGGGAGTTTAGGGGTGGAGAGTGAGATGTGTTTGGAAAAACCACAGTTACATTTATATAAATATAATATAAATGTAACATATATATTTTTTCCCTGATTGCAAAAGTTGTGCATCCTTGTAGAAAACTTGGAACATACAGCAAAGCAGTGTGAAGTGTCTGTGTCTGGGGCAGGCAGCAGGGGGCATTGCTCCTGGGGCTCTAGGTGGGACTCAGCCCAGCAGGGTGCCATGTTGGCCAAACATGGAGACACCTCCCCACATGTGTTTATATAAACAGGTAGGACCTACCTTATATATACATGTAGGACCAGTAGAAGATCTCTAAGATCATCTCCAGATTCTGTGGAACAGCCTCAAAAGTGAAATCTAGATCCAGTGCAAGGGCTACCTTCTCTATCCGATCATAGAATGGAGTTACTACTTTTCAAGAAATGCTTTAAGAAGGCCTCCAAAAAGTAGCCATCTAACCTTATCCTTTAGGAGCGCTGTCCCTTACAAACAGATGCAAGCCTTCCCTAGTGGTCCAGTGAATAAGAAGCCGCCTGTGAATGCAGGGGACACGGGTTTGATCCCTGGTTCTGAAAGATTCCACATATTGTGGAGCAACTAAGCCCATGTACCACAACTACTGAGCCCGAGCTCTAGAGCCCTTGAGCTGCAACTGCTGAGCCGAAGTGCTGCAACTACTGAAGCTCGTGTGCCTAGAACCTGTGCTCTGCAACAAGAGAAGCCACTGCAATAAGAAGCCTGGCAACCAAACATTAAAAAAAAAAAAAAATGATGCGGAGGGACTTGCCTGGTGGTCTAGTGGTTAAGACTTCTTCCAAACCAGGGGGTGAGGCTTCAGTCCCTGATTAAGAAGCTAAGATCCCATAGGCCTCATGGCCAAAACAAATCAAAACATAAAACAGAAACAATATTCTAACAAATGCAATAAAGACTTAAAAAATGGTCCACATCAAAAAATAAATAAATAAAGATCTTTAAGAAAAAAACAAACAAAAAAACCAGTGCAGATAATAACAGACATATTTGACAAGGCAACTTGATGCCAATGCAAGTTAAAAAAAAGTCCTGCACCAAACAATGCCTGTCTTACTGGAAACTGATGCAGGTAGAGCACCTTAAAAGGTGTCTGATGGAAGAGTGATCAAGTTGATAAAGGCACTCAATGTTATGCTTAACAATAAAAGTGAAGGGAAAACTTTCAATGGTAAAAAAAAGGGGACTTGCTTGTATAATTCCCATGGATGGAGGAGCCTGATGGGCTGCAGTCCATGGGGTGGCTAAGAGTCCGACATGATTGAGCCACTTCACTTTCACTTTTCACTTTCACGCATTGGAGAAGGAAATGGCCACCCACTCCAGTGTTCTTGCCTGGAGAATCCCAGGGACGGGGGAGCCTGGTGGGCCGCCGTCTCTGGGGTCGCACAGAGTCGGACACGACTGAAGCGACTTAGCAGCAGCAGCTTGTATAAAGGCAGGGGTGCACCAAGGACCGGCAGAAGCCAGCTGCAAGCTGTCAGGAAAGCTTGAAAATGAGGAAGACCTTCCTAGCGTGATTGCTGTCAGGAGCCTGGAAGGGCTGTGATTCCTGGGCACTTAAAGGGAAGAGCAGTGAAGGACGAGTGAACTAATGGTTGGAGCAGGTGATCCTTTAAAATCTCTTTCAACACGAAGATGCTCTAGTTTCAGCCACAGGTTCTATTTATGGACGAAATGTGTCATTTTCCAAAAGTAGGGGAAATACTGGGCCCTGGAACTCATCTGAAAGGACTCAGGACCTAAGAATCAACTCAGACTGTCCCAAGCTGCTCCAGACCAAGGACACACCGCTGAAGGGCTGAGTGAGGGCTGAAGTTCAGTTCCCATTCTCAGAACCACAGTGCACCCTGGGCTGGGCCTGACTGCTTGAGAGTTTTTCTAATTCACACACAAAAGCAGAGTACGGCCCAACCCTCACTAACCTGGCAGGTCTGGTTCATTGGCAGAGAATTACAGTGTGGACTGCAAACAGCAGATGGCCCACAGGAAGACAGCTGATAACTGGGCTCTCAAGTCAAGTTTGCGATCCACACAAGACCAAGGAGAAAATCTCATAACCATTTTAAACTGATAGAAATTCTCCCAAACCTGAATCTCTTTCTGTCCTGATGGAGTCCATCTTCTTTCACTCACCAACTGGACAGATTTAACTTTGGGAATAAAGACTCAGCAGACTCTAAAAAGCTTCCTCAGAAATCATTTCACATCCATATCATAATTCCAGACTGAAAAAAAGAAAAAAAGGCAGAGGAGGGTGGAGGGAGAGAGCCTACATCTTTCTTCCTGGTTCATTCTAGTTTATTTTCCCAACTTCTGCTAACATGTTATTTTCTCCATTTTTAAAAAATTGATTTACAATGCTGTGTTAGACTGTTATACAGTAAAGGGATTCAGTTATACATATATATATACATTCTTTTTAATATTCTTTCCCTTATGGTTTATCACAGGATATTGAATATAATTTCCCATACTAAACAGCAGGACCTTGTTGTTTAATGCTATATGTAAAAGTTTGCTTAATCCCAAACTCCCAGTCCATCTCCCCTCCCCCATCCTCCTAACCGCTGCTCCCGCAGCCACAGTCTCTGTTCACTATGTCTATGAGTCTGTTTCTGTTTCATAGATAAGTTCATTTGTAACATGTTACTTTAAATTCTTGAAAAGTCCCCCTTGAGATGCTTCTGGGACCAGACCCTCCAGAAAGGAGAATGGAACCAGCTTGCAATCTCAGGGCCCTGGGGCCAGAGTATGGAAGCCGGGAATAGGGCCTTTGCCCTAAGTCACCAGCCACTCCTTTATCACACGTTTGATTCTTACACGTGCATCGTACAAATTATTTAAAATGTCTTCACTCTTTAGAAAATGGGAAAAAAAATGTTAAAAAAAAGTAAAAAAAAAAACCACACCAGGGTGACCCTTTTTTTCTAACCCAACACTGGAACTTGCCCAACCATTGTCACGTTTGTTTTTCAGAGAATTAAATGGCACTGTTGTGCAGCTTTTCCCTCTCGGAGGGGTGTCCTCTCTGGCCGGGGAGAACGGGCCTGGGCCTGGGTGTGGGTCTCTCTCGCCCTCTAATGGCGAGAGTGAAGCAGCGCACCCACCTGGGAAGATGGGCTGCGCTTTGCTGCTGACGCGGGAAGCGATCATTCTAGGGGAAGTTGAGGCTCAGTATTTCAACGACCCTGTCTCACTATCACGCGGTAACCTCAGTAAGAGGGCTGTGAGCCCTGTTCCAGAAGCTTCATAGGGCTTCAGACAATAACGAACAGGCTCCTTTGTGCATGAGACCAGGGAAGGTGATGGTAGCAGCAGGTCCAGCTGCGACGAGGCCCATTTCCATAACTTGATTTTCAAATTCCTCCAAGAAACTGTCGCCTGACACAAGCCAGGGTGCTTCCTGAGGAGGAGTTCATATTCTGGGTGACCCTGGTTCATTTCTTGCTTTTTCATATTTTTGATGGAAATGTGTTTACCGAACAGAATCCAGGAGAGGCATCGCCCCAAACCTCTAAGTTCTAAATGCGTGCATTGTTCCTACAAGCCCACAAGCTGTTTTGGCCAGCTTCAGCTTTCAAAAGCAAACAGAAAACCTCCAAGCAGATGAATTAAATAAAGCCATCCTCCATTCCTGATTCATGTAACACCAAAGGAAGGTGACTGACCATCCTGATTCTATATTGAGGGTGGCAGTGTTGGAGGAAGCGGCTGAGGGCTACACCCGCTCACGTGACCTGGCAACCTGACTCTCGTTTGGGTCGAGATCAAAGCCAAGAAACTAACAGGGTAATTCACCCTCCAACTCCACATGAGTCGCCAGTCTAGACTGATCAAATTAATCAAATAGTTCCTCTGTCCTAAGAGCTATATGAGGCCTTGTCAGCCACCTTTAAAATTCATCGTGAAAATGATCACTCAAGTTTCTGACTTTAGAGCTGAGGAAACCGAGAGGCGGTTCAATGCCCACCCACCACCCACCCCAGGGCCAAGCAGCTGCACAGAGACTCTGGGCTCAGGGCATTACTGTAGGGCCGTCTCAAAGCTGGAAAGTTATTCCCGGACATTGCAGTCACTGTTAAATTGTGGTAGACTTCTCTTTGAACCAGGATGTGGGATGAAATTGTTGGTGTTCTGTGATTCCATAGAAACATTTTGGCGTTATTAAGAGGTTGAATTACCTCTGAACCAAAGGAGCAATTTGAGGGAGAGGGGAAAAGGAAAAGAGATAACTTTTGCTGCTGAGAATCAAGCTGTTTATGAGTTAATTGAATCATCGTTAATCTCAGACTTCCCTTACTTCCTAGGAGTTTGAAGTAAGGATTTCTGGGAAGATTTTAGGTCATTCTAGGATTTCAACTTTCGTTGCAGGAACCAGCCAGCTTAGGTAGCTGGCAGTGACTGTTTTCCCTGATGCTGGGTTTTATTTGCGATCTTCCTCTGCTCTGTCCGACCTTGGCCTTCTCCTGGAGAAAATGTTTCCTGACCCTGACCCTGACCTTGGCATCATTCCATACATAAACAGCAGCAATGAGAATCACACCCTTCCTACCAACCAGGATGCTCATGCCCACAAGGAAAAATGCCTCCAGGGAAGGGACCCCTCAGGGCTGTGACCAAGGTCCACACCCAATTCCATCTTCAGGAGAATGGAAGGACCCTCCCCCAACACAGTCACTCCTGGAGATGACATCATCTTCCAGGCCATCAAGGAACACAGCCCGGATCACCCCAGGGGCCCTGCCCTCCAGGGACCCAGCTTCCCTCCTCCTCTGAGTAGCAAGTACATGGAATTTTGTGATATGGATGCAGGAGAGACAGTAGGAGCCCTGCTGAGCATCACTTTGACCCCAGCTCTGGGTCTGGGTTTGGATCGGCTGTCACTAAGCCCCTTGGGGTTGCGGAACCTCAGCTACAGAATAAGCCAGCCTGAAAACTGGCTTCTGGAGTCCCTCGAGGCTCTAGAATTCCACAAACCTTCCTTGTGATGCCTGCTCATGTTGTGGAGGGCCAGTAACAGGCTGGCAAGCGGGGGGAGGGCGGGCCTTCAAAGAGAGAGAGAGACAAATAGCACAGGCTACCACTCTTAGGTGGAATCTTATTTTAAAATGATATAAATGAACTTATTTACAAAACAGAAATAGACTCACAGCTTTCGAAAACAAACTTCTGGTTACCAAAGGGGAAAGGTAGGAAGAAGTAAATTAGGAGCTTGGGATTAACATATTCATACTACTATATACAATCACGGAGAAGGCGATGGCATCCCACTCAAGTATTCTTGCCTGGAAAATCCCATGGACGGAGGAGCCTGGTAGGCTGCAGTCCATGGGGTCTCGAAGAGTCGGACACGACTGAGCGACTTCACTTTCACTTTTCACTTTCATGCATTGGAGAAGGACATGGCAACCCACTCCAGTGTTCTTGCCTGGAGAATCCCAGGGACGGGGGAGCCTGGTGGGCTGCCGTCTATGGGGTCACTCAGAGTCGGACACGACTGAAGCAACTTAGCGGCAGCAGCAGCATATACAACCAACAAGGACCTACCATATAGCACAGGGAACTCTACTCAGTATTCTGTGATAACCTGTATGAGAAAAGAATCTTAAAAGAGTGGATATATGTACATGTATAGCTGAATTGTTTAGCCAACACCTGCAATTAACACAGCATTGTAAATCAACTAATACTTCAGTATACTTTTTTTAAAAAAAGGTGGGGCCCTTGTTCTTGGTCTCGACAGCGGCTCCAAGATCAAGTTCATGGTTCCCAAACATGAACAAGTGTGAAGATTATCTGGAGGGCTTGTTAAAGCAGATTAATGGGTTTCTGATTCAGTAGATCAGAGATGGGGCCTGAGAATCTACATTTCTAGTTAGTTCCCAGGTGGCGCTGATGCTGCTGATTGGGGACCACACTTTGAGAACCTTTGGCCTTGAGCTTCAAAGAGACACCAAGTACCGCCCCCTGTCCTCAGGAGATGCGTTGAGAGATGGCTGAGGGATTGTACACCTGCTCTACCAGCAAGACCGGGGCTCCTCCAGATAGATGTCAAGACCTGCACCTGCCAACAGGTTTCCAAATAGCCTACAGCCTGTCTCCTGGGGTTAGTCTCAGAGGAGAACATCAGATCAGATCAGATCAGATCAGTTGCTCAGTCGTGTCCGACTCTTTGCGACCCCATGAATCGCAGCACGCCAGGCCTCCCTGTCCATCACCAACTCCTGGAGTTCACTGAGACTCACGTCCATCGAGTCAGCGATGCCATCCAGCCATCTCATCCTCTGTCATCCCCTTCTCCTCCTGCCCCCAATCCCTCCCAACATCAGGGTCTTTTCCAATGAATCAACTCTTCGCATGAGGTAGCCAAAGTACTGGAGTTTCAGCTTTAGCATCATTCCTTCCAAAGAAATCCCAGGGCTGATCTCCTTCAGAATGGACTGGTTGGATCTCCTTGCAGTCCAAGGGACTCTCAAGAGTCTTCTCCAACATCACAGTTCAAAAGCATCAATTCTTCGGTGCTCAGCCTTCTTCACAGTCCAACTCTCACATCCATACATGACCACAGGAAAAACCATAGCCTTGACTAGACGAACCTTTGTTGGCAAAGTAATGTCTCTGCTTTTAAATATGCTATCTAGGTTGGTCATAACTTTCCTTCCAAGGAGTAAGTGTCTTTTAATTTCATGGCTGCAGTCACCATCTGTAGTGATTTTGGAGCCCAGAAAAATAAAGTCTGACACTGTTTCCACTGTTGTGGTTTGCAGTTTTTGAAGAGCTCTGCTATACTTCTTTTTTTCATCCTGACTACCCTGTGATACATAGAAAAGAGATATTATTATCCATATTTTCAGAAGGGGAAACTGTAGTTCCTAGTGATCCCATCTTTGATCATATCAAAAAGCCAAAAAGCAGTGGAGGAGGGACTCATGACCCACCCCAGGCAGTAGTGGTAAAGAATCCCCCTGCCAATGCAGGAGACGTAAAGAGACAAAAGTTCAATCCCTGGGTTGGGAAGATCCCTTGGAGGAGGGCCTGGCAACCCACTCCCGTATTCTTGCCTAGAGAATCCCATGGGCAGAGGAACCTGGTGGGCTATCGTCCATAGGGTCACAAAGGGCCATACACAGCTTAAGCACCTTAGCACGCACATATGTCTATATATAACTGATTCATTTTGCTGTACACCTGAAACTAACACAGCATTGTAAATAAACTACACTCAAATAAAAATTTTTTTAAAATAATAAATTAAAAATACTTGATCATCAATACCATAAAAAATCCTTGCCCTTTCATTCCAGGGTTCTCACCTGTCACAGGGCCTCGTATCCCTTATTAGCGATGCTGTGAGGCTGGTGTGGGGTGGGGTGGGGGCATGAGTTCTGATTGATACCATGAGAGTTGAGCAGTCAGTCTGATCATCAAACTCCTGTCCCAGCAAGCCTGAGGCCCTGTGACAAGATTCTAAGGGCAAAAGGAAGGACAGCTATCAATGGCTTTCTGGCCAGCCTGAAAGTTGGATCACTAGCCTCCCAGTCCCAGTAGGCAAGAGACAGGCTGGGCCTAGAAGGAAGGCAGTGACGGAGCAGAGAAGGGCAAAGGCTGGTCTGTGTGTGGACCAGGGTGCAAACAGCCATAGTAAAAGGAGAAAAAAATTATTAAAATAAGCGTTTGACAAACATGTACTAAGGTTTTGGCAAAATGATTTCTAGCAAACTGAGAGCCATCCAGAGTTGCCAGTGGGGCTCTGCCTTGATGTTTCCTTGGCTGGGGTTCACGCAGTCAACCAGCGACTTTCTCACCTAAATTGGAAATTGCTGGCTTTTGAGTTAATGGTCCAACAGGGATGCTTTTCTGCTTCTAAACCTCCTGGCCCTACATCCACCCAAAGCATTTCTCCCCCAGGGTTCGGGGGCTGTGGACAGGTGCACTCTAGTCTCCAAACACCACCTGCCTCCTGGCAACACCACACTGGGGTCGTGATTCCTCCAGTTTTGTTTTTTGTTTTTTTTTAATAAAATGGATTTAATGGAGCTGTTTGTTTGTCATACACTTGGTGGCAGTCTTCACGTCTTCCTAAGCCTTTATTTTTTTTATTTTAAAAACGAGACTAGAATAGCTGCTTTATAAGGTTACTGGGAAGAAGAACGAGGCGTTGTGTGCCAAGAACCTGAAACAACGCCCATCGTGGGAGATGCACCTGCCTTCCTTGTTATGTTGCCCTTGTCTGGTGAGGGTGATCCTGGGACTCTGGGGGCTCCAGGCAGGGGCTATGTGCTGCCCAGGTCATATGATCTAAGAAGTGAGACCAAGTAGTGTTTCCTGCTTCAGGGTCTCCCTGTGTTCTCTTGTTGACCAAACAGAGGTCATGATGATAATTCCTGCCGCCTGGGAACGTCACAAGGATCAACTAAGTATCACTCAAGAAGCTGTTTCATAAGCCATGATGATCAGTTACTATATTCTAAGGGGTTGACAACCCTAGACAGTGAGTTAAAAAGCAAAGACATCACTTTGTGAACAGAGGTCAGTATAGTCAAGGCTATGGTCTTCCCAGTAGTCACATCCAGTTGTGAGAGCTGGACCATAAAGAAGGCAGAGTGCAGAAGAATTGATGCTTTTCAAACTGTGGTGCTGAAGAAAACTCTCGAGAGTCCCTTGGACTGCAAGGGGATCAAGCCAGTCAATCTTAGAGGAAATCAACCTTGAATACTCATTGGAAGAACTGATGCTGAAGTTGAAGCTCCAATACTTTGGCCACCTAATGTGAAGAGCTGATTCACTGGAAAATACAGTGATGCTGGGAAAGATCAAAGGAAGGAAGAGAAGGGGGTGACAGAGGATGAGATGGTTGGATGGCATCATCAATTCAATGGACATGAGTTGAAACAAATTCCTGGAGATAGTGATGGACAGGGAAGCCTGGCATGCTGCCGTCCATGGGGTCGCAAATAGCTGGACATGATGGGGCAACTGAGCAACAGGGGCTGACATTTGAGGAGGGACCGTGACCAGGAGGATGAGGATGAAGGAAGAAGAACCAGGAAGATACTGTCACAGACTTCTCCCATCCTTAATTATGCCCAAAGGCAACCTGCTATCTTTGAAAAGTCCAGCTCCCCAAACACAGTGGTGTTACTGGGACTGGCTCATTCCATGGGCAATGGTTTACTGTCAGTCTTTGAACTGAGATGTTGCAGACTCACTGTGTGTGTTCCCAGGTCAACAGCATGCAGAGATAATGCCAGATGCTATAGTCTCTGGGATTCGTGTCCTCTAGGCTACAGGACCACCCATCCCACCCCAAGTCAGCCAGTGCTGCAGAGATGGGGTGGACAGGGCAGGGGCCAGGGGGACTGCAGTTTTCCCCTAAGGCGCTTCTGCTCCACCAGCTGAGGCCCACCGAGCAAATAGCAAAGTATATGGACACTTGCTGTCCAGCCCGGACTGACCTTTGAACAGGCGAGAAAATAAATAAACACAGAAGAGTTAGGTTATCACAAGGTTCATTTTCTTCTAAAGTAACAAAAGTCACAACCAGTGTGTTGAAGTCTGATACCCCCTCTCTCCCTCCCCCTGCTACGGGGTCCTCAGTAATAACATTACGAGCTCAGGCTGGAATGTCAACTTGAACTTTAACATTTGTGGCACAATCAACCATAACTCCATTTAAGGTCTTTTTTTTTTTAACTTGATTGAGTGTTTCAATTTACCCTGCACTTCCTGAGGCCCTTGGGTTAAAACAACATGATCTAATGCAGTGAAAACCAGCAAGAAAATATATTCCTTATTTCCAGTAGCACCAGGACACTTGAATCTACCCAAAGCACACTTCAACGGTGTTAATCAGCCTAAAGACCAAATGGTTTTCTCTCCTTTCTTTATGTCCACACAGTCAACTCAGAAGCCGACCCTGCCTCACCCCAACTTTTGTTGGCATATAAACATTCATAGTTTCAGGAACAACTAAGCGTCTCTTGGAGCTAAAAGAGTCACTGAGAAGTTGTGAGGCTGATTAGACCAGGTGGTGCTAGTGGTAAAGAACCCACCTGCCAATGCAGGAGATATAAGAGAGGTGGGTTCGATCCCTGAGTTGGGAAGATCCCCTGGAGGAGGGCATGGCAACCCACTCCAGTATTCTTGCCTGGAGAATCCCATGGACAGAGGAGCCTGGCGGGTTACCAGTGAGGCTGCAAAGAATCAGACACAACTGAAGCGACTAAGCACATATGCAGAGACCAGGAAGAAAGGAAAAAAGTTCAGGTTTCTGTATTTGATTCTAATTCCGTAACTCCTGCCAGGAGTGGTGGGGGTGGTGTGGGGTGGGGGGAGGGTGGCGGAAGAACTCTATAATACTCTTGAGAACATAAAACCAGGAAAAGGACCAGGGAGAAATTGGCACTGACTTGGGCTTTAAAGCAAAGACAGGACTTGGTAGATGAAAAAGAGAAAAGAGGACAACCTAGCGAATGGAGTCACACAATGAAGGTGGGTACACTCAGGTGAGCATGGCATGCATGCACTCAACAAGTATTAGCAGGGCAGGTACCACATGCCAGGAACCGGACCAGATCACGGAGACAGCGAGAAACTCAAATATGTCTTGGAACTTGCATTCTCATGAAGGCAGACTGACAGCAAAACATAGCTGACTAACATAAGGAGATGCCAGGTGGTAACAAGTACTCAGGTGGAAGAAGAGAGCGGGGAGGGAAGCAGGGAGCCGTGAGCCATTGTCAGGAGTAACCAAGGGATGCTGTGCTGTGCTTAGTCGCTCAGTTGTATCTGACTCTGCGACCCCTTGGACTGTAGCTGCACAACCCCCTCCCCCAGGCTTCTCTGTCCATGGGATTCTCCAGGCAAGAATACTGGAGTGGGTTGCCATGCCCTCCTCCAGGGCATCTTCCCAACCCAGGGATCGAACCCAGGTCTCCTGCATTGCAGGGGGATTCTTTACCATATGAGCCACCAGGGAAGCCCAAGAATACTGGAGTGGGTAGCCTATCCCTTCTCCAGGGGCTCTTCCTGACCCGGGAATCAAACTGGGGTCTCCTGCATTGCAGGCAGATTCTTTACCAGCTGAGGAAGCCCGACCAAGGGATACCTCTCTACAAATGACCATCTTAGTGAGGTCTGGGGGAGGTGAGGGAGTGAGCTGGGTAGCTCAACGGGGAAGAGCTGGAGAGGACACCTATTGTATATTCTGAGTGCTTCTGAGCAGTAAATCCTTCCTCAACAAGGGAGAAGCTCTCACCAAACGACTGAAGGTCTGGAAGCTTATCGCAGGGTCCTACCTCCAACTATCCCAAACCCAAATTTCTCCAGGCAAGCTGCTCGGACTATAAGAGAACTCGGACCAGATGGCAACCCTCCAATACTGTAAATGCAGGCTGGCTTTAATACAAATTTCTGGAAGCCTGGTGCAGGAAGGCCACAAAATACAGGAGGTTTCTGCAAAGTCCGAGAACTTGCAGCATCACCACCCCAAATAAACTCCGAGGGAGGAGATGCCACAAGAAGGCTCTGGACATGGGGGATATTTTCCCAGCTCCAGTCTAGATACGTCACCGTCTTCTGGTTTTAAGCCCAATCCCGATTCAGTTTTCTACAAAAATAAACCCTCCCAGCCCTGATCCTGCAACGTTGCTGAGTGCAGACCTCATCTGGCATCAGCAGAAGGCTTCCAGAGCTCATGTTGAATCAGGTACCCACGAGTCCCTGGAAGAAATATCAGGCCCTATCCACAGGTCCTCTCGGGTGTCACTGGCGACGGTGGCTGTTCAAGGCTCAGAGGGTGTCTAATTACACCATCATCACAGAACTCGAATTCCTCACTCCTCCTTTGAGTCAGAAAGTGTCAGCATTGACTCTCAAGCAGCTGCCTTGCACACTTTGCGCACGCCTGAGTCTCAGCTGTCTGCTGAGGGTTCTCCCTCCCCCGAACCCAGTTCTTTGTGAACTCAGATCCCAGACCCTCCCCAGGCTGGAGGAGAGCTCTGCACTCCCACCGTGTCTTCCCCACCCCCACCCAGGAGTCCCCATGCCCTTCGGCAGCCCTCCTAGGGCTCAGACACCCTCCCAGCTGGGAAGTCTTCCTTTGCCAAACCTACACACGGGACAGGAACCTCCGGTCTCATTTCCCCTCAGAGCATCCTTAGTTGAGTCACGGGATGGTTCAGCACCATCCCTCTGGTGATGTCCCTCCACCTGCCTGGGGACCACAGGAAGTCACGGCCTGAACCTCTCCTTACCTGAGTTATTCCAGGTCCTCTCCAGTGCTTGGTCCTGCCTGGCACAGCCTGGGCTTTTGGAGCCCAGGGCTGGACACCATGAGGCCTGGTGAGGGTCTGGCAGGGCAGAACAGCTGTCCCCCAGCTGGACTGC
>NW_011495023.1:18514957-18532192 GCF_000754665.1 Bison bison bison
GGTGGCAGAGGTGGGAGGCGGGCATCCCGGAGCAGGGAAGTCTGTGTGGTGGGACACACGAGTCTATCGCTGTCATGTCTGGGGACCCCGAGGGCGTGAGAAGGTGCTGGACTCGGTGCCAGCACACAAGAGCAGATGCTCCAGCACCGGGTCCACCTAGAGGCTGCCCTTCTCCCCACAGGACAGGCATTCAGGCAGCTCCCCGAGGCAGAGGCCACAGCCTCACGGTCCCCGCGGAGCCTCCAGGACCGTAGTGCCCCTGAGCAGGAGGGACAGAGCCAGTGACCACACCTACCTCTTCCAGCCTTCCCCCATGGCCACTCGGCCCTGGACAAGGAGAACCCACCTGTCCGGCACCCCCAGCCCTTGGCGAAGGGCCTTCACCCCCGAGGTAGGGGCCCAGGCAGCAGCCTCCCCCAACACCACCACCCCACCCATCAGGGAGCACCCAGGACCAAGAAAGGGGCCCCCTTCTGCAGAAGGAAAATTGTTCCTCCCAAATATTTATTTGGCACCTGGCAGAGCAGCTGTGGGGTGAAGGTTCAACATAGTTTCCAGCACCTTCTATAAACCTGGGTTATGACAGTGTGGTCAGACTTCACACCTTAGCACTGGTGGCTGGCCCAGCCCCCTCCCCACGGAGAGGAGGTTAGAGGAGCTTATTAACTGGAGGAGGAGGGGTCCCTTAGGTCTGGGGGTGGGGAGAAGGGGAGAAGGGAATGGGAGGGGGCAGAACAGGGGCCCTGACTTCTGTGTGCTCCCTGGCTTCGCTTCTACCTGCCTGTCTTTTCAGTGGGCCTCTAGAGGCTTCCATACATAGAAGTTGCGTGTGACTCCCCCTCCTCCACGACTCCCACAGAAGAGGCCTGTCTTTCTTGGAGTCCCATCTCCTTACTGCCCCACCCCCAACTCCTGAAGCCCCCCGACCCTCTGACAAGGCAGGCTTGGTTCCTCCTGAGAAACAGTCAGCTGGTTGGACTCTGTTCAGTGGTTGGAGCAGAAGTAAAGAAAAACACAGACTTGGTCTCTTCACCTGAACGATGAAATCCGCTTTCGTTCAGACCTTCTTCCAGCCATCATTGGGCCAGAGAACACCTGTCCGGTGGCCTTACGATCTGCTCCCCACTCTGGAGGGGCTCCGAGAGGGAGGGTCGGGATCACCAGAGGCGCCAAGACAGCGGACGTGAGCTGCACAGCCCCAGGCCTGTGGTCCGAGCGCGGGCCGAGCCTCCGATGGGCTGGGGTAGCTTCGGTCCAGGGTACAGAGAGGGACAGTCAGTATCCAAGGAGGCACAGCGCCGTCTGCCCTGCCTCCTCTGACCGAATGGCTACCAGCCTACCTCGTGTTGGGGTCTGACCGCCAGGGGTCCATAAAGGGCTCATGAAACAAAGTGAAGTCGCTCAGTCGTGTCCGACTCTTTGCGACCCCATGGACTGTAGCCTACTAGGCTCCTCCATCCATGGGGTTTTCCAGGCAAGAGTACTGGAGTGAGTTGCTGTTTCCTTCTCCAGGAGATCTTCCCAACCCAGGGATTGAACCCAGGTCTCCCACTTTGTAGGCAGATGCTTTACTATCTGAGCCACGAGGGAAGCCCACGAAACAAAGGTGGGCTTTTCTGGAGTGTGACCTCGTTTGATGTGTTCGGCAGGTCCATAGGGCTTCTTTGCGTCCTTGCCCCACTGGGGTCCCTCCACCCCCAGAGGACCTAGGTCCTAATGAGGCCACACCCATGGTCACACCCCTGCCCTCACCTGCCCAAGACAGAAACCCCTCCCTGGCACCTCCCCTGGCCTTTCCTAGAGGACCCACCCAAGAGGCCAACATCACTGCTCCTCTGAGCCGCCTGAGGGCCACGAGGACTGAGTGGGGGCAAAGGGGTCCTTCCACCAGATCACAGTGGCCAGCGGGGCAGGCTCCCACAGTGACCCTGCATCGTCCACAGCCGGAAACCTCCCTACTGCACTCCTTGATTCTTCCCAGAACCCTGGGGTCACCCTGACCCCTCCCCTCTCACACTGTCATCCGGTCCATCAGGCATCTCGGTTGGCTGCCTTCCTAGTCCTCCCAGAACCCTGTGTCCTGTCTCTGCCAAGCCCTTAGCATCTCAAGCCTGGGCCACTGCAGTAGCTCCCAAGAGCCATGCTTCTCCCGCTACACCACTTCCATTCAGGTGTTCTCAACACACAGCCCTTGAAGATGGCAGCATGATGTGCTCTGACCAAAACCCTCCTGTGGACCTATTTCACTCGGAGTTAAAGCCAAAGTCCTCACGAGGCCTTCCGGGCCCTCTGTGGTCTGGATCTGGCCACCCACCCAACCTCATCTCCTGCCGGTCTCCCCTGCTGATCACTCCACCCACCGCACCCAGGCCTGCTCTACCAGGGGGCCTTCACAGAAGCTTACTCTTCCTGATGTCCCCCCAAATGTGGCCAGCTCATTGTCCTCCAAATCTCAACCCTGTGTTTCTTGCTAACTGTGCTGACCTCCACCACACCATTCAAAATGGCAATAACAGGGGACTTACCAGGCAGTCCAGTGGTTAAGACTTGGAGCTTCCACTGCAGGAGCCATGGGCTCAAATTCATGTCCATCGAGTCAGTGAAGCCATCCAGCCATCTCATTCCCTGTTGCCCCCTTCTTCTGCTGCCCTCAGTCTTTCCCAGCCTCAGGATCCCTTCCAGTGAGTCAGCTCTTTGCATCAGGTGGCCAAACATGAGCTTGAGTTTCCCTGGATGGGAAACTAAGACCTCACATGCCTCTTGGTCCCTCAAAAATTTTTAATTTAAAAAATCTTTTTAATGGCACTACATCCCTGCACCACCCATCCATCTGGATGTTCTTACCCTGCTCTGCTTTTGCTTTATTCCTACCACTTATCACCTTCTAACTCACTGTGTAATTTACTTAAGTATCACTGGAAGGACTAATGCTGAAGCTGAAGCTCCAATACTTTGGCCACCCGATGAGAACTGCTGGCTTGCTGGAAAAAACCCTGATGCTGGGAAAGATTGAAGACAGGAGAAGAAGGGGGCAACAGAGCATGAGATGGTTGGATGGCATCACTGACTTGATGGACATGAGTTTGAGCAAACTCCAGGAGATAGTGAAGGACAGGGAAGTCTGGCGTGCTGTAGTCCACCAGGTCACAGAGAGGCGGACACGATTTTAGCAACTGAACAACAACGATGTTTACCATTTAGTGTCTGCTTCCCAGTGGAAGTGCGCATGCTCCACAGGCCAGGGAATTTTGAGTTCAGTGATGTGTCCCAAATATAAGGGACATTTTCTGGCATACGAGAAGGAGCTCAATATTTCCTCCCGAAGGGGCAAGAAGAATGTCACCCTTTACCAACAGGCGTCACAGCTTGTATGTGGGCCCTGAAGCCACCCTTGCTGGTGCTGCCGGACCTTCCAGAGCCCACTGTGAGAACACTCCTTTCTGCTAACTTGTACGTGTGTCTGACTCTCAGCAGTGCTGCACAACTGGGATTAAACTGGTATCACCGGTTTAAGCCAAAGACAGAAGGAAATATGAAAAAGGGCAGGAGGGCTGCTGGAGGCAGCCCCTTCGATGTAGTTCCAGGTCAGAGAAAGTGAAGAGTAGGAGGCATTCTGGTCTCATTCACAGACCTAGTCTAACCCCCAATCACACATCACTACCTGGGCAGGTGAATGACAAGAGACATGCCGTGCCCAGAGCAGTCACTTATGCAAAAATAACTAATGAGCTCAGTTTGCCCATCCCCATGATGCTTTCTCTTGACAGGATGGCAAAAATGAAGACCTGACTGAGGAGGAAACAAATGCACACATCCCTGGTTTTAATGGAACCTCCAAGCTGAGCCTCAGCTTGTCCACGATATCCTCTTGGAACGCAGCCCCCTTAGTTTCTTCATCTTCCAATCCAGACCCTTTCTGAGAACAGAAAGCCTAGCCCTAAACCACACTGTGAATTTCTTTGCAAGCCAGGAGCCTTGTGCCCCTGGTCTAAGGCATTAAGTGTTCATGGTTGTTGAGCTAGACTCTGGTTTCCTTGCCTGTGATCTAGCTGTTATTCCTAGTTCATCTGGGCTCCCATCCCTGAGGACCAGTCCTGCCATCAGCCCCTGGCTGGCATCTTTCTGTATAAATGGATCACTCTCCACTTTGGGCTGCTGTCCCCCTGGACTCCTGACCTGCCCCACCCACTTGCTGGCACTCTCATCAAATGACCCCCTTTTCCCTCCCTCTCCTTCTCCTGTTTCCAGTTAGCACAGTTTCTTTCTCTTCCAAACCAGTCTCCAGCCTAGGGGTACTGGCACGTTTGACAGTCAAGCTCACTTTTGTGATTAGAGTGGGTGATAGGTGACTAGAACCTGAACCCTGCCAGCCACAGCCTTTGGATTTATCGAGAGTAGATAGAGGGGGTAGGCAGATGGCTTCCGGCAACAGCACATCCTTCCTGAAGGTTCCATGTTGCTCAGATAAATTTTCCCCTTTGTTCCCAGGCTCTACCCCAATCCACTCATCTCCAAGTGAACAGCTAAGTGATGTGTCCATAGGGGCACCAGAATAGTGCCCCGAGGGTGTTTTCCAGCTCTGAAAACTCCAACCCTATGATTTAAACACTAAACAGTAAACTTACAAAGAAATAGCCAAAAACAACAAAGCAACTGCTGTATATAAGGCAAGCATCTCAGTGGAGGCAAATTTGAGCTATTGTTGTGGGCACTGTTTACCATTCCAACAGGCCCAGAACCATCAGATTCAATGGGAGGAGGAGAGCTCATATAAAGGCAAGAGAATGTACCATAGCTGTGATTGCTTCCAGCTAAGAGGTGGAGGGTTCACTCATTCAATCAACCTTTATTAATTAAACTCTTACATGCCAGGTCCTATTCTAGGGGCTGGGGACCCTGCAGGAAACAGACACACACAAGCCCTGCCTTTGTGGAGTTTATTCCTCAAGCTGAGGGAGTGAGGCCACAAATACATAAAAACTCAATCTCTGTGAGGTTGTGCCATCCTGCCCTGAATATGTGGTTTTGGATCACGGACTTCTCATTTCACTGGCTTCTGTCATCGTGGAGCACAGGCTCTAGAGTGCAGGCAACAAAGTCCATGGGCCTCAACTTCTGAGCCTTCACTCTAGAGCCTGTGTCCCCTGCGCTGACAGGCAATTCTTAACCACTGGGCCACCAGGGAAGTCCGAGAGCCTGGATTTGAATTCAGCAAGTCAGACTCCCAGGGAGTGCTCACCCAATATCCTCCCAGAGGAAGTGTGTTCATTAAAATAAATTCCTGTCTCTTCAGTGTCCACTCACAGTTCTAGCAGCTATTTGAAAGCATAGCCACCTTCTCTCTCACCGCAGCCCTGAAGCCTGGGGAGCTTCTTGCCTGCTTGGCTGATGTGCCTGAATGTAGCCCAACACTGCCACCTAGTGTCACCAGCCTGGCAGCCCAGTCCGCAGCACACACATCTACTAGAACTGCTGTGGGCTTCCCTGGTGGCTCAGATGGTAAAGAATCCGCCTGCAATGCGGAAACCTAGGTTCGATCCTTGGGTTGGGAAGATCCCCTGGAGGAGGGCATGGCAACCCTCTTCAGTATTTTTGCCTGGAGAATCCCCATGGACAGAAGAGTCTGGTGGGCTGCAGTCTGGGGTCCCAAAGTGTCAGACACGACTGAGTGTCTAAGAACATCCCAAGTCCTACTGCAGTTTCCCTCCTGTAACCGTTTCCGTGGTGGCTCAGATGGTCAAGAATCTGCCTGCAATGCAAGAGACCTGGGTTCAGTCCCTAGATCAGGAAGATCCCCTGGAGAAGGGAGTGGCAACCCACTCCAGTATTCTTGCCTGGAGAATTTCATGGACTGAGGAGCCTGGTGGACTACAGCCCCGTCCATGGGGTCCAAGGAGTCCGACACAGCTGAATGACTGACACTGTCACTACGACTGCAAAAGAAGATGCTTGTTGTGAAACTTTCAAGTATGCTTGTAGAGAATGATTCTGAAAACTGACTTCTACAGGGCAAAGCCAAAGGGGCCCTGACTTGACCCCTGTATGGATATTTCTCTAATTTTCCTTTGCTCCCAAACTCCACCACATTGTATCTGTTCTTGTGATACAGTGTTATCTGGTTATGTAAGGTAATGTCCTTATTCGTGGAAGAATGTGTAAAGGAAGGTGCTACAATGTCTACTTTGACTGTCAGATGGTTTAGGGGGGAGGTAGGGGACAGGGTGGTGACGTTGTGAGTGATTAACTCCAGAAGGCAGCACGCAGGTGTTCAGTGAACAGTTCTCTTCATGTTTCATAAGTTTGCTGTTTTTCAAAATAAAAAGTCACAAGCATTACTGGGATGTGTGGGAAGAGGGGCCAAGCATGGTCCCAGTGTCAATATCCAGACTCAGCCCTTCACTGCTCACCTGAAACCATCACAATAGTGTTCATCGGCTATACCCCAACAGAAAATAGTTTAAAACAACAACAACAAAGCCTGGTGGTCAGCCATCTTCTACTACCTAAACGAGACACAGTCCATAGAGATCGTGAAGTCATACACAGAGGGAGCTGGACTTCAGGTGACTTTATGAGGCTGACTGTCTTATTGCATGCTGCATGCTAAGTTGCTTCTGTCACGTCTGACTCTTTGTGACCCCATGGACTGTAGCCCAACCAGACTCCTCCGTCCATCGGATACTCCAGGCAAGAATACTGGAGTGGGTTGCCATGTCCTTCTCCAGGGATCTTCCTGACCCAGGGATTGAACCCCGTCTCACGTCTCCTGCATTGGCAGGTGGGTTCTTTAGCACTAGCACCACCTGGGGAAGTCCTGACTGTCTTATTAGCTCACCCTTTTATACGCCAGATAATTTATTTTCCTTTTTTGAAATTTCTCTTATGATTGGTCTCTGTCACAGTCAGTTGATGTCATATCCTAATTTATCCATTCCCAATGATGACATTTGGAATTCAATAATAAAAATACAGGTATATGGTGTATTAAAAAAAAATATCCAGACTCAGGACACCGTGTGTGTCCTTGTGTGGGTCTCGGGGCCTGCGTGCTGCTTGTGGACAAATCAGATCCCAGGGGGCTGGATTCCAGCCAATGAAAATGAGTGACTTTCCCTGCTGGATAAGCTTGGTGGCTCCAACCAAATAGACTATGGTAAACCTTACCTGGCGTTACAGACAGAGGTGAGGACATGAGTGAGGATTAGGAAGCAGAAAGGATGCAGGGGGAGGATCCTGCTGGGAAGCACCTGCCTGGCTTGAGCCCAGGTTCCCTCTTTCTTGGTTGTTACATGTGTGTAACATGTGTGCCCTCCAAATGTGTGCACATGTTACATGTGTAGCTTCATGCCCCCTCCAAATGCTCGCTTTTCCTTCTCCATCCAGATGACATTCCTCTTCTGTTTCACACGAGCGCAGGAGAGGAGTCAGAAACAACACAGAAAGTAACAACAGGGACACTGGGAAGGGCCCCAAAGTGGAGGCTGAGCCCTTCTCCCGTGGGGCTGGGGGCACAGGGGGCATGCACACGGCGGGAGGAGAATCCTCCCAGAGCGTGATGGGAACACGTGAGCCGGAGGCTGTGTCACCCCTGAAGTTTATCACTCGCATCACCCAAACATTCTCGCTGTGGACAAACACTGAGCTAAAGAAAATGGTTAAAAAACAAAAACATGCAACTCTGCGTAATTGGAAGCAGCATCGAGGTGGGGCACAAAGGCAGTGAAAGCATGGAGGCCTAACCCCTGGGCTGCCAGGGGATAGTTCTAGAGGGCTTTATAAGCAAGTCTCTATGTCCCAATCCACATCCCTTTTCCCGAGGCCTGCTGTTGTTATTGTTGTCTAATTGCTTGGTTGTGTCTGACTCACTGAGACCTATAGCCTGCCAGGCTTCTCTGTCCATGGGATTTCCCAGGCAAGAACACTGCAGTGGGTTGTCATTTCTTCTCCAGGGGATTTTTCCAGACTTAGGGATCGAACTCTTATCTCCTGCACTGGCAGGCAGATTCTTTACCAGTGAGCCACCAGGGCCCCCTGTGTGGTTTACCTAAGGTCACTGATGGAGACTGTGAAAGCCCCCACTGAGTGCAGCCCGTTTTCCTCGCGTGGCTGGTCCTGGTTGAGAGAGGGTCCGGTGGGGCTGCCTGCACACTGCCCTCCTTCTGGTTGTGTCCAGGGCGGGGATGACTGGCCAGGGGACTTGTCCATGTATTTATTAACTGGACATCGTGTATGGCACTAATGTTCATCAATCAGTGCACTAATGAATGCTTAAAACAGGTCTGGGGGAGTGAAGCCTGGTTGGAGGGTTAGCCCATTTCCGTGGTGTCACTATTATCACTGTGGCCAATTTCGAGCAGCTGAAAGTCATTAAACATAGAGTTGGGAATAAATGGGCATCATTGCACAGTCAGTGCCCTTGAGCTTGGCTTCAGCATGTTACAACCACCACAGCAGTATTTCCCAAACAGGACTGAAAGTGACAGAGGTGATAAAAAGTCTTTCTTTCTGACTGAGATTGTGCGGGACTGCTTCCGGTGTAGTGTCACTGAGCCCCGGTGTCACATGGAGCCTGACACACTATCCTATTCTCTTTCCTCACATCTCAGCTCAAGAACTCATCATAAGAGAGGCTTTTTTTCCAGGCTCCGTGATGTAAAACCCCTCACCTCTCCCTTGGGGGTCTCAAATCTATTAGATTTTGTTTCCTTCATAGCAACTATTTCTGTAGGTATTAAGCATTTTGCATTGAATTCTAAATTTTCTGTGCATTTATATTTTCAATCTGTTTATGCCTTCTTCATTGCCTTCCCTGGAGCAAGCACTTGACCCGCCCAGTATAGAGCACATTTCTACAGACGGGACTCCAAGTTGTCTCCCTGCTAAGAAAATTCTGCCCTTGTCCTTCCTCCCGTTTTCTTATTCTGACATCACCTGACCGTCATTGGGGCCCAACCCCTCAGTTGCTCCCACCACCTTCTCCCTTCACCTTTTGGTTAGATCTGGTCAGTTATTGCTTTCTTTGAGGTTTCTGACCCTGGTTTGTTCGGGAGTGTCTGCTGTTCTTATATTTGAACAACTCACTGTTAACACTTGGGTCACTTTTTCTCAAACATTGTTTAGAACGTCATAGACGAGTGCTCCATGACCTCCTGTCAGGAAACGGTGCTGAAATCGGTACCCTTTCTCTCGGTTCTGCTAGTGAGGTCACAGGGCAAGCTGGTCATTTGCTTGTTTGTGTTCAAGCCCCCGTTTCTCCCATGTCTTCCCGTCTCAGGGCTGCAGAGCGTGTGTGTGCCAGGCTCTCTTGCTTCTGCGAAAACTCTGCTCTGAAGCAGGGGAGGTGGGGAAGTGGGGTTTCTCCCACCCTGCTCAATTGGCAGCCTAGTCAGGGGACTCATGTTTTCCTAGGCATGAGCTGCCCCTCTGAGCATCCTCCTGGGTCTCTGCCTTGCTGGTTCCTCTAGTTAGGCCTGCCTTGGTTTATCGTCCACCAGTTCTACACTCCCGCCTTTGGAAATACCCAGGGTGACTTCTTTCTGACTGGACCTAAGTAAGGGGTGACTAGATGTGCTGACCTCCACCAACAGTTCTATCTTCATTTCTCTCCAGCCATTACCTTTCAAAGATTACAGAACAGGCTTGTGCTTTGTTCATTGTTTTGAAGTTTGTGGAGGAATATTTTGGCTCTTCAAATACTTTGGTTAAGCACTGGGGGATATCTTATCAGCTATCTTATCCTATAATTCCATTGTCGTGTATTTTTCGTCCTATCTTTGGCACACTTGTGCTTGCGAAACAGGTAAAGAGATATGGGTGGAGCCAGAGACTCTGTATTCGCATTTTACAACTTAAAGCTTCTCCAACCACAGAAGTGCCTTCTGCTTATCACTTTAACAGTTTTAGCTCATAAACATGATGAATGTTAAGGTATCAAAGTGGAAAAAAAAAAAACTGAAATTTAATGAAGTGGCTTGTTGACTTGATATTTCAGAATGACTGCTCCATCTTTCTTTAATCATGAATTAAAAAATTTTTTTAAATGAATGCATGATGTTTAAATACAAATTTGAGCGATCCTAGAAAGCAAATACGTAAGCTGTATATTTCATTCATTCATGTAAAAATACTTGAGCACATTCTAGGTGCTGATTTTCCTAGGTGATGGGAATATGTAATACAAAAAACCTTGTTCTTGCACCCTGCCTTTTTCATTAAGGTAAAAACCCTAAACTACCTAAATAGGATGAGAAAACTTACAGTCTTCTCACACCAACATATGCTGGTCAAACTGGGCAATTAAACAGTAGGCACATTAAAACAGGAAAAAGATGCCCGTTTATGAAATTCAGTTCGGTTCAGTCCCTCAGTCGTGTCTGACTCTTTGTGACCCCATAGACTGCAGCACGCCAGGCTTCCCTGTCCATCACCAACTCCCAGAGTTTAAGTTATGAAGTATGTGCATGCTAAGTCACTTTAGTCGTGTCTGACTCTGCAACCTTATGGACTAGCCTGCCAGGCTCCTCTGTCCATGGAATTCTCCAGGCAAGAATACTGGAGTGGGTTGCCATCCCCTCCTCCAGGGGATCTTCCCGACCCAGGGACTGAACCCATGTCTCTTAAGTCTACTGCACTGGCAGGTGTGCTCTTTACCACTATCCCCACCTGGAAAGCCCTTATAAAGTACACCCAGTCACAAAAGCAGGGAATTCTCACATCCCAGTTGTTTCCCTCTAGGACTGTTGTTCAGTTGCTAAGTCGTGTCTGACTCTTTACGACCTGTGGACTGCACCATGCTAGGCTTCCCTGTCCTTCACAATCTTCCCAAGTTTGCTCAAACTCCTATTTATGAATAGGTGATGCTATCCAACCATCTCACCCTGTTGCCTCCTTCTCCTCTTACCCTCAATCTTTCCCAGCATCAGGGTCCTCTAGGATGGGTATATGTAATAAGGACACTTTTCTACCAGTGACACATCTTAGAATGTAGTAGGTCTACACCCATCCTAAAAGATACAACTATCTAGTTGGAAGTCAAGGCATCATCTAAACCAAACAAATGGCCCCATCAAGGCTTCCTACCTTGTGAACCCTGGACCCAGTCCCCAGCCCTATCAGTCATGCAGTCATGCCCTACAGCAGAGACAGTTCCTGGCGGTCCATCTCCCTGTGCTTACCACATCAGAAAGAGCACCTTGCCTCTCAGGGGATTCTTTACTCCTCAAATGTATTACAGGAGGCTCTGATTATTACTGATACAGTTGACTGATCATTTGAAACATTTCATAACACTAGCAATTAAGATGGGTTTGGAGTTAGGTTTTGATAACTAATAGTGATTTCTTAGAAAAGAAAAAAAGCTAGTTGCTGTTCTTGTCTCTCAAGGTGAGAAATCAAAATCATAACTTGAAGAAAAAAACTCAGTAATCTTATCTTTGTAAACTGACTCTGTCCACAGCCCTTTAACACTCATAATTCATTCAACAAATATTTATGGAGTGCTTACTCTGTACAAGACACTTCCAAAGAAAACTGCATGCAAGCTTAGGGATACTGATTTGGATGGTGGGGTGGGGGGCAGTCAGGGCAGGCCTCTGAGATAAGACTGACTGGGCGGCCAGCTGTAGGATCAGGTCTTTGTGGACAGAGGAAGAGAAGACCACTGGGGTGGGGGGAAAGGGGCACTGCAGCCAACAAGGGAGAAACAGCAGAGAAACCTGACATGAGATCATGGTGACACTGGTGTTTGAACATGTAAGCCAAAGGAGTTTTGGATTTTGTTCCGTGACAGCCTGTGCACGTGTGTGTGTGTGTGTGTGTGTGAAACCTCGGGGCCAAGTTTTGTTTGGATTTTGTTCTGTGACAGCCTGTGCACGTGTGTGTGTCAGCCTGTGCACGTGTGTGTGACAGCCTGTGCACGTGTGTGTTTGTGAGACAGCCTGTGCATGTGTGTGTGTGTGTGACAGCCTGTGCACGTGTGTGGCAGGCATTAGAACCAAGATGAAAAGGTAGGAGAGTGAGGTTGCCTCTGGCTTAGAGGATTGAAACCTCGGGGCAGGGAGCTCTCAGGTGTCAAGTACACTTATGAAGGCAGACCTGTGGTCCTTGGTGATGGGTGAGCACATGCTATTAGAGCAAATATATTTGGATCTTGAGCAACTAGGGCAACCATACTGTCAGCTACTGAGAATGGGAAGGGTGGAGGATGAAAGATCCCCCCTCCCTCACCCTGTCTTTTAAGAAAATTTGCCATGTTAAGGCAAGAATTAAACTCACTTGTTGGAAGCTCAAGAAGAGCCAAGGGCTGGAGATAATCTGGGTGAAATCGACCAAAGAGTGGGATTCTTTAGGTGGACTGCATTTTTAGGGCACTCCCCAAGTTCAGAATCAGGGAAAAGGGTACAGCAAATCCCAACTTTAAGTCAAATTTTTCATTAAAATAATGTGATTAAGAAATTATATGAAACACGACTGGAACACAACTGCTATTAAAAATTCTGTAGTAACCTGGTATTTTAACTATTTTTCCTCAAGTGCGTAATTTATGCACTCTGACTTTCAAAACAGACTGTTCTGAAATAACTGCACAATATAGTCAAAACATATTTATTACTTTTCAGTGTCATTTTGTACACTCCAGTACAAATACAAGAATATAGCCATATTTACAGTTATTGAAAAGAAATCCGTATATTCAAACCCCACATCTAAATACAGTAGCTTTAAGTCCTGAACTACAATAGTTCTGGTTTGCAGTGAATGACTTCGCCCCCTGCCCCCTCCCCTTTGAAATAATCCCTTAAAGGTTGTGTTTAAAGAGAACAGATTGTTTCTGATATGGGTTAACAATTAATTCTTTGCAAAGTGTTAAGCACCTCCTTTCCAAGATTTTACAATTATGAAGCAGATATATAAAATCTGGAAGATAAAAATCACTCATTTGGGCTATTAAAAGCAGCATAATGTCTTTAAGAAAAGGCTGACACAGAGTTTTCAGTGTGCTTGAAGTCTGGCGGTACAGCCTGTTATCAAATTAAAGGTTAGTCAAATTAGTTAAGCAGAAGACAAAGGGAAAAATAGGAGGCTGGCTCTTCAAGGCTAAGACTTTCTAACAGACCCACCTTCATAGAATATTTTATTACATCACTTTTTAAGATTTGAATGCAACACTACTAATGTCCCTTTTAAAATAAAATCCTGAGGTTTCCTAGGGGCAATTTGTATCTCTGTTCTCAAATTCTCTGAACCACGGTGTCCACAAAATGAGATACATGCTCAAAGCCATGGCAACAGGACAACTAAAGGATATTCTGTTGGGGTATAGTATCTATTTTAATAAATATCCCCTGGTTACCTCAAGAAGGTTAGTAGCTGGACACCAAGTCTGTATTAGTATTAAAGTGCAGTATTTAAAATAATTCACTACAGAATAAGTGAATCAAATAGTGTAAAAATATTTCCACAAAATTTTTAATTGTTTAAAAATTCACTGGGAAATTTCAAATTAGGCATCTTCTCATATATATATACACACATATATGTGTGTGTATATATATATATGAGCAATTCCTAATTTAGGGATAAAAACACTTTTTAAAAGTCCAAAGAATAAGGTGATACAGATCAACAAACAATTAGAAAATTAAATTCAAAGTTACTTTAAACCACAAGCCAAGCTGCCATCTGATGGGGAAATATCTGCCTACCCCATCATCTTTCCAGAAAAGACACAGGACTACATCAGTAAGGGTTCTAACTTAACAAAGCTCTTACGAATTTCATGTACATGTACTAATCAAGCCCAGCAAATATTAACAATCTCACAAATATTAACATTTCATGATGATATAATTTATGACATTTGTCTTTTCTTACATTTTATTCCTCAAGTTACAATAAAAAAAAAAGTCAGTTTCCAGTATGATCTTAATTCTTAATTACACTGGAATATTTTTGTATTTAGAAAATATCACATTTTACCTTTTTAAATGTATTAAGAAGTCTGAGCATTATCTTCTATACTTTAAATATGCTTAAAGCACAAGAGCATTTTGAATTTTTGCATCCCAGAATGTAGCAACAATGTCTAACATCACAAAATAAGCCCTTGGTGCTGGCAGTTCTGAAAGCACATGAATGCATCTGCCTCAACAGGAAAAAAAGTCTCTAAATTGGATAAGATTTTGAACTAGGAGATTTTTCTGCACAAAGAAACCCTTGTGATCTGATTTAATACTGGCAGTGTCATGCTAAGGCCACGTGACCAATATTTTAGCAAAGAAAAAAAAAAGCCAAGGTAATTTTATAGTAGCAATAGTTTCTTTTTTTATTTTAATATACTTTAGGAAACAATATACAAAGCTGAGCTTTCCCACTGTCTCCAGGTAACAGCAGGAAGCTCCAATTACACAAATTTAGCGTTTTGTGATGGCTAAGAACAGCAGTCAGCACCAGACTTGAACAGTTAGCTACAACACAAACATCCTTCAAAATGAAATGTCATAATAGCAAGACAGGTAAACCAGGGTTTTAACAAATGACAACCACTTGGGAAGTGACTTAATTGTTCTTGTTGAATTTCTTATTTCATTAAATAGTTTTATACACATTTTCCTGTTAATATGCTTTAAACAAAACCTCCCTTAAGGAATTATTTCAATGAAGTATAAATGTTCAACAAGAATAGTTTTGATAAAGAATCCCCAGGTAGTTCAAATTCTAATATGCATTGACCGAAGGTAAAGAAAAATAACAATTTTTGTTTCTTTTAACATGTTTATTACAACAGATACAATTCACATCTGACTAGCTTTGTTTCCTCTTCCCTCCCACAACCATGTTCATTGGGCCATTTCCTCATATTTGAGCAATCAATGTACTTTCAGCACACATGCCCAGCAGTACTTTTAAGTCCATTCTTACAGGGTGCAAATGGATTTCAATAATTTATACAAACAAGTGGGTTATGCTCAATCACTGCAATTTTAAGCTACTGTACACAGGAATGAAAAGGTTATAGAAAAGTGCCATAGCAACAGTGCCTTAAGAAAGGAGAAAAAGAGGAGCCTTAAAAAATGGATAAAATCAGATCAAGGATTTCAGAGGGAAATGGAACACACGGGAAATGAAAAACATTTCTCTGCAAAACAAATGGAGAAGCACTGCTCTTGATCAGGTGCAAGTGTGGAAACAGTTGTTTCATGATATTTTGTACACTGCCCATATGGTTCAAAATCGCATCCTTAGACACAGATCGCCTGGCGCTTGCACTGAATTTTTGAAAATGCAAGATTTCTGAATGATAAATTAACCCCCCAAATTTTTCTTTAAAAAAGCTAATTTTGCAGACAGGTTTACATGTAAAAGGCTAGGTATTTAGCCACCTCAGCATTGATTAGTTTTGGATGTCTAAGCTCTGTTACACATGGCTTCCCATGGCTTCACTCTACAAAACATATTTACAACGTGAAGAATACATCTACAAGAAATCTACATTTCAAGGGTTTTACAAATCAATCTTGTATCTTTCCCCTGAAGTGAATCTCACAGACCCCGACCCCTTGTCATTTCCTTTGCCCAGCTTAACGGTCCAAAGTCTACTTAAATGCAGCTCAAAAATGTTAAGACTGGGCAACAGATTTACAGTTCCTGTTCTCAACACCATGTGCAATTATTCACATCTTCACACCATGAAGGAATTCTGATTTTTTAGCTTTTCGAGTTCCTTAATTTGTTGTCTCAAAAATAGTATCCTGAAAAATAAAAGATGGCATTAGAGCCCATGCAGTCATTATAAATTTTACAGAAAAAACAAACTTTTAACTATAAAAGTAGCTTTACAAAGAAAATGAGTAACTACTAGCTATGATGAAGTAATTTAAAACTGTTCAGTCTAGTTAGGACAAAATAACCATTTGAAAATATGACAAATATTAAAGCATTGGGATGACAAAAGTTAAAATATTTCCTAGTTTTCTAACCCTTTCAATAATTACAAAGAACAATTCTCAATATAAATGTAGGTTCATAAAAATGGAGCAAAGTCCAGCTGATGTGCATATTTAAAACAAAATATAAAAACACAAACTCCACAGCTAACTAGATTTTTATGAACTTCGTTAACACTATTCCTCTTCAGTGAACTGTGACAATTACTGCTTGATATCTACATGGTCAAACGTGGTTTGTGACCGTGTTTCAGTAGCTGCACATCTGTCGAGCAAGCCAAAGTAAGGTTTTACATATGTCAGAACTACTTTCGAAGCAATCCTAGAGTAAAAAAAAATCCCAACTGATATTCAGGAAGTGCTTCCAGACTTTTTAGTCGTTGAAAGGTTAGGTTAAAAACTCACTTTCCCAAGTTTACCATAAACCATGACTTGGCATCTGTGGTTTCATGACAAAATTACATCTGACACAGTGACTCAACACAGACAGGATGTGAAGCCACTCAAATGTGTCCTCAATTTTGTAACAGGCATTGAAAAAAAAATAACCTATACTATTTAACGCAATATAGAAATCCTAGTTGAATAAAACACTACATCATTAAGAAATACAAGACAGAGTTAAGGTGAAAACAATTAAAGCACATATACATCATTAAACTTCCTAGACAACTAAACTCTTCATGTAATTTCCAAGAGATCTATTGATGCTTCAAGGACAATGTAATCAGTAGTTTGAATGTCAACTGAGATATTTACCCTCAGTAAGAGGGCACTGCTCTCAACCAAAGAGGGGACTCCTGGTAACTGGTCGCTGTCAACATCTCACTTTTTAAATAAAACAAGTACCTTATGTAGTCATTATCCAAGAAAAAAAAGTTTAATAATAAAGCATTTATACCACGGGTTAAGAGAAATAAAATCTAGATGCCATTACCATTCGTCAGGAATATTACTAAATTATGAAACAGTTCACAGTATTATGGAATGTGATATATCAAAGAGAACTTTAAATTTACTTCAGTGAAAAGCTTACCTTTGCTCTCGCAAAGTTGCTTGAATTTCACATACTCGGACTAAAGATCTTAAATTTTTTAATTCAGTACAAATTTCTGACATATGAACGCTTCCCATGTTATGGGCTTCTTCTCGCAATCTTGATGCCTATAAAAGACATGAAAATCTCATGAAATATAAGTCACATTCACATACAAAATAGAGAGTGTAACTTTATATCAAGATTATAGAATAAATATTTTCTTTTAAATCCACAAAAATGCTCATGGATTTG
>NW_011495023.1:18532315-18602416 GCF_000754665.1 Bison bison bison
TTTTTAACCCATCTCTAATGGTGAAATGTATTCCTTTAAGATTTCACCCCTCAGGCTTCTTGAGAAGATACTATTTTCAGTCTCATGGTAGTACAGCACTAAGATAGAAGGACTCATGATTTGTGATTAATAAAAAATGCTGGATCGGCCAAAATGAAGTTCAGGTGTAACACTGATAAAGGGGCCTTACTGTATCCCTGTATCAAGAGATACACAATGCATGACCATGAGCTTACAGAACATTTCCGATGGTTAGTCATTTGATAAAACAAAACAGCCAGTGGCAATAACTGGAATGTGCTAGGGTTGGTCCTTCATCCCCAAGTACAAGTGTTTTCTAACTTTCAGTAGTTAATTGAACCTTGAACAAGAGGTTTACACTGTGCAGGCAGGCCCACTTACACATGGATTTTTTTCCAATAATCAACACCGCTGTTCTACACAATCCACAGTTGGCTGATCTGGGGGTGAGGGACTGTGGATATGGAGGGCTGACTATAATCCATACTTGGATTTTTGACTGTGTGGAGAGTCAGCCCCCCTACCCAAGTTGTTCAAGGGTCAACTGTACTAAAAGGATCAGAGTAGCTGGCTGAGTAGGAAAAGCATGCTGGCTTTGAGTCGTATCACTCTAGTAATTGAGTGACCTTGGTACAGATCATTTGGTCTTAAGAGCCTCATTAGTAGAACAAAAAACTCATGATCTGCACTGGTCAGTAGTTTTAGAAAATGGAACAAATAAATATAAAGCACTTAGCACAGAGCTAAACGCTGAGCACTTGATAATGGGAGCTATGATGATAATTAGAATATGTGAAACCACAGAAAGTTACTTCACAAATATCCTGTAAGTACATATCAAATATTTTACAAAGTAACCACAGACAACCTAATGAGAAATTAGTTGTTTTAAAGACGGCTCGAATCCACAGGGTCCGGGTTAGACTTTCTCAAAGTGGAATTGAGCTGCCAGCAAACCACAGGCAGAACACCTGCTGTGACTGTGATGTACCTGCTTCTCCGCATGATCTGCAGGCCATCCTTGAACATGCTTGATGAGATTTTCATTGAAGTGTGCTGCGAGCGTCGGTGTTAGTGAACACGGAGGTCGGGCAGAGGAGTTCTGTGGTACAACTGCTGTATTTGATGCGTTACTACTAGACGTGTGATTTGGACCAGGTGACGGACTTCTCTGGCTGCTATGAGAAAAGATAACCGAATGTGGAGCATGGTTAAAAGTGGTTTCTAGGTATCCTAAACATTGCCTGTCAATACCTTTCATTAACTTAAAGATACCCAAATTCCTAATAACAACTTATTATTTTAATATTAAATAAGTATAATTTCAAATCCAAAGAATACTTATATCATATTCCTAATACACGTCTGAGGTTAAAAGAGCCCTTTGAACAGTTATGTCAGGGCTGAATTTAAAATATCTGTACTCAACCAAACTTAACAGTGGAACCTGTGCCTCTGTATACTACAAACACTAATAAGGATGTGACTAAGCAATGGTCACATTAGAACAGTTGTAGACATAAGGCACATCAATATATCTTAAATACATGAAGACATGGAGGGTGAAAAGTTCAGAGGTTTTGACTGTTTAAAATCAGAGTAAAGTGTGTAATCAGAGGGTGAAATAATGTGAAGCAAAACAGACATTTTAACTGCCTCACAATGAATGAGTTCAGTGGCAAAATAAGACCAAAAATGGGGAACACTCTGAGGTTGCTTATCTTCTTTTCACCTGTATGGTTTGGGCCAGATTTGGGGATGTGGTGGTGAGAATCAAGAATGTAATACCCCAAAGCTGATTTGCTAGCTGCCTCACACCAGACTTTGCTCTGAATGAATTTCAGTTATTTCCAAAAATGAAGTTTCCCAAAAGATGAAGGGTTTTCATCACTAAGGATATTTAAAATTATACTGCAGCCACTAAAGACTAAAGGTTCAGAGCTGAGGCTATCAGGAAGGTCTGACACACATCAGCTGGAAAATACTGACCCAAGTTTCAGATGTGAGGTTTTTGGCTTTATCAATAAACTCAAATCTAAAACTGCTATTGGGAAGTTATCATTTCCAATGAATGAACTAGTATAAAACCATGTGCTTCTACAAGTGAAGTGTCAGATATAGTTACTCCCCCTGTATTCCATCAAGCAAAATTCTAAAGAGAGAGCCACTTTCTTCAAAATAATCAGGATTCACTACTAGAGACAATCTAGTAAGATTTGCCTTTGTAAATTTTATAATACACCAAACTATGTTAGGCTATCCATGGATTCTTCCAAGATCAAGTTCTACTATGCATATATAATATCCAAATAATATGGTAATATAAAGAAAAAAGTGTTGTTTCAACATACAACATCAACTTACTTTGAGCGCTGAAGACTTCGAGGAGAGACAGGTTCATGACCTTGCTGCTTGTCAGCAGTTACAGGCTGCTGTGTGGCCGACTGTGAAACTGGTCCTTGCTTAACTACTGGAGTACTAACCTAGAATGTCAGAATCTGGTGAGACAGGCTTCTACCACATAGACAAACAGCAGTGGAAACTAGATAAGAGCAAAAGTTCTGCCAATGAAAACTCCCCAATTATTTCTGTTCAGTGATTTTTTTTAAAGGTAAGAGTTGTCTTAAATGTTCACAATAGGATTAGTATTAGCGATACAGCCACACTTAATTATGTAAACTATTGTCATTTAGGGCCCAAATCTTCAGATCCCTCCAAGTCTAGTTAGTAATCTTGAACAATATAAAACATGGAGATTTAAAGAAGAGGAATCAAATGAGTTTCCAAAGGTCATGTAGATAGAAGGAAGTTTTGAGGCTTAGATCTAATTTCTTCATAAAATGGCCCAGGGCCAATTACTTAAGCCAACCAGCTTAAGAAACTAGTTCTCCTGATTTTAAACCCCATTTTCTTTCTAATATACTGTAACATCTTTTCTGATTTACTATTACTTCTGTATCAATAAAAATAAATATATTACACCACATCATACAAATAAAGATGCTTAAAATTCAATCACAAATGAAGAGAATGTATAGACTTGTCTATCAGAGAATGAGCTATGGCCCATATGCAATTTAACTGGAGTGGGCTTCAAAGAGATGGCACCCTACAGAGGCAGACCAAGAGGTCCATGGTTACCACTGTGGACACACATTTTCACACACACATGTGACAGTCAGCAAGCAGTTTTCAATGTAAGTCCAAAATATGTACAAAAGCATGTTCTTTTATAAAGAACATTTTAATAAGATCTATATAAGATCAAATGCCCACTTACTTTTAAAGACAATCTGAAAGGTTTATAATCCAAAAAACTACAAGCCATCTGCCTACAGGATTTGAAGTTGACAATGTTACGATCAACTATAAACCCAACACAACCACTCATGCCGTATACAGCCATCTTTCCCTGTGCTCTTAGAATACCACAAGGTAAGTTATAAGCTCTAAGAATAGGTCTCTTGTGCTGAAACTCACATTTTAATTCTTCGCTCATCAAAATACAAGTAAATAATAAGGAACTACACAGAAAACAACTGTAATTCAAAATTTTAAAACAGCAATCTACAACATACACAGAAACATGACTCAAGTCGGGAAGGGATGAACCAACAGGAAGACCTAAGAGCTGGCCTACCATCCACTTCAAGCCATGTTTCAATACATTTTTATTTTTAGGCTTCTGCTTATGATTTTATTTAAGTAAGGCATTCTTTGCCATGAAAGTGTCAAAGAGCCCCCTGTTTTACAGCTTTGAAAAACAATTTCCCCATACAGTTATCAGTAAGAGTTCAAAAAAAGTTAAAACGCATACATTTCAACTTCCAAATAGCTCAAGTTTTACTGGTGGTATGCTACAAAAGCACAGAATGAGGATGACTGGGAACTGCTTATGAATTTGTGAGCAAGAGTCAAAGAATGCAACGTAAAATCCGACAGCAGCATCCTAAGGTCCTGTTCACAGCCCAGTAAGAACAGAGACTAGCAACAGTCTAACTGTGCTGTGAGGAGCCAACAACATAAGGTTTTATTTGGACAAACAAGCAATATAGCTTCATAAAATGGGCTCTATATTCAGAAAGACCTAATGAAAATGAAAATCAGACTTAATGAAAGAGTTAAGTTTCTATCAAATGAAGCAAACAGTAGCTGATGTGAAAATTAAGACACAAAGCTCTTGTCACAGAAATTGACTCATTTCTATAAAAAAGTACGGGGAAATCACTGGAAAACATGTTCTCTCACAGATTGGAGTCTAAAAATTCTACAAAAATAAAGACTATTAGTAAACCTTCTTTATCCATGAAATCAATAAAGAGAAAACAGCATCAAAGCAGAGAAGGGGCACCGGTGCAACTCACTCCTCCAAGCCCTCCAGTGGCTGAGATTAACCTGCATCTATTCTCAATCACCAGCCATGCATCCCACCACCTCACTCCCAAAAAAGGGCTCTTCCTCCATACACAGTCTAGAACACCATGAAAACTTGTTTTAGCCAGAAGTGTGTTCTTTCCCAATTCCCCTCAGAGGCGATGTACCTTCCAGTCAGTTCAATTCAGTGGACTCTCTGCAACCCCACACCAGGCTTCCCTGTCCATCACCAACACCAGGAGATTGCTCAAACTCATGTCCATCGAAAGAGTGATGCCATACAACCATCTCATCTTCTGTTGACCCATTCTCCTGCCCTCAATCTTTCCCAGCATCAGGGCCTTTTCCAATGAGTCAGTTCTTCACATCAGGTAGCCAAAGTATTGGAGCTTCAGCATCAGTCCTTCCAATGAGTATTCTGGACTGATTTCCTTTAGGATTGACTGGTTTGATCTCCTTGTGGTCCAAGGGACTCAAGAGTCTTCTCCAACACCACAGTTCAAAAGCATCAATTCTTCAATGCTCAGCTTTCTTTATAGTCCAACTCTCAAATCCACACATGACTACTGGAAAAACCACAGCTCTGACTAGACAGACTTTTGTCAGCAAAGTAAAATCTCTGCTTTTTAATATGCTGTCTAGGTTGGTCATAGCTTTTCTTCCAAGGAGCAAGCATTTTTAAATTTCATGGCTGCAGTCACCATCTGCAGTGATTCTGGAGCCCAAAAATATAAAGTCAGCCACTGTTTCCCCATCTATTTGCCATGAAGTGACAGGACTGGATGCCATGATCTTAGTATTTTCAACATTGAGTTTTAAGCCAGCTTATTCACTCTCCTCTCTTACTTTCATCAAGAGATTATTTAGTTCCTTGTCACTTTCTGCCATAAGGGTGGTGTCATCTGCATATCTGAGGTTATCGGTATTTCTTCTGGCAATCTTGATTCCAGCTTGTGCTTCATCCAGTCTGGCATTTTGCACGATGTACTCTGTGAAATGTACTCTTATAAGTTAAACAAGCAGGGTGACAATATAAAGCCTTGGTGTATTCTTTCCCAATTTGGAACCAGTCCATTGTTCCATGTCTGGTTCTAATTGTTGCTTCTTGAACCTGCATACATATTTCTCAGGAGGCAGGTAAGGTGGTCTGGTATTCCCATCTCTTGGAAGACTTTCCAGTTTGCTGTGATCCACACAGTCAAAGGTTTTGACATAGTCAATAAAGCAGAAGTAGATGTTTTTCTGGAATTCTCTCACTTTTTCTATGATCCAATGGATGTCAACAATTTGATCTCCAGTTCTCTGCCTTTTCCAAATCCAGCTTGAACATCTGGAAGTTCTCAGCTCACAAACTGCTGAAGCGTAGTTTGGAGAATTTTGAGCATTACTTTGCTGGTGTGAGAGATGAGTGCACCTGTGTGGTAGTTTGAACATTCTTTGGCATTGCCTTTCTTTGGAATTGGAATGGAAATTGACCTTTTCCAGTCCTGCGGCCACCACCGAGTTTTCCAAATTTGCTGGCATATTGAATGCAGCACTTTCACAGCATACTGTTTCTGTGCTTTATTGTGCCATCTCTGCATGAAATGTTCCCTTGGTATCTCTAGGTTTTTTGAAGAGATCTTTAGTCTTTACTATTCTATTGTTTCCTTCTATTTCTTTGCATTGATCAATGAGGCAGGCTTTCTTCTCTCTCCTTGCTACTCTTTGGAACTCTGCATTGAGATGGATATAGCTTTCCTTTTGCTCCTTTGCCTTTCACTTCTTTTCTCAGCTATTTTTAAGAAGTCCTCAGACAACCATTTTGCCTTTTTGCGTTTCTTTTTTTGGGGGGATGTTTTGATCACTACCTTATGTATAATGCCACAAACCTCTGTCCATTGATCTTAGGCACTCTTTCAGATCTAATTCCTTGAATCTATTTGTCACTTCCACTGTATAATCCTAAGGGATTTGATTTAGGTCATATCTGAATGGTTCAGTGGTTTTCCCTACTCTCTTCAATATAAGTCTGAATTTGGCAATAAGGAGTTCATGATCTGAGCCATAGTCAGTTCCCGGTCTTGTCTTTGCTGACTGTATAGAGCTTCTCTATCTTCTGCTGCAAAGAATATAATCAATCTGATTTTTGGTATTGACCATCTGGTGATATCCATGTGTAGTCATCTCTTGTGTTGTTGGAAGAGAGTGTTTACTAACACCAGTGCATTCTCTTGGCAAAACTCTGTCAGCCTTTGCCCTGCTTCATTTTGCACTCCAAAGTCAAACTTGCCTGTTATTCCAGATATCTCTTGACTTCCTACTTTTGCATTCCAGTCCCCTAAAAGCACATCATTTTGGTGTTAGTTCTAGAGGGTCTTGTAGATCCTCACAGAATCATTCAACTTCAGCTTCTTTACCATTAGTGGTTGGGCAAAGACTTGAATTACTGTGATACTGAATGGTTTGCCTTGTAAACAAGCAGAAATCATTCTGTCATTTATGAGATTGCACCCAAGTACTGCATTTCGGACTCTTTTGTTGACTATGAGGGCTATTCCATTTCTTCTAAGGGATTCTTGCCCACAGCAGTAGACATTTTGATCATCTGAATTAAATGTCCATTCCAGTCCATTTTAGTTCACTGATTCCTAAAATGTTGATGTTCAGTCTTGCCATCTCCTGTTTGACCACTTCCAATGTACCTTGATTCATGGACCTGACATTCCAGGTTCCTATGCAATATTGTTCTTGACAGCATCAGACTTTACTTCCATCACCAGTCACATCCACAACTGGGCACTGTTTTTGCTTTTGCTCTGTCTCTTCATTCTTTCTGGAGCTATTTCTCCACCCTTCTCCAATAGTATATTGGGCACCTACCCATCTGGGGAGTTCATTTTTCAGTGTCATATCTTTTTGCCTTTTCATACTGTTTATGGGGTTCTCAAGGCAAGAATACTGAAGTGGTTTGGTTTGCCATTCCCTTCCCCAGTGGACCACGTTTTGTCAGAACTTACCTTTGGCTGTGATGAAACAGGAGGAGTACTGATCAAAGGTTTGATGGGGACTGTGTTTGTCTGGGGTGTGCTTATCCTTGGAGACACATACGATCGTGGGGATGATGCATCAGACGTTAAAGACATTGGAGACTGATTGGATGGTTGGGCTGTGAAGAGTAAAATAAACCAGAAACCTCTGTAATTGATGTGGGGCAGATCTTTACAACTCTGCACATGCCCCATAACCCCAAAGAGAACACCTATCTGAAAAAGTCAGCATCTCTACCCACTGGGGCCACACTAACCACATGACCCGTCAGAGACCAGCCACCCAGTGCAGCACCCACTCCAAGTCTGAACACAGTCTCGCCGGGAAAGCATCCTGATCTCAGCCTTACTTCTTGTCCCCCTCAGATTCCCACCCCATGAGACCACCCAAAGGGTCTCTCAAGAGTCTTTTCACTGCACTGGTTGATCAGCAGTCCTGCTCACTTGAGCAGCTTTCTGCACTGGGGCTCAGGCATAAATCAAGGGACGCTTTTATTTCCCATCTGCTCCTTGGTGTCACCTCTAACTAGACACCTGCACGGAGAAGAGGGCTGGCTAACTCAAGGCAGGACTAAAGCATTTCCACATCCTCTGATCAAAAATCATCTAACACCAACTGAAACCAAAGCTCAACTCGGAAAACAGATTCAATGATTCACAAAGATTGAGAGCATACCACAGTTTATTTTAGCTTTGGAGCAGGATACCTCATTAACGACTTACATGTTGAATTAAACATATATACAGCATAAGATAAATGTGAAAAACCTGTTTCATCTAAAAAGGTAAAGAAAAATACTACTTGTATAAAGCAGTGTTAAAAAATCAAAAAATTATCACAGCTACTTTTTCTTCAAAGATTAAAAGAAATCTGTTATTAATCTCACCTGCCTGCCTTAAAGACACAACTCTAGAGGTATCTAAAAATACATAAATACCTTGTGTGGAGAGCTGAGCAGCTTGAGAAATCAGAGAAGTTATGTTGAAAGCAGATGGTCCAGCAGTAAGAAATTTGTGAATTATAGACTGCAATGAGGCTTGTGTCACAGCTGCTGTAAGAACTAGAAACACAGTACATCTTAAATTCAAATAAAAACACAGCAGCATATGTAGTATTAGTAAAAACTTGAAAATTCAAATGAGAACCCAGAAAAAAAATTGTTTCATACTAGAATTCCCAAATTAAGTCTAGAAGACAGGAGTAATACAACAGGTTTAGACATGGGGAATGATCTGAGGCAGAGGCAAAGAAACTGAAGGGGCTTATACAATAAAACAGTAGAGTTTCCTTTCCAGTAAAATTTAGGTGTTCAGTTAAAGGAAAACTCCTTGAGATGTTTAAAACAGCAGAGTACTCACTGGAACTTCTGACTATACCAGGAACCTATCCATACATAGGCAAGGTGCTTAGTACATTACTTGGAATGAACGGGATAAACAGCAACTGTTTCATGCAACTGCTTTATTAGATAAGCTGAGCACTCAAATCCTACATCAACACCTACCCTCAACAATCTTTCAAAAATGAATATTAAAAAGCGGGGTACTTTGGAATACTATGTATTTTTGAAGCGTAAGATCTTTTATTATCAACATTTTCTTAGGCTATGGTTTCTTCAAACTGTTTAAAAGTCCTACTTTGTCTAGTAAAACCTTTTCCTATCAAACAAGAGAATACAAAAATGTTGAGAAGAATAAGACTGGAAGACTAATGACCAACTAGCCTGAGATAGCTCCATTTTTATGATAAAGGAAGAACTTAAACACTTAATAGTACTTTTAAATATATTATATGAAAATGTATGCAAACAAAATTTTGTGATATTCCTAAGATTTAATACTTCAATCTGAATGGCTTACAAACTATATCCATTTTTACTCAGACTTCTTTGAGGTGGCTGTCTAAATACTTTAGTAGTACACTGAAAAGCAAAATTGCAATTAACAATGCAATTTAACTAGGTAAAACAGCATAACATATCCATTACTTCCCTTCTCATAGATGTTTAAGTAGTTCAAGAACTACCTGAATTCCTACTCTTAGCTTAGTCCTAGTAATTAGCATATTTAAAATACTTCAAATTATACAGGAGGCTTTTTGAAATATGTTAGAGACTAAGCGTTTCTATCAATTTTAGCAAATACTCTTTTCTTCTGTCTTCATTAAAAAAAAAAATTCACCATAAACATTAAGTTAACAAAACAATTATAATTATCTCTGCTAACTACCAGGTACACAGACAAGTCTTGGAGAATATACAGAAAAAGTATTGCTAATTCAATCATATTTTAAAGCATGCAGTTCAACATAAATTTCAAAATGAAACAAAGACCATTCCATATTATACTGGGGATTTTACTAATTATGTCATTTTGCACACTGCAAATGAACTTTTGAGAAACTGTTACCATGAAAATTTACCTTCATTTATTTTGGATATGTCCACATTAGAATTATTAAGTTGCAGCGTGGCTTGCAAAGCAGGAAGCAACTGTCTAAGCAGATTTGGGTCCTGAAGTAATGGAGGTATTGGTGACTGTGGAACAGGAGAGACAGGAATTGCTGAAGCGGATGCTGGAGGTGCAGACGTGGGGTTCAGTCCAGAGGCTGAAGATGTGGAAGGAGTTGTGCAAGAGTGTGATACAGCCTTGTCTCCTGATGTAGATTCTAAAGACAAAGGAGACAATAAGGCTGAAAACCATAACTTGAATACTGGAAATTGTAACCAACATCAAACAAGCAGGATCCATGCATGTGCCAGGTACCTAACTCAAGTAATCTCATTACCAAGGTACCACAGAGTGGACTCGGGAAATAGTTGGCTGACTAGATATGAGGTAGATATGTCACACTCTGATTTCATAGATGATAAAACTGTACAAAAAAAACTATGTAACTTGCTTAAAGTCATCAGGGAAGGCAGTGATGCTACCAAACCTGTATCTGAGTTTCAAAGCACCCCTCTGCTTGTTAGTAATAATGTCTCAAATACGTGTACAAGCACATCTTGTTTTATTGCATTTCACAGTTACTGCCTTTTTCATCTCCCCCAAATAATGGAAGGTTTTACAGCAACTCTGTATTGCAAGTCTACCCACACATTTTCCCAACAGCATTCTTTTTAAACTAAGGTACGTATTTTTAAAAACTGGAATACAATTGCTTTACAATAGTGTTTTCTGTTGTACACCACTGTGAATCAACCATGTATATACTATATACACATATCCCCTCCCTCTCGAGTTTCCTTCCCACCCACCCCCATCCCACCCCTCTAGAGGTTATCACAGATTTTAGTCATAATGCTATTATTGCACACTTAACAGACTACAGTATAATGCAAAGGTAACTTTTATATACACCGGGAAGTCTAAATATTCATTTGTGATACTTGCTTCACTGTTGTAGTCTGGAACCGAACTCTCAATACCTCCATGGTACTGTCCTGTATTGACTACACTTCCAAATAAGGTTCCATTAAGATATAAAGGGACAATACAATTCTCCAAGAATTAATTTATATGCATCATAAAGTAAGGTGAAAATGTTCATCACCATGAAAACAGTCTACTTAAATATGAAAATCAGAATAGGCATGATGGAGAGCAACCCCAGAATGGACTACAGATGTGACAAATAAGAGGAGACTCCTACTCTGAACTTTTATACTTAACAACTGAGTTCTAGAATTACATACTCCTCTTCTGGAATTAAATATAGAAGGCAATGAACTATCTCTATTTGTATCATTTAAAGGTTATCAGCACTAAAAAAGATTCTTTTAATAGCAAAAAAAAAAAAAAACCCTCCCACAAAATCCCAACCTCAGTGTTTCAATGTACACAAAAAAATGTATAAAACATGCATGAAAAATTATCATAATTTGAAAGCTGTCATTGCAAATTATTTACATAGATTTAAGGTAACTGAAATTAAAATCCCAACAGCATTTTTGGTAGCATTTGAAGAGGTATGGGTTAGTAAAAGCCACAAACCTCTTTAAGAAAAAGAACACAGCTAGTGAAAATTTAAAACAAAACCAATTTAAGGCAGATTTAACTTTTATATATACATTTAAGTCTTAAGAAATAGTAGAGGAAAACACAGAAAAATAACTTTGATGTGAGGATGCAGAAAATGACAAAGAGCAAAATAATTACACCCAAAGGACTGGTAACCAAAATACTTTAAGGAATTTCTACAAATCAAAGAAACACAAACAGTAGAAAAAGGAATGAAAGACATGAAAAGACAATTCACAGAATAACCTGAATGGCTTAAAAAACAAAAGATCCTCAACTTCAGTGATAATCAGGAAAATATATATTAAAAAGCAACAGAATATTCTTTCACATTCATATTTAGAAAAATGTCCAAAAGTCTGAAAATACCAAATACTGATAAGGAGTAATAGAAACAGCATCTCAGATGGAACCTAAACTCATATAACTACACTGGAAGATAATTTGGCTTCTCTAGAAAAACTGGAGGTACATGTACTTCATAACCCAGTTAATTCACCTTAGGTATACACCCTTAGAGAAACTCTAATGTATGTAAATTAGAATATTCAATAATTCTTGAAATGGTATTGTGATATAAAAAATTTAGCACAAAACTAGAAACAAACCATATGTCTACCAACAGGAAAAGGAACACAAACTGGTAGTTTTATATCATATTTTATTAATACAGTCACTTTAATGAAGCAAAGAATTAAAAACAGAAGGTAATGATGTTTAGACTAGATTATTCAAGATATCCATACACTCTTCCTGGCAGAAAGGCTGTTTTAATTCCCCCTATAAACCCATTTCCTTAAGATTTTCAAGCTCATATACATTATACAACTGAATTAAGACTGCTACTATGGTATATAAAAGTTTCAGGAACACTGTATTTGAATATCACATTGCTACCTAGTAAGTACAAATCTTTAATTCCAATTCTAGGAACTAAACATTTGTTAATCTTCATGGCCCCAAAGAAGTTGGGAATTAATAGCAAGCTTATTGCAAAATAAGAAAAAACCAAACCTCCTCTACCAGCCTTTTAACAACACTGTTGTAATGGTCAAAAGAACTAGGGACAATAGCTCTCTAACATATAGACTCAGAGCTGCTTTCAGTACATTTCATGTATGTGCTGATCTCTTATGATCCATTTCGGTCTCCACATCTTCATTTTTGTAAGACAGATATATTCATTTTACAAAGCACACATTTTAAAGGAGGGTCTGTAAGTCTTAGGAGACTGCTTACCATGTTCAGCTTTGCTTTCAAACATTTGTTTGGAATCATAAACAAGTACAAAGAAACTTGTAGGAAATAAGATCTTTCTTGTGAAAAGTTACTACATTTCATGAGGCAATTCTAGACAATAGCACCCGTTTTCTCCAGATCATTATACCTTAAGTTCAGCTTAAGGAATAAACAGTTTAAATATCTTAATGATGTTCAGGATGAAACAAGTTCTATTTTTACTTCCTTTATGAACAATTAAGTCAGTACTTATATCCCTCTGAAATGACCCTTTTGTTGCTTTTACTTAAGTTTTCTTCTGCCTTCAAGGACAGGAGTTGGAGAAGGTGTTATTTCCACATTTGTTTCAGTGCTGCTAAATCCAGACTGGAAAAATTAACAGGGGCTCGAAAATTCTTCAGTGTTATTCCTCATTCTAGGAAAAGAAGAACACTCCAAAACAGAAAACTAATACATATCACTCTCACAGAGATAATGTAATAATGTAAATAAATGTTTGTTTATCCTATGGATACATGTCTTTCACAGTTTAAGAGATTATTGATGAACAGTATGGAAACCAGTTGACACCACTATTTATAGGAACCTTCAGCAAGTAACATCTCTAAAGGCCAGAAATTCTCTTTTTAAAAGGTTTGATTTTGAGAATGACTTTAGCAGAATTACTCATGAAGTTTAAAAACAAAAAAAAGATACCAGAGCTCCACCCCAGTTCTAAAGAACAGAATGGGGGTGGGGAAGTCCAAGAATATGGTCAACTTGCAGGAGTTCTATGGGTGATTCTGCCACACCTTGTTGGTTATGGAAAAAAAAGATATTTAACTTTAAAACAAAAGGAAACAAAATTTTTATTTTTTATTTTGTGTGTCTGACTTTTTTAAGGCAATGTAGCAATGTCATCCTACCATATTTTAAATTGAAAATGAATTGTTACTTTCCTAACTATATTTTAATTATTTGTAATTCTCTAACCAAGTAATTAATATAAGCCATGAAATAAGTATGTTACCCTTTGATTTTAAATTGGATATATTCACTTTGATAAAACTGTCTCTTTATGAATTAATCATTTATATTCATTTATATTTCCAATTTTTACCAGTAGAGGGAGTAATCTACCAAAGACTAGACCATTCACATAGAAATATTATAACCTAACTTTTCAAGGCTTAAGTAATATCCACTCACCTCTTCTAACTATAGATACCCTTTCAAAATACTCATGACAGCATATATTTAAGTCAAAATTTTCTGACCCATATTTTTCTGGTATGCCAAATAACTCCTCAATCTGCAAAAAGATCTCTAAAGAGATACTGCACTTTAAAGAATAAAAGGTACTGACTACATTACTAAACAATTTCCTACAATGTTCTGACAGTTGCTGCAATGATACTGAACAGGACACAGGAACAAAGCTCCAACAACTGACGCAACGAGGGCAGCCTGCATGTTCCACTGTGTAGGAACAGTTACACAGCGGGGTACAACATGGAGACATAAGGGAAAACAAAGTGTGTACAAGTATAATAAGGGAAAAAAAACCCATGAAATAGCTAGGTGACAACACCTGGTATATAAGCTGTGACTGTCCTTATTTTATAATTCATAATTTTAAATCTTATGTCTGTCCATAACTTTTCTAAGCATTTAAAATGTACATAAAAATAAGTATGGTATTGATGTTCTATAACAATTATGCTTTTGCAACTTGGTTTTTAATTCAATCAGGGAAATCTCTGATAATACAAAGGACAAACCTACTTTAAAGCTTAACCGATTTTACTTAAGTGACCTCCACAATAATCATCTTACACACTTTTACCAACTGTCATTAATCCTAAGAGTGAAAAAAATATTTTAATTTCCAATACCAAATCGGTAATCTTTCTTTTGAACTTTTTTTCTTTTGAACTTTCATGCTGAAAAATATACAACATACAACTAATCATTTTAACCATTTCTGGGTTTACAATCCAGTAGTATTAAGTGTATTCACACTGACACACAACCATCGTAATTTCACCTGCAGAACTTTTTCATCTTTCCAAACAAATGCTCAAACAATTAAATAATAGCTCCCCATCTCACAAACCCTAAGGAGGCACAGCTCTAGTTTGTGTTCATGAATTTGTCCATTTGGGGTACCTCATAGAACTGGATCACAATAGTTGTCCTTTTGTGTTGCTGAGCATAAGGTTTTAAAAGTTCATCCATGCTGCAGCGTGTATCACAATCTTACTACTTTCTAAGGCTGAGTAATACTGCATGTATATATATATCACATTTTGTTTACCCTAGGATTGTTTCCACCATTTGGCTATTGTGAACAGCGCTGTTGTGATCCTTGGTGTATAAATATCCATTTGACTCTGTAGCTTTCAATTCTCCTGATTACACTTAAGCAAGAATCACTGGAGGATCCTACGGTAATTTTATGTTTCACCCGTTGAGGAACTGCCAAACTGTATTCCACAGCGGCTGTGTTTCAATGTGTATAAAGTGATATTTCACTGTGGTCTGATTTGCTTTCCCTGTTGACTAATGATGCTGAACACCTTTTTATGTGCTTACTGGCCATTAGATTATGTTCTCTGGAAAAATGTCTTTTGAACTCCTTTGCCCAGGAGGAAATGGCCACCCACTCCAGTGTTCTTGCCTGGAGAATCCCAGGGATGGTGGAGCCTGGTGGGCTGCTGTCTATGGGGTCGCACAGAGTTGGACATGACTGAAGCGACTTAGCAGTAGCAGCAGCAGCCTATTTCTGAACTGGGCTGTTCACTTTCTCGTTGAGTCATACGACTGTATATTCAGGATATTAACCCCTGATCAGATGTGACTTAACAAATGCTTCCTCCCATTCCATGGGTGGTCTTTTCACTCTAGAGCCTCCTTTGAGGCAGTTTTTAATTTTGATGAAGTCCAATTTATCTATTTTTTCTTCTGTTGTCAGTGCTTTCGGTGTCATATCTAAGATATCAGCACCAAATCCAGTGTCATAAAGATTTTACCTTGTTTTCTTCTAAGAGGTTTATAGCTTTTATCTCCTAAGTTAAGGCCTTTGTCCCATTTTGAGTAAATTTTTCTAACTATTCTAAAGCAAGACAGGCAATTTAAAATTCCTCTTCTATAATTGCTGGTTCATATCCTTTGCTCATTTTTCAACTGGATTGTTTTTTTCATACTGCTTTGATGAATTCTTAATGTATCCTTTAACATACTGTGTTTTAAATATGTTCCAAATTATTTTCTCTTAATTCAGTATTTGCTTTCAACCTTTGTTTCTTGTATCTCTGTCAAAGAGAAGTTATTATGAACTTTTTAAGGCAAATGTGTTTTGAGTCTGATTTAAAAGACCTTCCTTGACTCACTCTCAAGTTATAAACAAATATTTTCTAATATTCTTTCACCACCAGTATTCCCTCTGTCCCACTATTCAAAATGCCATCTTTATTAACGTAATTTTAGTAAACTCACTGACTAAATCAGACTAACCACCTCTCCCCATTAATGTCCCCAGTTATTCAAACATCTGAGTACCTCTATGGCCAATTGGTCTAATTTTATATGAATATTTAGTAACCCTAAAAGTAGTTTAAAGCAAAGCAAGGAAGGGCTGAATGGTGGCCCACTTAAAACCAGTTATGACCTCCTTTGTGGGCTTACTGCCTTAACATACACTGGAAAGTCTTTGAGTTCATTTTAACCTCACCCAGTCGACAAACATCATCGAACACAAAAAGGAAGTTTAGGTGACTAACTTATACCTCATATTAAGAATGACTAATCCCTTTCTTATTAGATTAAGACTATAGAAAGTCAAAGTCGCTCAGTTATGTCCGACACTTTGCGACCCTGTGGACTATACAATCCATTAATTCTCTAGGCCAGAATATGGGGGTGGGTAGCCTCTCTCTTCTCCAGGGGATCTTCCCAACCCAGAGATCGAACCCAGGCCTCTCGCATTGCAAGGGGATTCTTTACCAGCTGAGGCACAAAACTATAGAACCAGCATGTGACTGATTGACTCTTAAGACATGCTAAATTTTCTGAGAAATTACTTAAGGCCACTGACTAGGTCTGCTTCTGCAGCTACTGTTTACTTTTCAAACTTATTTTAATAAACTGTAACTCAAAATTATTAAATAAGAAATTTTAATCTCTTCTGACTCTGGCACTTGTTTGGCCAAATCAAAAAACAAGGACCCATGTCTCCTGCCTATTTTGTCATTTCACAAATCTGGAATGGAGGGTGGAGTCAGGACCAGTTTAGAATGTTCAAAGGGCTACCAATCTGTAAAAATTCAGCATTTTTTAAGCTCAGAGTTTCTCTGTACTCTGTTGTCCAATAAAGTAATCTTGCCAACAGATGTTCAAATGTTACTATAACAAAGATATAAATCTGTAAGGAGGTAACCTGACACCCTTGTTTCACTCTTCCTAACACTAGAATTATTATTCTCTGCAAAACCAAACAGCTTCATAGTTCCTCCACACTTCTATGCCTCAAGCAAGCACAGAATGATTTGCCTTAGGTTCTTTTTAATGGAAGATACACTGGCATTACATAGATCTATTTCTGGTTTCTTTAATTAGATCACAACATATGTAACACTTCTTCTCCAAATACATTTTTAAACCATGACCAAGGCAGGTGCTTGCCCAGCCCTCAACAGCGCATTACCATTCTTTCAGTTTATTCACATATCACAAATACCGACTGCCTATTCTAGGGATATAGAAGTGGTCAGGACAGAGATCCTGCTCTTGTATTTTTTATTAAAGCATTCTATTGCTGACACCCTTAAAATACAGCTTAGTTACACTATTAGCACTTAAGACCAAGACCCATCTAATATGAACCATCAACCTCTTAATTATTTGTTAAGGAAAACCCAAACAAGGAAATCACTATGTTGATGAGAAGAGTCAACAGGAAGCTTAACTGAAATAACACAGATGTCTCAATTGAGGGGAAAAAAAAGTATTTCAAATTAATGGACCTTTTTACAAATTTAGACTAACTGGAAAACAATCTGAAAAGATGCAAATTGTTACACAATTTATTTAAGGGAATAATATTGTTTCAATTCACATGCAAGGGGAAGTACTATTTTCCTTATACACACAGGCAATTCCAAGGTTATCAGGTTGCTTTCTAGAAGCTTAAAATTATATGTAAAATTCTCACATAAAGTTTGTGATCAGCAAAGACACTCTGTAGAATTTAAACATGATTTGTAATCTGTTTCATGAGGTACAATTTTATGGAAAGAACATGGATTTTGGAGAAACCGCATCTTACACAATACGTTCAGACTTCAGCAATGTTCAAGCTTTTCATAGCTAACAGACAATTCTTTTCCTCACAATGTTGTTCTAAAGAATAAAATGTAATCAAAATATTTAGCACCAAACTAGGTATAGTTTACTTTTTATTATGTTAAGTTTCTCAGGAATGGTGCTTGAAGCTTTGAAGGAGGGCAGGGAGTGAAAAAAAGTACAAAAAGCAATAAATCATAATGTCTAACCCTACACAGGACAGTCTAATTGAAGGAACTAAAATAATAAAGTGGTAAGTGCAATAACAGACCAGAAGAAAAGTGTTTGAGAGGTTAACTGACACTGAGAACAGAAGGACATCATAGCTGGCTCTGAAAAAAAGAGTCCTGAGTTCAACAGAACAGGAATGGAGCAAAGGATATATCCTTTTCTGCAAACGATCAAACCATAGAAGAGCATAATGTGATCAAGTATAAGCTTTTAGCAGATGAATTATATAGAGAATGTAAGAGTAAAATACTGGAGGATCAAGCTAGTTAAGACAGATGCAATCAGACTGTCAAGGACTTGCTATTGTCTTACTGAGAAGTATGAACTTTGATCCTTTGGATAAAACCACTAGAAAATTTTAAGCCAAGAAAGAACACAACCCAGTATAATGATGTCAATGCTAAGTGCACAGACTGGGTAGAAGTTATCACAATTATCAGTTATCACACACACACAGTTACCAGAGCACAGCAGTTATCAGAGGTTATTTCAAGAGCCATGATCTGAGTCTCATGGCAGTGGCAGTAGCAAGAGGAAGGACATACACGAATAAAATCTGGAAGAATCCAAGAGTTGTTGATGGATGGGTAAGGGTAGAAGGCCAAGAATGTTAAAGAACACAGAGTAGTTGGGAGGATAGTGTTATCGCTGAGAACCTGCAAATTAGGGGAAAGGAAGGCATTTGGTACATGTTAACTTCTGGATACCAACTACTTAGATAAAGAAGCAGACATGTGTGTGAGTTAGAAATAAAGATTTGGGAGTTACTTATGTAGACAAAGTAGTCCTAAGAATTGCCAGCCAGCAAATGAGAACATGTTAGGGGGAAGAAAAAAGAAAAGTAACACAGTAAGAGACTAAACTCTATTGACATTTAAGGAGCAAGAAGAGAAGAATGGGGAAATTGAACAGCAGCAGTATTCTAGAAGTCAGGGAAGAAAAGAATTCCAAGATGAAGGTAAGAGCTGAAAAAAAGGCTGTTAAATGAACAAGAGGTAAAATGAGATAAATACCAAAGATCTTTTTTAAGGCCAAAGGATTTTTTTTTCAAACTGAGAAAGGCTTTTAAAAATAAAATGTTCTGTAACCAAAATATAACTGACAAAACTGGAAAACCAAACTTCCTTTAGAAAGTACTACTAACTAACAATTAATGCATTAAATCATATTTTCTAAGAAATTCTCTTAGAAATTTAGTTCTGCATCAGGGCAAATATAACTTGTACAATGAATTCTGATACACCATCTTTGGGGAATTTGACAACATTTGGAATACCCTGCTTATGTACTATGCACTATATGATAAAGCATGGTTTAATAATGTGTAAAAACTGCTACAGGGGAAGTTCAAACAACATACATAAAAGGAGAAGAAACTAGAAGCGAAAGAAACCCAAATACTTAAATCCTTTGTCAACAAATTAAGTCAGTGTGAAACAGTGGGCCAGATATTACAGTAAAAGCTTAAACACTCAATAGGTCCTTGTCACATCTCCTAAACCCAAACGAAAGAAAAATTCCTCAACGGTTTACCGATGCTAATCTGCTAATGAGTCTAGTCATGAGAGTGATGTGTTTACTTAATGCCTTTAAATTTCCTTAGTTTCATAAAACAGTGTTAAGTCTGGGACTGTGACTGGCCTATACAAATATGCTTATCCCATCACCGTGCTTCCCATTATCCATCATCTCCCAATTTTTTTTCTAACTTTTTTGAACATTCTATGGTTATTAGCACAGAGCTGGAATTTGGGTTGCAAATTTTAACCTCTTCTTTCAACTAAGTCCTAATTCAGACATAAAACTCCTTATCTTATGGCCCATAACTCAGCTGTCTAATTCACAAACTGAAACCAACAGCTGCGTGTTATGTGAAAAATGACAAGTTTTTAAATGTCTCTCTTCGTATTAAATTTTAAGTGAAAACTGAGACAACTTCTAGAGTAAATCATGAAGACAATTATCACAAAACACCCAAAATTACTTTTATACAAGTGTGATGGGACACTCATTTAGCTTTAGCAAGTTGTTTTATCCATTACTGTTATAAATTAAGCACTTGACTTCAAAGTGTTAAATGCAAAACCAGTTCTGAGGCTCCATAATTAAAAATAAAGAGAAAAAAACTAATTACAGCTAACTCAAGATCTAATCTATGCAGTAACATTCTAAAAGACTTTTTAAACGAATTTATAATTCAGAGTCTCACTGAAGCTGACGGAAATCATGTCATATAATCAGAAACTCACACTACAGTTCAACGTGCAGCATCTAGTAATAACGGCATACCTTTTCTTTCTGTTCTCTGAGCAGGGACAGAAGATGTGGGTGTAGGCAGTTTTGATAAAGTAGATGCTCCATTAGCATCAAATGATTTCTTTGGCTGGTGATCAGACTGTAGCGTAAATGGACTAGAAGGAACAGTGCTTGGGGTAGCAGTTGGATGAACCACTGGTTTGATGGGGTGCTGTACTGGCGTAGAACTACTGTGAGTCTCTGCTCTTGGCAGTCTGTAGTCTCTGTCATTGTGTCTGCTTGTCTGAGACAAAATATTCTGTGGGAGCAAACTACTGGCATCACTGGAATGCTTGTCTTCCACTTTAGTTCAGAGTTCGGAAAAAGAGATGTCGGAATGACGGAAGGGGGAAGAAAAAAGATTACGTTAGAATCCTGTCTTTAACATCAGCTAATTTAGCAACATACTTGTACTTACATCTTTTCTATAAAACTGCAAGCCCAGTTAGTGTCTGCAGTTTTACCACTAGCATATAAACATCCAAATACTGGAAGAGGAATTTCAGATCGACTATAAATATTAATTCTATACTCAGATTTCAAGTGGGCTACTAGTTTTGGGGGATTCTTTAGAACCACACCATAGTTCAAACAGAATATTTTTTTTAAAAGATCAATATATGGATTTATAACATTTTACTCAAATTAAAAAAAAATATTTTAAAAACAGAAAAAGCAAATGATCCATTCTTTTAAAATATGGATCTTGGCTCTAATTGACTGTATCATCCACAGTGGTTCAACTGCAAAGAATTATTACTTTGTTAGCCTGATTTTTCTGAATACTGAAGCAGCTAACTAGTGGGCTCTAAAGTTGTTGGTACTGGGGCTAAAACAACCTCATTTAGGGATGGCTGAATTTGTGAAGAACTCTCCATTCAGTAAGTAAATCAACTCATATTTTAAAAATGCTAACAAATACCAGAGTTAGGTATAAAATCAAGTTATAGATAATGCTATCTGAAAATAGAAGCCCTACATCTGCAGCAAAGTCAGAAAAATATACTTATGTTAAAAACAGATTCTCTTCCAACTTAAAGCCACAAAAATAAATTTTAAACTCAAAATACTTTTGCTTTTGCAAAATAAGTACAAAAGAAGGAAAATCTGAACAATCACAGTTAAAGAAAATCTATATTTATCAAAAATTCTCCGGCCTAAATTACAATAGTCTCCCCAGTAACTAAAGGATTAAAGCAACTTCCACGCAGAAAAACATCTTAAGATTCAAGCACGTGATTACCAAAGGATGCCCTCCCTGTTGAATACAGTGTTATTTTTTTCCAATTCATGGTTCCTCCAAGTCTAGAGACCACAAGAGCACAAAGAAGGAAGTATGCTTAAACTACAAGTCAGTTTTCAAGTTGGCAATGTACACCTTCTAACATTATAGCCAAATAAAAGGTACTGGGTATAGTACTGGATACTGTAAAAAAAAAAAAAAAAACAACAAAAACTTTAGTCATTATCAAAACAAGGTCTTCTGACTTGAAGACTTAATGAAAATCAGGGTTACAAAAGATGTATTTATTACTGTACCAGAAAAAGACTGAGCTGCCACATCAGATCACAAACATCTGCTCCATGATATTAAATTATCAGTAAACTATCAATTTGAGTGCATATACAACTTAAAAGTTTATTCTAAAGTTTCTTCCTGAAAATAACACTACCACAAGCTTTTAGAGATAGATTTAACAGTTTAAAAAAAAAACAAAAACAAAACATGCCCAATTCCCATCAACCTTGTCACTTTCCTCATGAAGGAAATGCCCTTTGTTCTGTATGACTACAGCCAAAATGTATTCAGATGAAAATTAAAGATACTTCTCACATGTGTAAACTTTGGGGGTGAGGGGGGGACACAGCAGCAAAATCATAGCAAATGAGAATGCTACGGCCCCAACAGTTTTCTATTACTCACAACTCAAGACGAAACACGGTTCAAGTGACTTGATCTGCACATCCCCACAACAGGAACACTAAGCAAGTGTCTGGAAACACGATTGTCACGACTGGGGCGAGGAGAGGAGTGCCACTGGGATCTTATGTGTGGAGGTGGGAACAAGCTCTACATTCTACAACAGAGGACAGAATCCACCAAGAATGACCTGACCCAGAATGTCAGTAGTGTCACTGTTGAACACACCAAGGTAAAGTTTCTCTAACCACAGACCAATCACTCTACGAGGCATAGATTAAAGATTAAAAATCAAACAAAACACAATACAACCACATCAGTGCAATTACAGTAGCAGCGATATCAAATTTAAAATTTCACCTATACAACTTCAGTGTCAAATTGTGGATTATTTGCAACACTGCCAAAAAACCCAAAACCCCAAAATGCTCTTAAAAATCCTTTCTTCTACCTTTCTCTCTTTACATGTAAAGTGTTCCCAATCCTCCTGCTCCCTGCTCCACACCTCTTTAGTGGGCTGTTAGGAAGAACAAAGCTTTAAGTGCTACCTTACATGCATACCAATGTACCAGACACAGAGGAAACTCTCCCAGCAGTTTTTGGTAGACAAAGTACTTCAAAGGCTTAATAGAAGTAGAAGCAGAAGTAGAAGCAGCAATACAGCTAAAACCCTTTCTCAAACATTGTAAACTCAAAAAGTGTAATATATGACTACATTTCAACACAAACACAGACCCACTCTCCTCCTCTACACTTCTAGGAATTTAACTAAGTTATCCGGTAAGTGGGCAAGCACAGGATAGCAGCACTGTTTACTGTAGGAAAAAGCTGAAAACCATACCAGTCTCCACAGACAGAGGATTATCTACCGGACATGAGCATGTCCAAAAAACATGTTGAGCATGCAGTCAACATAATAAAAGTTAAATTATAAAATGACAAGCAAATATATGTTTGGAAAAAAAAAAAAATTTTTTTTTTTTTGGCAGTGCCTTAAGTCATGCAGAATCATAGTTCCTCAACCAGCGATCAAACCCCTGCTCCCTGCAGTGGAAGCACAAGTCTTAACCACTGGATCGCCTGGGAAGTCCTATATCCTTGAAACATTATTGAGTAGAAGAAAAGGTTAAGAACAGTAACATAATCTGATTTTGATATAAAATACATACACATGTAGTTTTATATACTATTATATGCAGCTAGAAAATAAGTTTATGTCTCCAAGTGTTCCTGAATCATGAGATTAAAATATTTTCCCTCTTTCATTTTTAGTAACAAACACGTCTAACTTCTGAAATCATAAGGAAGAAAAACTGACTTCACTTCCGAAAGTAAAAACAAGACAGAGATAATTTTTAAAAAAAACTATGGTTTTATTTTCTTAAAGATATTTTTTAAGCAGACAAAACTTGTATTTTCACTTCTGTCAACGTTTCTATTAGATCTCTAATTACCCGCAAGGGAGGACAAGTGCCTAGGTTATTTTGGAGGAACAGACACACTAGACGGTAATCTTTTCCTCTCTGGAAATCACCAGCCTCTTGTGTGGAGAGGCCCACCCTAATAACTAAAGTATGTTACCTTTACACCCAACTAGCCACTCTCCTGGATGCCCATAATTTATTCAAGAGGACCACAAGCTGGGCACTATGTATTTTTTAATCTGGAAGGAAAAGCCACTCATTTTTAGTTATTCACCAAAAGTCAGTTACTTAAGTAAAATGAGACTACAACCAAAGTCTTCTGTATCAAAATACAATATTCTTAATTTCTTAGAGTACCTTAAACCATCTTCTAAAACTCAAGTACAATTTAATATAACAAATTTAATGTTTCCAGAAACACATTTTAAACATTCAGCCCTACAGAACTATATTATCTGTTTCACCTTTAATTTTTCCCATCAAAAGTTCAATATCCTTTATTGGGACCAAATATATACCTACTTTTTTGAGTTACAGAATGAGAACTCAAATATGCTTAAGTCTAAGAATTTCCAAAACACATCTTAAAATTCTCAAAACTTGATAAAGAGCCTAAGAATTCTATGTGGCATTTAAATTTTATTCTGGGCAAGACAAGTCACTGGGAATAGAACATATGTGGTAAAATCTTTAAATTCAAACTTTACTTGAATTAAAAAAAATAAATTTATGTTACCCATATTGTTCAACTTGGACAAAATCTGACCTTAAGAGAACATGAAGGTATGCCCACAGTACAGAGATAGCACACAGATCTATGATCATTATGAAACCATTTCCAGATACAAGGATAAACAAGTTTTCTCACTGGCAACACAAGAACAGGCATTTCATGTCACTATCTGTGTACCTTTGATTTAATTATTAGACTGAAATCCAGGAAGGTTTGCAGTGTCCAGTTTAAATGGGGGGAGAGGGGTGTTGCGGCAGCATGAAATTTTACTTTTTAACCAACTCAGTGGCATCATAGCCATTATGAGTAGTGATGAATACACAGGTGTATTCATTCTACTATGTACTATTATATACTCTTTCCCTTTTCAAGAAACAAAATAATGTAGGTTACAAGGACAGATCCAGCATAAAAAACCTGTTATGTTTCTAACTATTTTACATTATAAGTGGCAATGCACATATATCTGTAAACTACTGGAATGAATCAAACACTACATTAGTTCAAAGAAAAAAATTAATACTTACTTCCACTGGCAAACCCACTAGTGGCTGTTGCTTGCATCACCTCTCTTCTGTAATCTCTATCTTTTGGGAAGCTATTAACTGCCATCTTGTTTGCTTCTTTTTGTCTCTGTTCTCTAAAAATAAAAAATAAACCCATAAAAATTACAACAGATACAATGAACCTACACAACATTCTGGTCAAATGCTTAAGGAAACAGTACACTGAACATCAAAGAACAAAGCAGTGATGTCATGTAACTGGTGTGGGACCTGGGACACAGCAACAACAGTAATGCTTCTCACTGACGGCAACATTACACTGATTATTTACATGCCATGAACCCCACAACTCAACACGGTAACAATAATTCTACATTCTACATGACGGAAACACTGTCCTACAAGATGAAGAATTCGAATACAAATTATAGAAAAGATGAATAAATGTAGATCAATATGTTTTAAAATTAAATATACTGTTTACAAGGACCTTGTGAACAGCTGCTCATCTGTCCTAGTTTTTTGGTTTTTTAAGAGAAATTATGGAAAACACAGACAATGGTCAACATTTCAATTAAGTAGAGAAGTGATGAATAGCACACTAAGAAACCTAAATGTAGAATGTTTAGCATCCTAAGATGTTAGCCTGTAGAATCAAGAATGAGAAATACTGTTCAATTAAGCACAAATACCTTTCAAGCCACTCTTTTGGTTTTTCCCATTGTGAAACTTCTGTTCGACAATTATAGTAGTATTTTTTCCCAGAAGAGCTAATATGCTCAGACCAGTCATCTGCAGAATCATAAGGCTTAAAAAAAATTAGAAAATGTTAATGTAATCATTTGATATATGAAGAATGTAAATGGTTTTATAAGCACACATAGGGGAAAAGACCTGAGACAAAGGTGCCCTCATCTGAGATGGAATCATCTGCATGTACACTTAAGGAGCTCTTAGTCTAAGAAAACCTTCAACTGTAACAATGGTACACTCTATAAAGTATCAAATTAAACAGTTCAGTATCTTTACTAGGTACAAGAAAGACATGAAATTAATATCATACTGACCTTAGAAAAGCATTACAAAACCCCCATTAACACAATTTTAACTGCTGAAGTCTAGTCATACAGAGAATCCACTCAACTGACTGACCTGATGGCATAAAAGCACATCAGTTCTGAACACTTTAAGGCACAACAGTAATCTGTGTAACAGAGAACAACCTGCTTGTATTCACTGTTACTTAGTGGGGGATAAAAGCATACACAAGAAAGCTTCAGTATAAAGACGGGATATTAAAAGCTATGAATTTGCTCCAGCTTCACAATCCACAAGACATGTCAAGTATTAACTGAACTTGTCTCACACAACATACAGGATCATCAGCAGTACTCATTTTCCCAGAACTAAAATTGCTCTGTCTTAGTTCTCAGATACAGTCTCTTGCTGGTCATTTCATAGACACTATAAAATTATCATGAAATTAAAAATTACCTGAAAGGCCCAGTTCTCATGGAACTAATCTCAACAATGTAATGTTTAACTGCCTGCACTGGCTCCAGGAAATCTGGTAGAAATCCTAGTATTATATGAATTTACTGATAGCTGTTTACCAAGGAGCTCTGAGATTAAAATGAAGCAAAGGTTATACTTTGGGAGTTCATCCTTCTTCCTTGCTCACCACTGTGCAGAGGGACACAATTTGAACACTTCAGGAAATGAATTCTTATGCACTGCGTATTCAGCTTGAATTCAGCACATAGGAACAAGCTGAGAGAACATGTCCATACATCACAAAACTAATGAGTGATAGAAGAAAAGACCAAAACTCAGGTTTCCGGGTACCTATTATTTCCACTAAATCAACACCAATTTTGGAAATATCACAACAATTTTGAGCATAGCTTAAGAACACTGCAGATTCTGCTCTCAGGCTATTTCAAAATTGTGAAGCTGCTGGAAATCAGCCCAGTGCTTCCAAATCTCTAGAGATCAGGGGAGAGTCAACTCTCAACACCCACCCGACTCTAGCCAGGAGAAGGCTTCACCAGGCTGCAGGAACCCAATCCAGAAGGCAAAATTCAAAAGGGTTCTTCTCTACCATCTACCACCCCCTAGATCTAAATTATTATGCTAACAAAGCCCTCTATGGATGTATTTGCAAGATTTGGTTTGCTGGGCAGGTGATTACATGGAATTTACTAGTTCGGTCTAAAGAGGTTGAAGGAGATTTGGTCTAAAGGCTGACAGAGGACACCAGAGTAGAACAGAAAGGTCTAAGCCAGTGCTCTTCAAAAGTGATGGTTATGCAAACTGTGACCTGTCCTGGAGGAGACATCAGAATATATATCAACACACTGCTTCCCGAGCCCAAGGTCTTGTTTTAAAAAACAAACATATACCATAGCTCAACTAAAGAGTGTATTTAATGACAACTAATTTCCGTTGTGGCACAACCTGCAGGACAGTGAGTTAAAAGTTCACAGACGAGAAGCTTGAAGAGCACGGGTCTATCAAATCCTAGGTTAGTACAAGTTAATATCTTACTTAACAAAATGCGCTCCAGGGTACAGCATTACAATCACATACTAGCAATTAAGTTCATCTTCTCCACCCTATTTCTATCCCTCAAAACAGGTTAAGGAAGAAACTTTTAAAGAAACAAGGAAATTATTTAAATGCTGATATGCAAAAGCAGGTGTTAAATGTTTTTCCCATTGTATTATTTTCCACTTTACTGAGGTATAATTGACAAATATAAGATATTTTATTTAACCTGGGTTAAAATAATCTTTTTTTTTAAACCTGGGCTACCTAATATTCATCAATGCATCTCTTTCATTACAAAAATATTAATGAATGGTGATTTTATATTTTACTTTACTACTCAAAAAAAAAAGTCCATTAGAAGTGATTTTAAGACATAGTTTGAAAGTAACCTTCAGATTACTTCAGATTGCTAATGTTCAAAAGCCAGCTTCTCAGGTAACATTAAAATCAGTTTGTAAAAAAATGCCATGCCCACTGGGTACATTATGATGAGAAAGACTACCACTTGAAGGTTAATTATATACCTAGAGTTGAAATTTACAGAAAGGGGAACCTTGATTCTAAAAACACATGACATTTAATCCCTGTTCTGTTGCCACTCACATACTGAAATCCCCTGACACCCTTTAGAATCCGGATGTTGCAAACTTTCTGATGCCCATTATTTATGCTGATTTCATTATGCCAATCTATTTCCTGAAAATCAAGATAATCAGAAACTGTTTTTCCTGAATAAAGAATTTTTTTTCACCAAAACAATGTCCACATGGCCCGCCTCTGTCCTACCAGCAGATGAATACAAAATCTAAATAGTCAGTGATGAAGGGAACATGAGGTTAGTGCTAGACTGTTAAATTAATGGGGCTATTTTTCACAAAAATGGATACTCATTGTAAAATATTGAGTATATTTCTTAGTGAAAATGATTCAGTAGAAGCAGTGTGATGATAACACCTGTGAAAGTTTATCAAGCTGCTGTCTGGATCTCAATACCATCCTTCTATGTTCTGTGATGCTAAGGCTGGGACAATGCAAATTACTTTCTACTTAGCCAGCTGGCTTTCTGTTAAGAGTCTGCCAATACCAGACATTAGAGGACTGAAGGGCAGGAGAAAGCAGCCACAGCGGATCCCAGTTTCTAGCTCTCAATCCAGAATCAGAAACTTTCATTATATCCCTCAGAGAACTGTGCTGGGCTCCTCCTCTGAGCAATTAGGTTCTGATAACCCCCAACCTCTTCCTTTTGTTTCCAGTCCTCAAGGGTAATCACTATCTATGCTACTTTTTGTTTTCTGTGTTTGAAATTCTCTGTGCTGAAATAACCAGTATGATTTGTTTTCATAAACAGACCCTAATACTTAAAACTAAGCACAGTGTTTTTTATGAAAATCATTGATGTCCCAATTTTCTCTGGAAATGTACTAATAACACTGATTCAACAAGAAACAAAAAATAATAAACTCCAAGAGTTTTAAATACCACTTAAGGTACGATAACCACCTGAATAACCAAGGCAATGGCTGTAGGATTCAACCAATACTTCCCTGGCCTTTCAGTTAGTTGTCCTTTTGTCCTTCCTGTAACGGATTTTCCACACTGCTATCTGATGGTTTTTAAATTGCAAATATAGCACTTCCCTGACTAGGCCCTTGAGGAACTCTCCACTGCCTTCACGTACAGTCCATGATCCATGGGAAGCAGAAAACGCTGTGTGATCTGACCCCATTCTCTCTGTAACCTGAACTCCTACCATTTCTCCACACCAGCAAAACCTGTGTTCTCCAAACAAAGTGCTTTTTCACACTTCTATGTCTTTGTAGGTGCTGTTCCTTTCCATGCTACACGAATTCCAGATCTCTTCCACTACATGGATTACAGTCAGCCTGTTGGCCAGCACAGCCTCTTCATCCAGGCTCAGTCCCCTCTTGAGGGCTCCCCCAGGACCTTAACATGTACTGATCTAATGGTTTACGGACCTACAGTCAGTCTCCACTTTTTTTTCTGTTCTATACATAAAAAATCTAGCATCTGCTTGGAAAGTTGAAATGTTATTTTTGCATGAATGTATTGAACTTTCATTTGAATCCTAACTTTAAAAAGTTCAAACTACTTCATTAACAATTACTTCATTTTTAGAAAAACCTACAGTACCTCACTGGGTTTGATGCCTTTCAGGACCGAGATCTCTATTATCACTAATGTTTTATAGGGTATAGAATATATAGTAGATATTCAACTTATAGATTTTAATAACAAAAGTTTAAAGATTATGGGGAAAAAAGCTCAAGACACAAGTTTCATAATCTGAAGTTCTTTGTATCTCAAGTATCACAACAGTAAATTTTGCTCCACAAAAGAATGTTAATGAAACAATATCAAGATGGCATATTCAGACTATCCTCAGTTTTAATATTAAAGCTAGCTCATTAGTTCAGGTGCATTAAGATCAACATTGATTTTTAAAAATTTTGCAATATATTCAAAAAACAAAACTGCAAACGTTTATATACTTACTGCATCTGAAGTTTTGCTTGGATTATTGCTTGGATTAGAAGAATGTGAATTTGAACTATGAAGAGCACTGTGGTTGTGTGAATTTTCTTGGGGAGAGTAACTGGTCCCTTTAAAAAATAAAAAGCAAAGACAATTTTAAGTAAGTCATAGCTGATGTTTATACTGGGCTTCTGTCATACTACAGATATATCACTAATTCATCATTGTAAACCTGAATTTTTATCATTTCTAGGAAACTGTAGGTTTTTTTTTTTTTTTAAATTACAAGTTGTATTAAAGACACAACATACATAGAAAAAAGGCCAAAAGTTCCACTAATGAGAGAACAAAAGTGACAATTACCCAATTATCCACTGTCCATGGAATTCTCCAGGCAAGAATAGTGGGCTGAGTTGCCATTCCCTTCCCCAGGGGATCTACCCAACCCAGAGATCAAACCCGGATTTCCTGTATTGCAGGCAGATTCTTTACCATCTGAGCCACTAGGGAAGCCTCAATTATCTAGTAAGTTTTTGCAATTACTTTTCAACTTCTTAAACAGTTTCCACACTTGCTTTTTCAAGTTTTGACAAATTTTAACTAAAACAGTATAAAGTTTTCAAAAGTTAAGTTTCAGGGAAGGTGCTTGCTTTCAAGATGATGAAAATGACATCATATCTCCTCACAACAGGACAGTTGCTTTAAAGTAACTCATGAATTTTATGAACCATGACCATCAGGGATGCCAGTTTTATCTTAAGAAAAGCCAAGATCTAAAAATCCAGACTTGATTAGTAATACAAAAAGCTCCACTACCCAAGTCTAACTGTTAGTATTTCAGTTTCATTCCATCAATTTTTCATCATAAAGGTAACATAATTCAACTTCCCACCTACTCCTTGTCCCAAAAAATGAACTAGCAAGTGGTATGGGGGCTACAAGATAATGAACAAAAGCTGGAAGCAGGAAGAGCAATTTAGATGGTCCAGTGGCCCTGGAAATTAATTAGCAGTCAGAATCAGGGTGGTTATGAGAACAATTGAGTAAGAATTAACTATTTCAATCAACAAGAACAACTACAGACCTACCTTTGTTTTATTGGGCTTTGCTTTACTAAACTTCACAGATACTGAGTTTCGTACAAATTGAAGGTTTGTGTCAATCTTACATCTATCAGTGCTATTTTTCCAACAGCATTGGTTCACTTCTTATCTCTGTGTCACATTTTGGTTAATTCTCATAACATTTCAAATTTGTTCACTGTGATTATCTTTGTTACAGCAATCCGTGGAGAGGGATCTTTGATTTACTACTGAATTTGTTTTGAAACACCACAAACAACACCCACACAAGATGGCAAGCCTAAATGATAAATGTGTGTGTTTTGACTGCTCCCCCATGTCTCCCCTTCTCCACGGGCTGTCAATTTCCCTGAGACACACAGTATTGAAATTAGGCCAGTTAATAACCCTACAATGGCCTCTATGTGCTCAAGTGAAAGGAAGAGTCACATATCTCTCACTTTAACTGAAAAGCTAGACATGGTTAAGCTTACCGGGGAAGGCAGGTTGAAAGCCAAGACAGAAAGCAAATTGGGCCTCTTGCACCAAACAGTTAGCCAATGTGAATGCAGGAGGAAAGTTCCTGCAGGAAAATTAAAAGTGCTACTCCGGTGAACACACGAAGAAAGCACAACAGCATTACTGCTGATGTCGATAAAGTTTGAGTTCAGATGGAGAAAAGATTATACATACTAGCCACAACATTCCCCTAAGCCAAAGCCTAGTGCAGAGCACACTCTTCAATTCTATGAAGGCTGAGAGAGGTGAGGAAACTGCAGCGAAAAGTCTTAAGCCAAGAGGTTGGATCCTGAGGCTGAAGCAAAGAAGTTGCCTCTGTAACACCAAAGTGAAGCCACAAGTGCTGATGTAGAAATTGCAGCAAGTCACCAGGAGATCAAGCTAAAATCTTACATTCATGAAGGTGGCTACACTAAACAACAAAATTTTCAACATAGATTGAAACAGCCTTCTATTACTTTCACGGAGAGAAGTCGTCAATGCCTGGCATCAAAGCTTAAAAGAACAGGCTGACTCTCTCAGGAACTAAGGCAGCTGGCGACTTGAAGTTGAAGCCAATGCTCATTTACCACCTGAAAATCCCAGGACCCTTAAGAACTATGCTAAATCTTCTCTGCCTATAAATGGAACAAAGCCTGAATGACAGCACATCTGTTTACAACATGTTTTCAGCCCACTGTTAAGAAAAAAGACTCCTCTCAAAGTACTAGGGCTAACTGACAATTTGCCTGGTCATCCAAGAGCTTTATGGAAACATACAAGATTCTTGTTGTTTTCATGCCTGGTAACATCTACTGTGCAAGCCCATGGATCAAGGAGTCATTTCAACTTTCTGTTCTTTTTCAGAAATACATTTCATAAAGTTATAATTGCCATAGACGTGAGTCTGACTGACCTAGGTAAAGTAAATTAAATACCCTCTGGAAAGAATTCATCATTCTAGATGCCAGCAAGAACATTTATGATTCATGCACGTTAAGAGGTCAAAATATCAGCATTAACAGGAGTATGGAAAAAGCGCATTCCAACCCTCACAGGTGACTCTGAGACTTGTCAAGACTTCAGTGGAGGAAGGAACTGCAGATGTGGTGGAAACAGCAAGACAACTAGAAGTGGAGCTGCAGATGGGGCTGAACTGCTGCATCTCATGATAAAACCTGAATGGATGAGGAGCTGCTTCCCATGGATGAATAAAGAGGTTTCTTAAGAGCAAAGCTACTGCTGGTAAAGATGTTGTGAAGACTGTTTGAAATGACAAAGGATTTAGAATATTACAAAAATTTGACTGATAAAAGCAACAGCAGGCTTGGAAATCACTGACTCCGATTTTGAAAGACGCAAAATGCTATCAACCAGGACTGCATGCTAGAGAAACATTTGTGAAAAAAAGAGCCAAGCCAGCAAACTGCACTGTCTTAAAGAAATTGCCACAGCCAACCCAGCCTTCAGTAATCACCACCCCAATCTGTCAGCGGCCATCAACATAGAGGCAAGACCTTAAGATTAGGATTCCTGAAGGCTCACAAAATAGCATTTTTTTTTTTTTTTAGTAATAAAAGTATTTTAAAATTAAGATGGTTGTTCAGTCGCTTAGGTGTGTCTGACTCTTTGCAACTCCATGGACTGCAGCATGCCAGGCTCCCCTGTCCCTACTATCATTCTGGAGTTTATGCAAATCATGTCCACCAAAGTCAGTGATGCTCTCTAACCATCTCATCCTCTGCTGTCCCCTTCTCCTTTTCCCTTCAATCTTTCCCAGTATCAGGGTCTTTTCCAATGAGTAGGGTCTTTCCATCAGATGGCCAAAGTACTGGAGCTTAAAGTATGCACATTTTTTAAGACATAATGCTATTACACACTTAACAGTCTATAGTATAGTATAAACTTTTACATGCACTGGGAAATAAAAAAAACTTGTGTCTCACTTTATTGCAATATTCACTTGACTGAAATGGTCTGGAACCAAAATGGCAATCTCCCCAAGGTATGCCTCCAAATGGGTAAGAAAGGTGGATTAGGACAGAAGACAACCTAAGGTTTCACATACTCAACTGGAATGGTCAGCAGATTCTAAGAATTCAGAAGTGGAGCAAGAAGTCTGTTCCATTGGAAAGGTGACAGGTAGAGGACTGGCATACAGTAATGTAAAAAACAAGCACTATGAGCTCAGAATGAGTAACAGCAAGGCAAGAGGAAAGGGAATAACCAAGATTTAACGTTGGCTACAACACAGCTTATTGGGGAAGCTAGAAGCAGACTCAGAGACCCAATAAAGCTAATGATATGACAAAAGATATGTACTTAGGAAAATATAAGGGATACAAGAGGAAAATTTCCCAACAAAACAAGACTGCTGCTTAAGATGCCTAGTGGTTTCATCTACTTGTTTAAATGTACCTTGTTGGATAGTATGTATTTATGTAAAACATCCTCAACTTTTAAAAAAATACAGTAAATAAATTCTTCAATAAACATTTTAAGACCAAACACAATCGAAAGAAGCAATCAGACAAGGATAAGCTCCGTGTACAGGGACGTTAACATGCCAGCCTGAGATTGCTATTCTTAGAAAAGTCTGCTTGCACAGTTGGTCCTCGGCTAGCACAATGACTGTTCAGGAGGGTTCCCACAACAGCAACTGTTAAGAGTGGTTCACTGTGCCTAAGCCTTTCTGCAGATGATATGGTTTATGCTGAATACCTGCTTTCCTACTGGGAATCCAGACTTCTGGTTCAAATCAGGCAGAGATGCCTGCATAAGAATCCAAATCCAATAAAAACCTTGGGTACCAAATCTCTAATAAGCTTCCACAGTCCACAACATTTCACCAGTGTTGTCCCAATCCGCTGCTGGAGGAAGGAAGGGTGTGCTGTGTCTCTCTGCTGGGCCAAGACTCTCAGAAGCCTGCACCTGGTGTCCTCCAGACTTTGCACCACATGCCTTTTCCCTCTGCCGACGTCACTTTGTGTTCTTTCGCAGTTATTAAGACAAAGCCGTGGTAATGAATGTTAGGTCCTGTGACTCCTCTTAAGACAATCACCAAGCCTGGGGGGTGGTCTGGGGACCCCAACACATTCAGTTAAAAAGAAAAAAAATCCAAATTAAGACTTTTAAAAAGAAAATTTCAAATCTACACCAAAATTTGTACTTTTCAGGTGTAAACTTAAAAACTATTTTTAAAAACTCAGCTTTACAGTTGCATCCAAGTGAAAGAGAACTAGTTATATGGCCTAGAGAACACCACATTTATACCCTATGAGTTGAGAATCCCATGGAAATTTCCATAAATGTTGCAATAATGAAGGAAAGAATGGCCAGTCTTACCAACTGAAATGGTCCCCAGAGTAGTTCTGTAAGAAGCCTGGGTTAGATGCCCTGACATTTATTTGCATACGTTCTTGAGCAAGATGTAAATCTATGAAACAGTAGTGCCACACTAAAGATGTGGTAAAAGACATGTTAGGCAGAGTCCTTTATAAGCCTAAGACATATCAGAAATGAAATCTACTGATCTCTCTTAAGTTTAAGACACAGGAATTCACTTTAGTGTTATTCTTCGTATCAATGAAAATTCAAAAAAAAAGTGATAATTAGTACTAAAGTGCTTAACCTCTGAACAAATGACATGTTAAATAGCTTTTAGGTCTGTTGTTCAGTGTTTTCAGAGGGCACAACATAACAATTAAAAACCATAAGCATCAAGACACACGAGTCTAAGACTTTAATAGAATCCAGAGAAAAAACTCAATCAGCCTTTAGGAGGAAAGCTATTTTCAGAAACAGGAGCTTTTTGATAGGGACTAGATTCCACATTCTATGAGACAGATTCATCTACAACACTTAGCAAAACTACCAACTTAAAAAAAGAAGTGAGGAGGAATGTCCTGGTAGTCCAGTGGTTAGGACTCTGCACTTTCACTGCTGAAGGCATGGTTTCCAACCCTTGGTTGGGGAACTAAGATCCCATAAGCAGAAAGGTGTGGCTCCCTAAAAAAGTGAGGAGCAAGATTAAGACACAGATATTTTATCGAAAGACTAAGAATAAACTGATACTCTTAAATAGAACCCAAAATAAGTAAGAGGTTGTACAGGAAGCATGATAAAGCAGGCAACAGGCTCTCTAGATTAGGGTCAGAAGGATGCACTTAAGAACTCAGGGCAGGGAAGATTTGTCTCTGAATAATATGACTATAATTGGCTGAACCAAAGGTAACTATTACAAAAGCTACAGTTTATATTATCTTCCAAAGTATTTGGGGGGGGGGTGAGCATCCCATTGAGACTTTTAATTTCTCCATGTAGTTCTTTCCAAACTGAAGTATCAAGCAGGCAGAAAAGCAAGGTCAGAGCAATGATTATGGTTATGATTTTCCACTGCCATACCTATGGAGTGCTACAAACAGTATTTCTTTGAAAACTCCCATAAATTTTTATATCCCACTCCATGATGGATTTGTATGTTTCAGGATAAGAAAAGTGTTTTTTATTTTGGTAATAGCAGCATAATGCATAGTCTCAGGCTGAGAGAAAGAATAAATGACCTGTGGATGGTAACATATCCAAAGAAAAATACAGCCACACATAAAACTTGAACTCAGACTTTCAATGCTAAATTCAGAGACATACATGTGTATATGCTGGTGAGAGACTGTCTCATAGATGCTGCTTGGCTCAACAAAGTAATGGAAGCAAAAGCTGTTTACACGTCTGATGACCTCTATGCTTTCTTTACATTACCAAGAAAAAGGCTGTCCACTTCAAAGAAAAAGAAATTATCTCCTTGAGAAAAGCAGAATTTGTGACTAAGTGGGATGAAACTGTTTTAAGTAACACAAATTTAAACCAACCTTAAGAAATTAAAGTCTGATGAAGCAAGTATTCGAGACTTTCAGAACACACGTGCAGCCAGCCATTTAAGTATTATCTACAGTTACTTCTATTCTCTTAATTGTGGCAATGACTGTGTGGACCGTGAAACTAGAATTTTTACTATCCAGCCCTTTAAGAAAAAGTCTGCCAACTCCTGGACCAGGCAAATGACAGACAGTTCATGTTAATAGTGCAAGATGCTACCCTCCTCCCTGACAGAATCTTCACTATTTAAAAGGGCAGAATAACCCCTCCTACTTGTCAACCTCTAAACTTCAGAAGCTAGATCTTAAGAGTGAGAAGGCTATAACCTACAGTCTGAGAAAGATGAAGTCCTAAGAGTACCATGGGAAATGGGACAAAAAATGTAGGGAAACTCACCTAACTCAGCAAGAAATGGGCATTAAGCAATTAGACTGCCCTCCCATTAGAAAAGGGAACTTGGATATTAAATGGAAAGTGGGAAGTACATACAATTCTATATAAACAAACAAGGCTAAGAAATGCAACTAGCTTTTCTAAAGATGAAATAAGTTTCCAGTCTATTCAGGGGCAAAATATGGCATTGTGTCCTTATTCAGAACATGGTAACCACTAGAATTCCCTACGACATCCTCAGACTTAGAAATTAAGTCTTAATGCTTTCTTCAAGAAACTGGCAAGAATATGTAAGGTACACCTATAATAAATGAAGATCACAAGTACATCCACCACCCCAAACTGCTATTCAAACTAATACAAGCAGATAATGTGCATGACTGAAGAAGGTTCAGCAGTGGACCTCAAATATCAATCTAATAAAAAATGTAGAATTCAAAGTTAATTTCATAGTGATTCACACTCTATGAGATGGGACCTTAAGATTTGAATTTTTTACAGGCACTTTCTCTGTCAAGATGGTTTTGGTGGTCAGGATCCAGACCAGGGCTTCCCAGGTGGCACTAGTGGTGAAGAACCCGCCTGCCAATGCCAGAGACATAAGAGACGCGGGTTTGATCCCTGGGTTGGGAAGACCCCCTGGAGGAGAAGAATGGCAACCCACTCCAGTATTCCCTCCTCAGAAATTCCATGGACAGAGCAGCCCAGCAGGCTACAGTCCATGGGGTCACACGACAGTCAGGCACATTGAGCATGCACACATATATTAATAGTATCCAGCCACACTTTATTCCAAGTATCCTCCTCTCATAAGTTAGAATCAGAGACCACAGATATTTAAACATAAGGGGATTTCAGACTTCCCTAGTGGTCCAGGTCTCCAATGAAGAAGACAGAGCTCCATCCCTGGTCAGGCAACTAAGCCCCTGCACTGCAACTACTGAATCCGCACGTCACAACTAGAAAGCCCACCTGCCACAACAAAAATCTAAGTGCCAAAATTTAGATCCAATGCAGCCATAAATATTTTGAGAGAGAAAGACTTATGCTTAAAGGTCAGGGGGAGTGCACAAAAAAAGTCATCTACCTGTAATGGGCATTTCTGCATAACAATCAGTATTTTCCTGAAACACCTTAAATTCTGCAAAATTGCACACTAAAAATAGAAGTTTTATGGGGAAAATAGGGTAGGAGCAAATCACTCAAAACTACACTTTATCATAACTGGAGCACTAACAAAAACTTGAACACTGATAAGCAGCTCAGTATGTTTGCAGATTGCTTCAAGGGATATTAAATTACTGGGGTTGAGAACATGGAAATGGGATTCTGGGTAACAAGGTTACCATCAAAAAAAATGGACAGAAAAGTATAAATTGCCACACAGAGGAAGCCAAGCCAAGTGAGGAAAGCAGACTTGAATTTTCTTTAGAGGTCTTGCCTGTACAGCTAGATAAGGGCTTTCCCTTTCTATTTGAAAGTTATATCCTACTCCTGCTATTCTGATTTGCATTTCCTAGAAAAAAATTTTTCATGTATGAATCAACACAACTTCATTATATTGATGCCATTCTCCAATTTACCGACTGCATATGAGCTACCTGGTAATGAAAAGTCAAAGCTGTAGCTAACCGGACTTAACTACTCTGCACAGGACATTTTTCAAAGAACCATTTTATATCTGAAAAAAATCAGCTCCTAATTAACTGAGCCTAGAACCTGGTTCTGCTTTATTCAACCTGAATTTTCTAGAAATGTAACTGTTGCACACATTGTACTGTATTGAGTTTTGTTTTGAACTTTTACCAAAATGTTCAACTCTTACAAAAACCTCATCACAAACAATAATGCCATATACTACACCTGCTGGCATCAAGGAGACATGACTTAGGACCAAAAATAATTAAACTTTAGACATAAATAAGAGATACAACTCTCACTGATTAATAAAGCTCTCACTTTCATTAATATAGACTATTTAAAAAAGAGTACTGCTATCCTGTATATTTATAACAAATGAATATGCTAAATATTTTCAGCACATTGATACCAACTGCTGCTGCTAAGTCGCTTCAGTCGTGTCTGACTCTGTGTGACCCCATAGACGGCAGCCCACGAGGCTCCCTGGTCCCTGGAATTCCCCAAGCAAGAACACTGGAGTGGGTTGCCATTTCCTTCTCCAATGCATGAAAGTGAAAAGTGAAAGTGAAGTCGCTCAGTCGTGTCCGACTCTTCGCAACCCCATGGACTGCAGACCACCAGGCTCCTCCGTCCATGGGATTTTTCCAGGCAAGAGTACTGGAGTGGGGTGCCACTGCCTTCTCCGTGATACCAACTACTCTGTGCAAATTACATTTAACATCATTTCCTTTGAAGCTGCTCTTTTATTTCCTACTCTTAACATGTGCAGGTGGTATGTATTACTTTACTCACACTTGTCTACAGGCTAGAAACTGGAGTTTACAAAACACATGCAGCAAGGAAAACTGAGTTGTATCCCTTCCTTACATCATACAAAATAAATCACAGAAATTAATATAAGAGCAAAAACTATAAAACTCTTAAAGGCATACTCATTGCCAAAAACACAAGCAAAAAAGAAAAAACAGAAAAATTAGACTTGGTCAAAATAAAAATCTTCGTGCTTCAAGGTACACCATCAAGAAACGAGAAGACAATCCACAGAATGGGAGAACATATCTGCAAATCTAGTAGGAACTCTCTGGCCAAAAGGTACATGAAAAGATGCTAAACATTAGCCATCGAGGAAATACAAATTAAAGCTGCAATGATATACAACTTCACATCCATCAGGATGGCTACAGTCAGAGAAACAGACTTAACAAGTGTTGGTGAGGATGTAGAGAACTGGCACTCTCCCACACACTGCTGCTACAGAAGTAAACACTCGGCTGCTTTGGAAAACAGGCTACCAGTTCCTGAAAAGGTTATATACAGAGTTATCATATAACACAGCAATTACACCTCTAGGTATGTGTCCAAGAAAAATCAAAGCATGGGCCCCAAATGTTTACTGCACACTACTTGGTACCGCCAAGAGACAGAAACACACCAAATGCCCCACAAATGATTAACAAATGAATAAAACATCCTATGTCTATACTATGGAATATTATTCAACAAAAAGGAATAAGTATTGCTACACGTTAAAACACAATGAACCTTGAAAATATTAAGCTAAGTGAACAAGCCAGTCACAAGACTATACATTGTAGGATTTCACTTACATAAAACGTCCCTATAGGCCAATTCCCTTCTATAGAGACAGAAAGGAGATGAACGACTGCTGACATACAGTAGCACAGGGGAGTGGGGCTGCAGGTACAGCTACAGTTTCTTTCTGAATGATAAAAACGTTCTAAAATTGGTTGTGGTGATGGCTGCACAGCTGTAAATGGAGGAACTGTATGGCAGGTGAATTACACATCAAAAAAAGGATACCGAAGTCTTATATATTTTATACATCTTATATTTGACTTTTACTTGTCTAGCTTAGAAGTCTGCCATCATTTCTCAAATCCTACTCCATGAAATGCTTTAAATAAACAATCTCTTGTCACGGGAATGTGGTAAAGTTGCACATGATACCGTTTTACAGAAAACTTGAATGAACTTTAAAAGCACTGAGAACTGTTGGTGAATAAACTTTAACCTGGTGCAGGGGGAGGAATTAAGTACAGATATTTGATACAATATGAACCGAACCTCAAAATCACCATGCTAAGTGAAAGAAGCCAGTCACAAAGACCACATGTCCACAACAGGACAATCTATTAAGACAGCAGATCAGCAGTATGGAGTGGGCAGGGAGAAAAACGGGAATGATGTTAACAGGTACGGAAAAAAATTTTTCCCCCTAGGGGGTGGGGTGATAACTGCGTGGAATGTGAGTTATATCTTTTTGTGTGTGTGTGTGTGTGTGAGTTATATCTTAATGTTTTTTAAAATAACTTTTAAAAATTCTTGCAGGGTGGGGACGTTGGGTCTAACTAAGTTAAGAATCACTTATTTAGTGAAGAGTACTCAGTCAGGCCTCATTCAGGCAATCTGGGCTTCAGTAAAGATTTTGCCTCTACACTTGAAGATGTCACCTAACTTCTGTAGTAATCTCTACTTCTCAAATAAGGCAATGGTGTGCAAGACTGCAAAAAATGACAACTAAATATGAAATGTATATTATGGATATTAGTAACTTCTTTTGACCTCTGCCACCTGACTTTGTACTAGGCGACTGATGCAGATTTTAGAGTAAGATTTTTATCCTCCCTCTGTTAGCTCTTGGTGAGGGCTGTATTAACAAGGTAACCATGAAAAGTCCAGGGCCTTCAAACTGCCTATGCCCTCAAGATTCAGTGCCTCATACTTACATTCCTAAAAAAATTATCAACACAGGACTCTCAACTCTTCAGCGATCTCAGGCACTGGCCTTAATACCACACAGAGTAAACAGGCAGTGAGCACTACAGGGCCCTGCAGGCTCAATCGTGGACTAAAAGCACCTCTTCTTCTTGACTACAGTAGAAATTCACTGGATTCACCATAATAGCTAACTGCCCTCCCACTTTCATTCGTATCTCCAGTTCAAAACACTCACCACAGAATAATCAAAATAATCTTTTTAACATGTATCTCAGATCATGACATGTGTTTCTGAATTTCAATCAGTACAGAGGGAAGCCATTCAAACTTCTCATTGCTCACTACACTTTGACAACACGGGCCTCTTTCATTTCTCTGAATATATGCCCAGTTCTTCCCTACCCTAGACCCTTCATACACTCTACCTGCTCACCACTATCTCCCACTGCTGTCTGTGTACTACTTCCTGGTCATCCTTCAGTTCCAGTTTAAATGCCAAGTTGTTAGAAAAGCCCTCCCTGATCCCTCAATCTAAAAACAAGTCCCTACTGAGAATGGATACATGTATATGTACGGCTAAGTCCCTTCCCTGTTTACCTGAAACTATCACAACATTGTTAATTGGCTGTATCTCAATACAAAATAAAAAGTTTAAAAAAAAAAATTTTTTTTAAGCCCCCATCACAGCACATCTGTCCTTTATAGTTATTTTTATGCAGTGTAATTAAACCACATCTCACATTGCTCCCTATGCTTTCTTATTTTTATATTAGCTGACTGGCTAGTCTAAGACAAAATGCATTCCTTTGAAAGAAAAATATAGGTTAGTATGAAAAATAACAAGAATTTTTAGTTAAATTTATAAAATTATCTTGAGACTCTAAAAGCATGAGTAGGAGACAATGCAGTTGAAAAACTTAAAATATCCTTCTCCCAAGCTGATGCCTTTAGAGAGACAGTACAGCAAACAAAAGAAAGAGGCAGGGGCTGGCACGCCTTTAGGTCTCCTAGTATTTTCATCTCCTGACTCTAATCAACTGGACAAGTGGCAGAGTTCAACTTTGGAAGCCTCATGGCACCCCCTCAATCTATGAACAAATGAACAAAGGAATCTTCAAGTAAGTGCCCTGTCCTCTATGAAATGGAGAGTAAAATTCTGTCAAAGCAAACAATATGAGCAAACGGCATAAAAGGATATGAGCACAGAATGAAAGGGTTCAGAGGGCAATGAGCAGAACTAGTCTGACAGGAACATGTGGTTCCCAAATGAGATAAAACTATATTAAGCTAAATTAAGCCAAAGACATCAAGGACCCTGGAAAGCAAACATAGAGGGTGTGTGTGGAGATTTTTATCTTTGCTTTTGGGGGGTTTTTTGGTGGTACTTTTGAATAGTACTGGGTGCATCATGAAAAAGCAGATTAAAAATATGTCTTTAAGGAAAACATGAAAGACTAAAGAATAAGATTAAGAGGATTCTTTCTAGAGAAATGGTTATCTAGTATTCTCTCCCAGCTTCAAGCCACAGAATTTCTTCCTTACGTGGCTGCCTGCTCATCCTTCAGATGTCAATTCACGTTACTCCCTAAAAAGGCCTCTCCCTGACTACCTCCTACACCGGCCTCCCTTCCTCCCTGCCATTATCATTTATTTTCTTTATAACACAAACCACAACATGAAGTTACCCTCCTTGTCTACTTTATATTATGTCTCTTCCACCAAGAGAGAAACTTCCTGTGCATAGGAACCTTGCTGCCATGCCATGCTACAATACCTGATGTAACTACAACAATGCTTGAGTTTCTCAATAGACACATGAATGGAAACCCAATACCTCAAACAGGAGTGCCTCTTGCTATAATGGTGGTAGTGGGGGATTAAGGGTAAATAGCTCAGTCACATTCTTGGAACCTCTAGGCTCTATACAGGGTCATTTAAAAAGAAATGACATAGACAATCCCTAGAGTTTAGCTCTCGAAAAGGCTGGATAGTAGTTCTATGTATCATAAGCAGGTATACAAAGTCCACCTGTTAAATATGACACAGCAAATAGGTTTGAAGACATTCATGACCTGAAACACTCACTACAAATGTCTGACTTAAACTTACTTTAAAACTGACACCCTCCATTCTATTACCTAGGAAAAGTGCTTTCCCCAAACCTATAAGCTACATGAAAGAAAAAAGGCAGCATATTCCAGCAGTTACCTCAAGGAAAACACTATAGATGAGAAGTTTTAATACTGTTGTACTGTGTCTCTTAAAAGACGCTTACTCCTTGGAAGCAAAGTTTTGACCAACCTAGATAGCATATTGAAAAGCAGAGACATTACTTTGTCAACAAAGGTCTATCTAGTCAAGGCTATGGTTTTTCCAGTGGTCATGTATGGATGTGAGAGTTGGACTATAAAGAAAGTTGAGCACCGAAGAACTGATGCTTTTGAACTGTGGTGTTGGAGAAGACTCTTGCGAGTCCCTTGGACTGCAAGGAGATCCAACCAGTCCATCCTAAAGGAGATCAGTCCTGGGTGTTTGTTGGTAGGACTGATGTTGAAGCTGAAACTCCAATACTTTGGCCACCTGATGCGAAGAGCTGACTCATTTGCAAAGACCCTGATGCTGGGTAAGATTGAGGGCAGGAGGAGAAGGGGACGACAGAGGATGAGATGTTTCGATGGCATCACTGACTCAACGGACATGGGTTTGGGTGAACTCTGGGAGTTGGTGATGGACAGGGAGGCCTGGTGTGCTGTGGTTCATGGGGTCCCAAAGAGTCGGACACAACTGAGTGAGTGAAGTGAACTGAACTGTGTCTCTTAATACAGACATATACACACAAACAGCATTTACTCTAAAAACCCCACCTGTTTTTGCTGTGTACTCATCCTGCTTTGTATTTAGACAGGTCTGCAGTTTAGGGTGGGGTACTGGTGATCTGAGATTGGACACCTTGTATCTAGGTCTTCTCCAACTGGGACATGGTTGTATATTAAAGGGAAAAGTAAATACTGCTGTATCACCTAAACCAGTTTTATAAACATTTAAATGGTGCATGCAAAATACTACCAGGTATCTTAAAAACAGAAGCTCAGAATGATTAGGGATAAGACAAGCTGCAACAGATAACGTTGCTGATAATGTTTAACCTGCACACCAATTTTACTACAACATGCTTTCTGCAGAGATTATTATTATGTTATCTCTTCACTCTCCCTTGAGTTCCCCTCTCTGTTCCTCAACACCCACCCTGTCCAATCACAGCTCTAGCCAGACTCAGATATTACAGTTTTACTGAGGAACTGTTTCAAACTTTCAAGGAAAAAGTACATCATCTGTTCCAGAATCAGATTCAATCATTAAAATAACCAACCAGAAAATTCTGGCAAAAAATAACAAAAATCAAAGAAAAATACCAGAAGAGGATTCACATCTATATACACACCTCAGTCCAGGAATGACAACAGCTTAATATTAAAAGTCTTGCATGAATATGAATCTTAAATTTTAACTTTTTTAAACATTCTGTCAACAAATAATGAGAAACATTTGACAAACTTAAATCAAGACTTAAATAAAGTGTTAACAACTAACTGTAGCAAATAGATGGAAAAGCTTCAAATAAGGAACGGTCTTTACATAACGATCATCCCATCATCAAGCAATACCCTTTTAAACCCCAAGAACCGTATTTCCGATTGAGTCTTTTACTATTTTTTAATTGCAATAGCTATTGATTTTCTAAAATCAAGAACATATCAATATTATAATCAGAAGCTACAGAAAAGCATTAAGAAGGGTAACTGTATCCTCCTAGGTTTTTTCTCACACATAGATCTAACACTCATAGAATCACCCTACTTTACATGTGGATTTTTCTACTTAATACCCAAGAACATCTTCACTAAATGTGGTTCTACATCATTTTTAACAGCAACATTATATTCCACGTTGCACTGCATAATGTAAGTAATCCTAAAACACTTATGTTCTCTATTTACCATCTAGGTGTTGGAATTCCCATCCATGCTAAAATGGAATAGGCAGTATCTAAAAAGAACCATGTAAAACTCATCTTAAGAGATTGTTTCAAAATTTTAAAAATCATTAATTGAATGAGTGGAATAAGATATTTTAATAACTAAATGATTCAGACATCATTAAATTTAACAATGAAAATTACACTAAAAGCAGATTTTCAGATGAGTAGTGTTAGGACTCTGTGCTTTCACTGCCAAGGGCCCAGGTTCCATCCCCTGGTTGGGGAAGGAAGAACCCAGAAGCAAGGCAGCAAAAGTTTTCTACATGTGCCCTCCATAAAAACCTATCAAAATTAACTAAAGAAAAAAATTAACAAATCCAACAAGCAATCCAACAAACTAGTCCTGACAAATGATTTCAAGGAAAATTAAATCCATGCTCAACCGCAAAAAAATACTAAAAAGCCAACATCCAATTCCTCTAAAGTCTGTTAGGATACATATCTTAGAACTATGTCAGACAAGAAGAGGAAGAATTCTTAAATCATCCAGGCAGAAGCCTGTCACTTAAACAACAAATCTCAGAACTCTACAGAAAAGACAATGTGTTAAGAGAAAAAAAACTGATATGACCCAGAGAATTATTTTTCCAAGTAGACTGTTACAACTGAAAGAGGACACTCAAATATTTTAATAATTTAAAACTTAAGGTAGTCTTAATTTGGGAGGTGATGGTGTCAGCAGACTAACATAGACAATCCTAAGAAAATTCAAAATAACCAATGCACAAACAGAGAAGCTAGAAGCTGTACTTTCGAGACAGGCAGTGTGCACTGAACGAAGCTAAACTCATCTCCTTAATATCTGGGATCAACACAACTTATTTCAAAGTGTTTATTTTGATACCTTTTTTTTTTATTTGCACCAAATGACATACAGCAAATAATTTACTCAAAACACACTCTTTAAACTTTCCCTTTGTTGTTAAAAGCAGTCAACACTACACACACAAAGAACATTCACTTAACAAATGTTTCATTTACTGAACATTTATGATATGTCAAAGGCAGTGCAAGACCTAACAGTACAGAAATCATTCTTCTCTGAACCTTAGTATAGTTTTCCAAACTTTATGTATCCAAAAAAAAAAAAAAACCGAGGTGCTTTTTAAACATTGAAAAATACCTATTTGCATTCACCCCTTTTAATGATATGAATATTTTCTGTCAACCTGACAGATACCAGGTTGAAGAACAACAGGTCTGCCAGTTACAGCTGACACTTGAACAAGGCGGGTTTGAACTCTTGGATATTTTTCAACAGTAAATGCTACAGTCTTACAGGGTTTGTGATTGGCTGAATCTGATGACTTGGAGGAACCGAGGAGATGAAGGGCCACCTATAAATCACACCACACCAGGATAAAGCCTTGCATTGTTCAAGGTTTAAATGCACTGCAACCTCTCCTGGTCACCTAAATCTTCAAAGGCAGATTAAGTAACAGAGTAATTTTACTGTTAACTGTACTTTATGTTTTTTGACAATGGTAGCACAGGTCATCTAGAAGAAATGTCTGTTATTATCTGAGCAAAATGAAAAGCAAATCTGGTACATTTACCAGCACTTCACGCTGGATACAAATATTAAACATTAAATTAGCATACAGTAATTACACATCTTTCCTTTAAAAAATTCAGATATTTGTGTAATGACTTACAGAAAAATGTGATTAAAGGGAGGGTAATAAATGAAGATTAAGTCCTAACAACAGCAATAGCTTGATAATTGGTGACAACATGATTTTTCTACTTGCAACGGTCATTAAGCAGCAATTCATTTACTCTGGCATTTGTAATAGAGAAATGAAGTTATTTCACACCAAAATATGTACATGAGTGTACAGCAATCCTGGTAATAGCCCAGAACTGGAAAGAACCCAAATGTCCTTCAACACTGAATGGTTAAACAAACTGAGTACATTATACCATAGACTACTACTCAGCAACAAAACAGAAATACAACATGGACACGCAGTCCCTTGCTTCTCAAGGGAATAAGCTGAGTAAAAAAACAAAAGTCAATCTTACAGTTACATATCGTGATCCCATTTATATAACATTTTCAAAATGACAAAATTATAGATTGAGAAGACATCAGTGATTGCCAGGGCTTAGGAAAGAGTGGAAGGAGGGAAGTGGCTATGCCTATAAAAAGAGTAGCACAAGAAACTGCTGAACTGCTCTATATCCAGACTATGGCGGTCGTCACATTCATCTACTCATATGCTACAGCTGCACAGAACAGACACATACCCCAAAAGTGCATGTACTCAATAAAATCGGTGACATCTGAGTGATTAGGGAATTGTATCAACGTCAATTTCCTGGTTGTGACGGTACACTAAGTATACTAATAGTTATGCAAAAAAATAAACAAATAAATAAATAAATTTAAGGTAGCCAGCCAAAACCAAACAGTTTGGGATTAGAACGCAAGTGTGACCGCTCCTATTCTGCCTGTTAACAAGTATGGGTGGTGTGGTTTTGTTCTCTCATTGCCCTAATCAAAGTCATTCTTGCTGAAGGTGTTCTTTCAACATCAATGCCCTTCACTCTCCCCCACTAAACTTCCTAATCTCCACCAATGTATGTTTAATCACTCCTGATTACTCGCTGAACTTCCATGGCTTTTCTCTCATTTCCTGGAATCAGTCACCATCAAAACTTTCTCCAAATACATCCTTCTGCCTCCTAGAGACAACCCCAATATCAGCCAATTCTGTCAATGAACTATACACAACACTTTTCTTTCCCCCGTTCTTGTTCCTTAATTTTTAAGGGTTTTTTTTTTGTTGTTAACATTTCCAGATTTGATGCCATTTCAGAGAGAAAATCCTGTTCAAATGTTCTGCTTAAAAATATGTCTTGTGTTGCTATCATTAAATTATCATAAGTGTGGAAAAATTCCCAGACTTATTTAAAACTTCCCTCCTTTCTTTCAACTCCAAAATCTCTAGAATACAACCACTATGGTTTGGCTATAAGCCAAAATTAAGAAAAGGCAGAAATTATTAGGCATTACTAAATACCCTAAGTATAGGAGAAGACTGATTACTTGGGAAGAGTAATGCGGAAAGAATATGGTTCTTTGTGCCTAAATCCAAATACATGGAGATCTTTCTGACCCAGTGATCAAACCTGAGTGTCATACAATGCAGGTAGATTCTTTACTATTTGAGCCACCAGGAAAGCCCAAAGTGTTAGCTGCTCAGTCACTGTCCAACTCTTTACCACAACACGCACTGGACCTCACCAGGCTCCTCTGCTCATGAAATTCTCCAGACAAGAATATTGGAGTGGGTGGCCATTCCTTTTATTCAGAGGATCTTGCCAACCCAGGGATCAAACCCCAGACTTCTGCATTGCAGGCAAATTCCTTACCGTCTCAGACACCAGGGACGCCCCATTTTTACTCAGTATCAAAAGACTTCCCAGGTGGCTCAGCATAAAGAATCTGCCTGCCAATGCAAGAGATGTAGGAGACTCGAGTTCGAATCCTGGTTTGGGAAGATCCTCTGGAGGAAGAAATGGCAACCTCCAGTATTCTTGCCTGGAAAATCTCATGGACAGAGGAACGTGGTGGTCTATTATCTATGGGATCACTAACAGTCGGACACGACTGAGCATTCACACACACGAATCAAATACTACCATAAAACAGAAAAAAGAAGAACATTTTTTGACTACCCTGTATATGGCAGGAATTGTTACAGATTTCATGCATAGTGTTCAGTCACTAAGTCGTGTCCGACTCTTTGCGGCCCCATGGACTGCAGCACACCAGGCCTCCCTGTCCTTCACTATCTTCCAGGAGTTTGCTCAAATTCATGTTCACTGTGTCAGTGACACTATCTAACCACTGCATCCTTGTTGACCCCTTCTCCTTTGCCTTCAATTTCAAGTATATCACTCCACTTAATTCTCAAGCAAATCTTTGAGGGAATAGTAAAAATGCCTATGTTACAGTTCAAAAAAATGGAAAAGTTTTAAATAATGAGTCCAAGGCTACAGAGTCACTGTGTAGAAGACAAGGGTTAGAGCCCTGGCCCTGACGGTCTTAATTTTACATTGTTTTCTTTGTACCACAGCACCCACTGCTAGAGCAGCGCAATCTACACAAGTGCATCTGGTACAGGAGAGCCAATACTGAATCAGTTCAATCTCTTCAAATAAAGGACAGAATGAAATGCCCAATACTGTCAATTTTATTAATTTTTCTTACCTTTCTGATCTCCTAAAAGTATATTCTTAATTTATATTCAAATTCAGAAACAACTATCAACCAAAACTATTTGCTCATTAAATTATATTATTCAGCATCTACTGTGTTCAGGAACAAGATGCACCAGACCAAAAAGCACACTGGAAATGATCAGATTACTCTTTGTGTCAGTTTTTCAATTAACATCATTGCCCTTAAGGAACTGAGGGAAAAAAAAACATTTAGAAAAATCTATCAGAAAACAGAAGTCATTACAAATGTCTACAGCCTAACACAGATCACAATCAGCTCCCAGTTCCTTGTTCCCTGCCCTCATATACTCTCTCATCCTTACTGAACTGTAATTATTTCACCCACCATCCCACCTAATGAAAAAACTACACGTTCTGTAATCCAGTCCATCCCCCCCCACCATTAAAACACACACATCCACATATCCAAAAGTAAATTGTTTTAAACTATTTTTTATTACAAGCACCAGTTAAAAGTGAACTTTTCAGGTAGTTGTCAAAAGAAGATGTATACAGGTGTCTTTAAGAAACGAAACCAAACCAAAACAGTCAAATTCATGACAAACAACAAAATGAGGACAGTTATTTAAAATTAATCCTTCTATTTAACCAAAAAAATGGTACTACAATGTTATCTCCAGCTATAGTTAAGTAAACGGTAAACAATAATATGTATAGATACTATAATAGCATGTGTCTGTGTGTATATATTCCTACTTATTATCAATGAACTGTTAATGCACCAATCTACTGCCAATCTTTAATTTATACACTAAGTGATCTTGCTTCTCTAATTCAGAGATTAAATGACTCCATATCCTCCAACGGCTCTTCATCTTTTTCAGAGTAAAAGCCTAAATCCTTTTCAAAGCCTCCATGATCTGGCCTTTGCTACCTCTCTGAGATCATCTCCTATTACTTCCCCACTCTGAAAACAGGTTAGCCATCTTGTTTTTCTAACACATCTAACATGCTCTCATCAGAAGGCCCTGACACTATTCTGGAATACACTCCCTATATTCATAGGGCTTCCCTCATAGCTCAGTTGGTAAAGAATCCACTTGCAACGCAGGAGACCCCGGTTTAATTCCTGGGTAGGGAAGACCCGCTGGAGAAGGGACAGGTTACCCACTCCAGTATTCTTGGGCTTCTCTGGTGGCTCAGGTGCTAAAGGATCCACCTGCAATGTGGGAGACCTGGGTTGGCAAGATCCCCTTGAGAAGGGCAAGGCTACCCACTCCAGTATTCTGGCCTGGGGAATTGCATGGACTGTATAGTCCATGGGGTCGCAAAGAGTCAGACACGACTGAGCAATCTTCACTTTCATTCTATATTCATACGCTCACCTTTCTCATTTCTATACAGCAATCATTATCTTCCCTACTTCCAACATTTCCATATAGCAACCCCTACTTCCCAAGATTATCTTATTTCCTCTTATTCAGCTCTACTTTTCTACAAGGGGCACTTTTCTCTGACTCATATATTACCACTTTATTATCTCTCGCAAGACAGTGTCAGTTTTGTCAGGACACAGTCAACTATCTGCAATATCCAGAGAGCCTGACACACAGGAGGTGCTCAACACATTTACGCGTTCTCTATCAATGTCTCAGGGAAAGTACCATGCTCCTGCAATGGTTTTCTACCTTACACATTTCATCTGTTTTATCAACAAATTCACCTTGATTGATTTGTACAACTGCTCCTGCTACTGCTGCTAAGTCACTTCAGTCATGTCCGACTCTGTGCGACCCCATAGACGGCCTCCTACCAGGCCCCTCTGTCCCTGGGATTCTCCCAATGCATGAAAGTGAAAAGTGAAAGTGAAGTCGCTCAGTCGTGTCCGACTCTTATCAACCCCATGGACTGCAGCCTACCAGGCTCCGCCGTCCATGGGATTTTCCAGGCAAGAGTACTAGAGTGGGGTGCCACTGCCTTCTCCAACTACACATTATACAGTTTTCTGCTATCTTCTAACCTTTCACTTCTTATCAACCTTTGACTTTTAGGTGCCTGCCAATGATATCAACTAAAAAGCCTACACTGCATAAAAATCAAGTCTTACTCTTTGAAGAGTATCTTTATTCCCCAGGACAGCCCCACCTTGGGAGTCCCTGAACTTCTTGAGTGTACTAGATCTTACTGATTCTGAAGCAAACTCTTTATCTTACTTGCTTTCACTAATACCTGTAACTGTCGTCTTGGACACTGTAAAGTGCAACAATAAAGCCAGAAATGTAAAACTGAACTTACCTAGGTTGGTTCGCTTACATAAAACTTCTTACAATTTGTATTTATAAAAGGTAGATTGTTGCACATAACATTAGAGAACAAAGCAGGTAGCAGCAGGAAAAAAAATGAAGAAAAATAATTTCACAGAAATAAAGTTCTAAAGACCAAATTTGCTAAATCTCATATTCTTTATATAGGTAATGTTGATGTGTAACATTTACACAGTTTTATAACACTGCTGCTATATTGCATCAATATGTGATTTTAACTGGCACTAAAAACGTGATAAATTACACCTAAGAGTATACTCAAATTTCTACTTGTTTTTAGAAAAACACCATTTCAAGTTCAATAACCTTGACTATAAGTAAGCAATTACCAGTCTCAAATGTTTAGGGCAATCTCCATCATAAAACTCATACATTTCATATAATGACAATAGTGCTAAGTTTTCATTTAGCAAAACAACTGGTAGCAGACAGGAAACAGTCTTCTACAACCCAAAATAACCCATTCACATCCAGGCCAAAAGCTGAGTGCTAATGTAAAACAGTTCACAATCACTGTAACAAACACCTGAAATTGTCTGATGCAACCAAAGCACTAACATGAGAGACATTTCCCTAGAAAGCAAGTGAAGTGAAAGTTGCTCAGTCATGTCCGACTCTTTGTAACCCCATGGACTATATTTATAGTTCATGGAACTCTCCAGGCCAGAATACTAAAGTGGGTAGCCTTTCCCTTCTCCAGGGGATCTTGACAACCCAGTGACTGAACCCAGGTCTCCCGCATTGCAAGTGGATTCTTTACCAGCTGAGCCACAAGGGAAGCCCAGAAAGCCAGGGTATGCAAAAATCTTTACACACTGAATGTATGTTTCTGTGGTTTGAATCAAAGATTATCCCAAAGTTCTCAGTGTGACACACTACAGATAAAATGTTACTAAGGATTAGAAGGCATGCAAGTGTTGACAATTCCAACTGGATCCTATTCAGTCCCAAAGTTGGTCACACTTGCTTCCAGAAAAAAATGAAGGACATTTCTGCAGACTTACAGGGCTCATGTTCACTTAGTATCAAAGTTTTGAGTTATAGTTCTTTATAAAGTTTTAAATATATTTAAATATTTTTTAAAAATTTAATTAAAGCTTAACCCAGACCTTTCTGCCACTAACATAATATGGGAGTCACTGTAACTCCATTATTCATACAGCACAGAGCAGTGGCTGTCAAACTTTTATGCACACCAACCCGCAGGTTTGCTGACATTCAGGTCTCAGTACCCAGAGTTTCTGACTCAGGTCGAACTGAGTGGCATTCTTAAACACCTCAAGTGATTCTGAGGCAAGTGGTCCATGAACACCACTGTGAAAAAATGGTACATGTTTCTGACCATGAAAAAAAAACAAACAAAACAGAATGCTTCTCTAAAACATAATATAGACTTCTCTGAGACATTCTGAAGTATGTTCTGAAGAAGACTGAAAAACTGAGAAGACTTAGAATTACTGGCAGTGTATTTTATAATATATGGTCACTTTTTATTCAAAAAAGCCCTTTGTAGACCCTAAATAATGGACTAGCTTTAGTCAACTAGCTAAGTGATAGAAGATACCCAGACCGTGAGGCAGGAATGTACCTGAAATGCTGGAGGAGACAAGGAAGCCAGTGCGGTAAATCTTTCCAAGTGAACAGTAAGATCTAGAGACAGGTCAGAGAGGTGACAATGCTGGAGTTACAAATCGCATGGGCCTGTGGGCCACCGTTGAGGACATCTGAGAGGGTTCTGAGCAAAGGAGTAACATGATAAGGTTGCTGCACTGCTAATAAACTGTAGAATCAGAAGGCAGCAAAGGAGAAAGACTGGTTAGGAGGCTCGAGATTATTGGTCAGACTAAATGAAAGCCTATAGTTTCTACTTAACAAAATGTAGATGGAGAAGGCGATGGCAACCCACTCCAGTACTCTTGCCTGGAAAATCCCATGGAGGAGCCTGGTAGGCTGCAGTCCATGGGGTCGCTAAGAGTCAGGCACAACCGAGCAACTTCACTTTCACTTTCATGCATTGGAGAAGGAAATGGCAACCACTCCAGTGTTCTTGCCGGGAGAAACCCAGGGGATGGGGGAGCCTGGTGGGCTGCCATCTATGGGGTCGCACAGAGTCAAGACACGACTGAAGCAACTTAGCAGCAGCAAGAAAAGCAGGCTTGAGGGGGGAAAAGGAGCAGCTCAGTTTGGGCACTACAATATTACCACCGGAAGTAAAGTGTTTTATGGGATATCTGATTTGCTAACTAACCCAGACTGGGGATTGAGAGGTTGGAGAAGCAACCTCTAAACTGAAGATGAAACACAGGAAAAAATGAACTCGGCAAACTGAGGCAGGGAGAGACAGTATTCTAAAAAGACACAGCATGCATGACAGAACTCCAATTATTATCTTCAAACAACTAAAAGAGGGCTAGAGAAACAGACATGCGGCAAGCTGTTTAGGGAAACACTTGTACTTTTATCTTAGGGGCACTGGGAAGACACTGAAAGATTTTTACATAAAGAATGAGCAAATGTGCTTTTCTTAGAAGGCAATTCTGGCAGCAGGGTGGATAATGAACTGGGGAGAGAAGGGGTCATAGACCAATGCTTTCATTTAGGGAAGAGGGAATCCTGATCCCAGTTAGAAAAAAAAATGAGTGGCTTCGAGAGCTATTTCAGAGGTAAAATCCAAGAGACTCAGTAAGTGGATACTGGGGAAACGGAAGGATAACAGCATTAAGGAAGTCAAGAGCAAAGGAAAGGAAACCAAGATGCAAAGAGAACTTAAGTCCATATAACCAGTAAATGGACAATCAGGATACTTCACCCACACCTCACTGAATCACACAGCTACCTACATAGCATTATAAATACTTACACTAAATTATGTGCATTTTGAAATACTCATTTTCACCAAAAACAAACTGCCAAATTTAGGTATAAACATTTACACTCTACTTATATACTTTAAACTTAAGACTCTTCCCTCAACCTTAAAAACTCCACAACTGCATGACACTTTTGTTTTAGAATTCTGTAAAGTAAAAATGAGAAAAGGCTGTATGTTCAGAATAAACAAGAATTTCTGGAATATGAAATTAGTGTTTCTTCCCTTTTTAAAAAGTAAACCCACCAGAAAATGGTATTTGGCCAATAGATTAAATAAAAAATATTAATACTCAATGTTTTGAGAGTCACAGTGATTTTATCCTGACAATGCAAAAGAATGAATATTGTTATTTGGTAGGCATCTTAAGACTTAAATTGGAAGCTGTACGACAGGACTACAAACTAAACCACTTCTTGTATAAACAAAAATGACTTTTAAAGAATATACCATACAGTGAAAACTTCAGGGTTTGTGTTTGTAAGTCTTGAAAACGCTCACCCTTGTTTCTCCAGCTATCATGCTGTTCAATCCTTCTCTAAACAGTGACGCATGCGTGTGCATGCTAAGTCACTTCAGTTGTGTCTGACTCTCTGTGACCCTATGAACTGTAGCCTGCCAGGATCCTCTGTCCACAGGGATTCTGCAGGCAAGAACACTGGAATGGACTGCCATGCCCTCCTCCAGGGTAACTTCCCAACCTAGGGATCAAACTCGTGTCTCTTCCGTCTCCTGCATTGGCAGGCAGGTTCTTTATCACTAGCGCCACCTGGGAAGCCCTAAACAGTAATGAAAATGTTAAATGAACATCAGAGAAAAATATTCCAAAGTAGTCTATACAAACAAAAGTAGTCTATGCTTCCGGCAGGGAGAGAGTTTTGGTAACCATGGAATGGCAGGACACACAGCAAATATTTAAAAGCGTAAATTAAAGCACAAAAATTCAGAAGGCTCTCCTACACACATTTCAAGCCATTTATTTGGAAAGTACCTTGTAGATTATTAATTCAATCTTGTTTAAAAAAAAGGGAAGGAAAGAGAAAGCATCCATAAAGTTGTAAGGTTTTCCCATAATCAAAAAGCTAAGAATCAGCAAACAAAAACTACAAATCCAGACCTCAGGACTGGTGCTCTTTCACTGTACATTTTCTCACCTTAACCCTTGTTACCAAGCTAACAAGGCTCTACTTCTAACAGCATGCCATTCTAAAAGATACACACACCCAAGTACAAAGGAACTCTTTTGCAGTTTAAATCCAGTTAATACTCAATCCAAAGGGTTCCGGCTCTATGATAAACATTTTCTCTTTTTTAGGTTTCAAATTTTATTAGGTACTAGCTCTTTAACATGATGCTTTGACATGTGTATTAAAACCCAAACGCCAATCAACAAGGATCTTCTGATATAATACTGCTAAGTCACTTCAGTCGTGTCCGACTCCGTGCAACCCCATAGACGGCAGCCCAATAGGCTCCCCCGTCCCTGGGATTCTCCAGGCAAGAACACTGGAGTGGGACACTACAGAATGCAAAACAGAAGCTCCCCACACGCATCCCTGGCTTCCTCCACTAACACCAATCTTAATGCTACTGAAAGGTTTACAGAGAGATAATATCTAGTATGTCCAAGAATAGACAGTCAACAAACCAAAATTTAAGCACTACTCTGACCAATAATCCTGACTTTCTCCACCTGATTTGATCAATCCTGAGTCAGGTGGTGCTAATAGTAAAGAACCCTTCTCCCAATTCAAGAGACCTAAGACACATGGGTTCGATCCCTGGGTCAGGAAGATCCCCTGGAGGAGGAAATGGCAACCCAGTCCAGTATTCTTGCCTGGAGAATACCACGGACAGAGGGTTACAGTCCAAACATTCACAAAGGGTCGGACATGACTGAAGCAAGTTAGCAGGCACCCAAGCACAAGTCTAGATATGGGAGAAAGCATATTGATACAGTGTTCCAACATAAATTAGTGCTTGAAAGCCAGAAGACAGCTTTTCAAAAACCACACATATCCTTAAGAATAAACACAGAGAAAAAATTAAGGTGACAAATGTAATAATTTAAAAAAAATAAACATTAGAATACACATATACCAAAAAAAAAAGTCAGATAGGAACCTTTAAAGCCTTCACCTTAAGGCATCTCCAATGATGAAAACTAGCACTTAAGAACTTCTCCTCTGAAAGCTTGGAGTATATTTACTGAAGTGAATAGGCTAATTCTTTAATCATCAAAGAATTTGCCTATTAAAAACTAGCAATTCAATGAAAATACTGGGGAAAAGGGTAGAAGTAAAATTGGCCAATATTGTTTGGTCAGTATTGTTTCAGATCAAAACCAAATGGGATTTAAGAGAAATGAAGATCAATCTGTTACTATGGCTCTTGATTTTCACTAAGATGAGAATTCAACCCCTGAAGACTTCAACTGATTTTCAATCCATTGCTGGATTGAAATAGTCTACATTCTTTAAATCAGTTTTAAAAGTCATTATTCTCTCAAAATTTTACTGTCAAGAGCTAAAGTATGCCATATTATAGCTATATTCTTTTTTTTGCTGATACAAAACGATCTTCAGTGAACATTTTAGTCACTTTAAGGAATAAAATCACAACACAATGAATCACTAATTAAAAATAATTAGGGCAGTAATTCTCAAGGGTGAAAAATAGAGCACCACATGTGAGAATTTCTAGGAAAATTCTTAATTTCAATAAGCTTCAAAAACATTATTTAATATTCAAATACTGTAAAATTTGGAAAAAAGACCACCAACCAAAAAAGGGGGAAGTAAAGCCCTCAAAAACAAAACCAAATTATTATTCTGCCTAATATATCACAGAAAGCTAAACTGTAAGAGATCTTCTTAAATAATGGGGCATGAATTTAAAAGGATTTGAGAAACAATAATTTGTAAGAGGAACAGTAAAAAAAAAAATAAAGTCTATAAAAATGTAAATGTAATTATTCAAATTAAATATATTAAAGAGATTAAGGCAACTGATACCAGGCTAACTATCAAGGTAACTTAAAGAACAGATAATAACGTGTTGGAATTAACATACCAATTACTGTACACAGTTTTTTTGAAGTTTAGTTTCCTGAAAACATGAATGAATTATTTGTTTCCTTCATAAACAGTACAAAAGCAACTTCAATCCAATCACTTTAAGAATTTTGGAACAGTAAATTCTTATTATTTTACTCTTAAATGCACCTGAAAACAAACTGTAGTTTACCATCATTCACCTGTTTCTCACATGTACTGTGTGTGTCAAATGGCATGTAAGTGTAACATTACTGAGCACCTACATTCATATGCCAGGCCCTGATACAATAAAATTAAACACAGTCTCTGCCTTCTAGGAGCTTAAGAGTAGGCAAACCATGTATGTAAACAATTACAATTCACTGGACAGGAACTTTAAGAGAAATAGGTTCAGGGAAGGCTCATATAATAAAGAACTGGGATCCTGAAGTATTAAGAGGTTTGCCAAGCGGAGTGACTAGAGGACAGTTTTGCTGTCAAAACCATAGACAAGGGGGACAACAGTATTTGATGTTCTAGGACTGGACACGACTGTACGAGAGAGGAGAGGGTGGCTGAGATAAGTTTGGACTCGGCCACGGTGACTCAGAGTATTTTTTTCCCAGAAGATTTTTAATTCAAGTTTTCTAGCTACCATTACAAGCAGAAAATTTATTCTGAGTTGCCAGCTTTCCAGCATGAACGTAAAAGCTTTTCTTTTCATTTCAGGGTCTTCTATGTATACTACATAAGAAGACTATCCAGGTAAGTAAGCGTATGAAGAATTAGGGAGGAAAACTCACAGATTTGGACAATCATGTTGTTAACACATAATATAATATTTATGTATATTATTATTATATTTCATAAAGTATGTATATTTCTAGTGCCAAGTCTTTACTCAGACAGCAATGCATAAGGAAAGAGACAACAGACACACCTGTAAAAATGAGTTAGGAAGAGAGTAATGCGGTCTAGAATTCCTCCTAAACACATGAGGAAAGGAAAGGAAAAGGAATCAAGGATAACTTCCCAAGTAGTACCCAGGTCAGGGAATACTCAAGAACAGACTTCAGGAATCCATGGAACATCACATGAAATATGCCTAATAAGCAAGAAACCCTGTGAGCCTGGAAATCCAAGGATAGGGTGCAGCAAAGACAGAACAATGCAAAGAACACTGACATGTCAGTGCAGGTAAATGAGACTCGGAGCTCAGAAAGAGCTGCTACCAGCTGCAACGAAAGGAAAGCCAAGAAAATTAAACATCAAGAAGCTATCAATAAGAAAGGCAAAATCACTTCAAAGGTCTTAAGAACATCTGGAAGGTTTTCAGTGGACTTGGCAGCCAAAAGATTATTAGCAATTGCAAAAGGAGAAATCACAATACTGCAGAGAGAAAATGCCGTAACAGCAATGGGCTAAATTTAAAAGCATTAAAACTTCTTGGGTGCATTAGCCACATTTCAAATACTCAATAGGCACATGTGGTTAGTGGCTGCCACACTGGACAGCTCAGATATTCAACACTTTCAACTACACATTTTTTTGGACAGTGACTAACTAACCTAAACTCTTTCAAACGTGAACAGACAACTTCAAACAGCAAATGCCTGAGGAAATCAGTAACATACAAGAGAGGCAGCAAACCCCGACTGAAAACTTTCTGCAGTCATATATTTGACATGGAAAAAAACTAAAATATTATATAAAATCTCAAGAGTTTCTATTGAATCAAATTATAAGGCATTTAAAAATTAAAAATAAATCATCCAAAAAATAAAACTTTTAACAGGTGAATAAAATGAACACAGCTTTCAGTATAACTATGGCACTAGATGGAGAAGGCAATGGCACCCCACTCCAGTACTCTTGCCTGGAAAATCCCACGGACAGAGGAGCCTGGTAGGCTGCAGTCCATGGGGTCGCTGGGAGTTGGACACAACTGAGCAACTTCACTTTCACTTTTCACTTTCATGCACTGGAGAAGGAAATGGCAACCCACTCCAGTGTTCTTGCCTGGAGAATCCCAGGGACGGGGGAGCCTCGTGGGCTGCAGTCTATGGGGTCGCACAGAGTCGGACACGACTGAATCGACTTAGCAGCAGCAGCAGCATGGCACTAGAAGAACCTGTCATGGGAGTCTTCTCCCCAGAGTATAATGTACTCTGTTCTCACTCAAAAAGTTATCCCAACACCTACTTTTTACCAATCAAGAGGTAAGAATGAAACCAAAACACATCTAACACCGATTCCAAAGGGAGATGAATCAGAAATAACTTTAAAGAATGGGGGAGGGTGGCAGGAAGAGGAGAAAGGATGCAAAGTCTCTTTCTAAGGACTATCCTCAGGCTAAAATAGCCCTTAGCAAAAGTATCCAAATAAGACTACACACAGGGAGAGACTGGTGAAGGTGAAATCCTAAGATTCTCAAGCTGGACAGGAGAGCAGGGGAAAGACACAGCATCCCAAAGGATAAGCCACTTATAAACAAGAACTAGGTTTGATGTGGACTTCTCATTTGCAACTATGATCAGTTATCAATTTAGAAGTAGTGTCAAAAAATAAAATGTTTAAAGATTCAAGGAAAAATGATTTTAATCTAGCAAAAAGATCATTCTCCATATATAGAAACAAAATGAAAATATGTTTGAGCATGCAAAGCCTCAGATTACCACCCATAAAAAAATAAGTGATGAATCTTTACGTGTACAGAAAGGTAGAACACATAGAGCAAAAAATGCTTTTAAAAAATAAGTACAATCAACTATCATGTATGGGAAAAATCACCTGTTAAAAACAGATCAAGTAAAAATTAAAAATACAAGGGTTTCTATTGCATAGTATTATATGATAGAATCTGTATAGTATAGCAATAGTAATCTACTGCATCCATTTTAGGACTTGATTTAAAGAGTTCTAAACTAGATCTAAAGAGAAAAATACATTATTTTCAAACATTTCAAAAACCTCTGCTAGAATTAAAGTATTCTGAGATAACAGGAAAAATCTTAATTTCAAAAGGCCAATAAAATTGGAATAGCAAAAAGTCAAACAATTTTTAAAATACAGATTTATAAAATTCATTCAGAAACTTGAAAGCATACTTTTAAAACAGCTTTGGCTTTTAAAAAAAGGAAAATCAAAACTGAAATCACATTTAGGCTTGAGTTAAAATGAAATCATTCTATAACTCTGCATTAAAATCAATGCAATATGAATAAAGCAGCAAAGTTTAGAAAATTTACAGGTCAATCCATTTTACTTTACAGTGTATGACTCAGAAGTTTCCCTACTAGAGAAATTTGATAAGAGTTCACAAACAACATTGTAATGGGTCACCCAATGACAAATACATGTTCAAACTGATCTATCTAGATTTGACACCAGAATGTTTTTCCTTCAAAATACAATCAAGTGCAATCCCTCTTAAATTCTACTTCTACCTCCTTAAGCCAAAACCTAATCACCTCAAATCTACAGTACAACAAGCAGTGCTAACCATACAAGGCTTTATATAACCAAAGGCTGGCAAATGTGCCCCAAATCAGTACACAAAAGGACAACCTCAAAGCCTAATTGTAAGGCTTCCCTGGTAGTCCAGTTGTTAAGTATCTGCCTTGCAATGCAGGGGACACCAGTTCCATTGCTAGTCTGGGAAGATCCCACGTGCCGTGGAGCAACAAAGCCCATGTGCTGCAGCTACTGAACTCATATGCAGCAACCACTGAAGCCCAGGTACCTTAGAGCCTGAGCCAAGTCACCAAGAAGTCACCGCAACAAGAAACCCAAGCACTCCAACTAGAGAGTAGCCCCTGCTTTCCACAACTAGAGAAAGCCTACATGCAGCAAAGACAGACCCAGCAGAGCCAAATATAAATTTTTTTTAAAAAGCGTAACTGTACAGTGTGCCCATGAACAAGGACATAATGGGGAAAAGCCGTGAACAAGCATGTGATTCCTAAGATAACAAAGTCCAACTGAACAACTAGCAAATGAGGGCCCCTAGTAGTTCTCTTGCTTTAAAGAGGCCACTTAAGTCTTCCATACACTATGTAATGAAAATGAAAATCAACTTATATATAAATTAAGTAGTAATTATCAACGTCTGCACTAAAAATAATAGTTTAACATTTAAATACTAAAATGAGTGCTACATTTTAAAATCTGTTCTTCCCAAGAATCAAGAACACCCCAATTCTAAAGTCCATATTCAGTTCAGTCACTCAGTTGTGTCCGAGTCTTTGCGACCCCGTGAATCACAGCATGCCAGGCCTCCCTGTCCATCACCAACTCCCGGAGTTCATTCAGACTCACGTCCATTGAGTCAGTGATGCCATCCAGCCATCTCATCCTCTGTCGTCCCCTTCTCCTCCTGCCCCCAATCCCTCCCAGCATCAGAGTCTTTTCCAATGAGTCAACTCTTCGCATGAGGTGGCCAAAGTACTGGAGTTTCAGCTTTAGCGTCACTTACTAAACTGATTGTCGAGGAAATAATAAATAAAACTGGCCCAAATCAAAGAGGAGATTTTGAAGGACCAAGTAACTTGGTCTACTTTTGTAAAATAAGGAACATTGACATTTAAGCTATATTAAAAAGGAACTACCATAATTACACAAAAATACAAAGTTAAGGTTAGTCTTCAGCTTTAGAAAGAATAGCCTTGTGACTTAACCCTTAACAATATTCCTTATAACTTAAACATCTCATGATAAACAAGACTTAATCTCTACATATACAGTATTAAATAAGAAGGCTTTAAAACCTGAATAAGGAGCTAACAATCAGCAGGGACAAATCATCACAGAAAAGGCTGTAGGACAGCAAAAAACACCACTTCTAACTGCCCATCTTACTGTGTCACAGATCCCATGTTTCCCTCAGGGCTTCAACAAAAGTTTGCATAATCAACCAGCGCACACTTTATAAAAAAGTTTGAAAAGTCAGAAAACTTTTTCTTCGTAAGTGTATTATTAAATGCAGAAATATTCACCATGATCTCATCTGACCAAACATTCCAAAATAATATCTTTTACTAGAGTTGCTTTTTGGCTACCAGAAAGGACCAGTTCTGAATATAATACAGTTTAGTCAAAACCCTTCAGAAGATGCCAACACAATGCCATGCTCTTTTGGGCATGCTGTCATGTAACTCAGAAGGAATCAGAGATTAAACCAAAAGACTAGCATTATCTAAATACATCAGCCATGCTCATGAAAATTAAATGATTTTAATTTTCATTACATAGTGTATGGAAGACTTAAGTGGCCTCTTTAAATTTTTAAAGTTTTGTTTAAAAAGCAATTACAGTTAACCCTTGACCAACAGAGGTTTGAACTGCATGGGTCAACTTAACACATAGATGTCTTTTCAATAAATGCATTGATAGTACTACACGACCACAAGTTAGTTTAATCTGAAATGTGGAATCATGGGTAGGGATGATGGACTGTATAAAGTTAACACACAGAATTGCAGTGCGGAGTGGGCGAGGTCTGTTGCCACCCCAACTCAAAATCCTGTTCAGGGGTCAATCCTACTCCTAAAGGTCAATTTCAAGAAAACTGTTTGCTAATACCCAAAGTCAATCTGAGTATACCAACTTGGGTAAAGGCTTTACTTTCCAAAAGGACAAAAACTAAATCAAGTTTAGCACTGAACTGTCTCAGGAAAGCCTGATGTCATGGCAATGTGAGGGTTGTGGGGAGACATGATGTGCCAAAGACATTTCATCTGAAGAAATAGCAGTGGCTTCAGATACTACCCAAATAGATCCTACTGGTCTGTCGAGCTGCTAATACTAGTAAGACACTCTAGTGGCCATACCAGTTCTACTCTAGGGCATTAACTACCACATTAGATGCCACAGGATGCTAACTTCACTATTTAATGTGTAAGTGCATACAAATTATACTATTATCTGTGACTCAGACAGAAGGTGACAGAAGAGAATTCTTTGAAACTCAAGAAAGCAGACTATGATTTGGCAACCAACCACCCTACTTCTAGAGTCCTAATGATAAAATTCACATTCCTTAATATCTCATTTTCTCCAAGGATCCTCCTCTTGTGTGTACTCTCCCTACATATGCAGGTGGTAAATATGAAATTAAACCAGTGTTTGTTTTTAAAAATTCAGTTTTCTATGCTCCATCCTCCTCCATTGCTCTGATTCACGGTACTTCAGATGGACTCAGGAACTTTCAGCTTTAAAAGCTTCCTAGGTGATTTGAACAGACAGCCCAATTTGGGGTAATCATAATAAACATGTGTTTAGGTTTCCCCTTCCATCAATCCTAAAAATCTCTCAACTGCAGAGTTCTGGGTATGAGCAGGGAGCAAGTCAGCACAGCCCTGCAGGCCCCTTCATGCAGCTCTCACTGACCAGGTTCCTCAACTGGCAAGTGAAGTATCTAGGATGCTCCTTTCTACGGAAGAAGTAAGAATCCAAGAGTAGCTTGAGGCCTGGGGCTGCTGATCTGACTGACACCAACTCCTAATTAGTCAAGGAATAAGAATAAACCTAATAACTCACTATGTCAGTCTGAACACTCAGCTAAATGCTTTACAAGAGTTTTAAATACCATAATTTGCATTCAACCCCACAACAATGCTCAGGGAACGGACACAAAAACACACATTAAGTAACAGGCCTAAAGTCACCACCCCACTACAAGTATCAGCGCCTGGCCTTAAACAACTAACTGAAAAATGGTTTCACCCACTGGTTAAGGATGAAAGGTAAATATGTACATTCTCTGAGCACTAACTGAAAGTTTACCTCCTCAGGCCTCTCAGACTGATACTGTCAACATACCTAGTATTGAATCCACTGAGAAAATATACTAAAGACAAGTCAAATAAAACCATAAAATCTAACCATTTTTAATAGAAACTCTACAAAGGCTACGTACAGAATTCTTCTGGTATTTTATGGCACAAGGAGGAGTCCTATAAAAACTGACAGGATTTGAGGCAATGTCATTTTCCCTCCTCTGCATTTCCTGGTTTTACTATAATAAATTTGTAAGAACAAAGAACAATTTTAGTACAAGCAGCACTAAACAGTCCAAGGGCCCATTAACTCCAACCTTGCCTTGCATAAACGTCCTATTTCAGAACACAAGCGGATAAAAAATTTTAGAAAAACAGGAATATGTGTAAAGCTAAATATGTCAACAGAGTGACCATATTCTCTAGAACTCTGCTGTCCAATTCAGTAGTCACTAACCACATGTGGCAAGTAGGCACAGGAAATGAAGCTGGTCCCAACTTTATTATGCTATAAGCACAAAACAACAGATTTCAAAGACTTTGCAAAAAATTGGAATCTTTAGTTTTAAAAAAATCAAGTATGTGCTGAAATGAATATTTTATATACATTACATTATATAAAATATGCTAAACTCACTTCACTTTTACTTCAACATGGCTATCAGAAATCTGCACAGGTGACTTGCCTTTGTGGCTCACAGTTTCTCTCCACTGGGCAGTGTGCTCTAGCACCCTGTTACTCATGCGCAACCAGCAACATGGGCAACATCTGGGATCTTCTTAAAAAGGCAGAGCCTTGGGCCCCACCCTAGACTGACGAACTAAAACATGCATTTCAGCAAGATCCCCAGATGTTTCGTATACACATACAAGTTTGAGAAACACTGTTCCAGAAAACCGCAATTTCATTTCCTTAAATCATAATGACAAACCCAGTATTCTTTCATCTACCCATTTACTAAAACGCTCCATAGTGTGGAGCACTGTTCTAGGCCGCTGGGATACTAGGGGATAAAAACATTAAGAAACTCACTCCCTATTCTGGTGGAGTGTGTTCCAGAGGACAAGCAACTGTCAGTTCTGCTATAACACTGCTTTTTTTTTTTTTAAATCTAGTTTGAGTCTTATTGATTTATCAGGAAACTATCTGAGCATAACACAAATTTCCCACTTACCTACAAACAATTTCATCTGCTGAGAAACACCAGCTGCACCCAGCTGACCAAGCTACATACACATTCACAGGACAGACACACATCTCAAATACCTGCCAGTTACCCCAGTTCTTCCAGTTAGGAGTCATATCCACCCACAGTTGGTTACAATTTTCAGAGGGTTACTTCAGATAACCTTCCTTCCATCATTTCACAATAACTCATAAACTGCAACCTTTCCACAAGCTAATTTCAGGTCATTAGCAAACTAAAATGCTATTATTAACTATACTGTTAGTTAACTCCTTAACCATTTAACAAAGTTATATCAAAATATTTGTAAAGTTCCTCTTTTAATGTGTCATTGACAATGTTTTTGAATACTGTGTCCCTATCACATTTTCCCTATAAATCCCAGGGTGCAACTTTGCACAGTATGGTAACTTTCAGTAACATGTGCTATAACAGAATAACTAGAAATAAATAACATCAGGTCACTTTAAGTACAAGGAAGGAACAAAGCAGCAGACAGGACAGAGGATGACAGGGAGCTGTTTGAGTCATCAGAAGGGTAAGTGGGCCTCTAGGGGAGGGGGTGCTGAAGCTGACACCCTACTGGAATGAGACGGCATCCTGAGGACATTCAGAAAGATGAGCATCCCAGAAACAAGGAGCTGAACTCTTGAGACCAGAACAAATTTCCTGAGGGCCAATGCGGACAGAGCAGCACAAACACCCAGACACCAGATTTTACAAAGAGCCTATTACAGGCATTGGTAAGTAAGAGGGTCAAGGGAGGGTCTTGAGCTTGAGTGATGTAAGCTGACTGGCATTTTATCTGGACCACTCTGGCTATGTGTTGTGGATAACAGTATGAAGCAAAAAGGATGCGGGACACCACTTAAGAGGCTCTTGAACAGCCCAGGTAAGAGGAGAGAATAACAATTTTAAGTATATACCACAGTTCAACTTAGGATCTCTTGGCCTTACAATGATGTGGAAGCAACAGGCATGCAGAATGGAAAGCACACTTCTAATTGTGAATTCTGCTCTCTTCCCAGGCTAGTGATATACCAAGGATGGGGTGGCAGCAGCAGGGAGACGGACTTCCCAGTCAGCCACGTAATTAGAAGGGCAAACAACTCCTACACTTACAGCCAATTCTGCTTTTCACTCTCAGTACAGTAGAAAATTACATGAGATATTCAATACTTTATTATAAAGCAGGCTCCGTGTTAGGTAATTTTGTCCAACTGCAGGTTCATGTAAGTGTTCTCAGAACATTTAAGGTCGGTTAGGCGTATTAAATGCATTCCCAACTTATGGAATTTTCAACTTTTGATGGGTTTATTGAGATGTAACCAAATGGTTATAGTTGGAGTACAACTGTAAGGTAGAGATAAGGTTCTACATATAGCAAAAACACTTGCTTTCTACTTTCAATAGCTAACAGTAGGCTACATAATTGGATTATATGTTCATCGTAAAACAGGAATAATCCTGATCAGCCTAATTCAAAGGGTTGTGGGACCGGATATAAAAGGGCTTTCAAAATTACCAGGCATCAAATAAATCATAAAAAGGAGACTCTTCGTAGGATGTATTTTCAAGCCCCAAAAAACTGGTTTTGAAATGACTGACAATCAACAACTCCAATACTTAGTATAAGGTCCCAGAAGCAGAGTCCAGGTACATATGTGGGGTATGAAGATACCCCAGCTCACTGCTAGCTCCACTCTTTTCAGCACCGTAACAAAATGATTCACAACTTAACCCAAACCATCCTGCACAAAAGAATAAGACAAAAAGAGGCTTAACAGAAAGATCATCTAGAATATATATTTTCTGTGAATTATGAACCCCAAATCCTAAGCATGTTCACCAAGAACTTTAAATACATCTTGCATAACTGAATCAGTTCAATTAATAATGCCTTAGGCAATCCACTCCAGTCTTCTTGCCTGGAAAATCCCAAGGACGGAGGAGCCTGGCAAGCTACAGTCCATGGGCTGGCAAAGAGGTGGACACAGCTGAGCAACTTCACCTTCTTTCTTAAAATTTAAGATCTTAAAGTAAACCATACCAAAATAGTTTTGACTGTGAACTGAAATCCATTATATCATAATAACCACCTCTTTAAGAATACCAAGAATGGGTTGCCATGCCCTCCTCCAGGGGATCTTCCCAACCCAGGGATAGAACGAAGTCTCTCATGTCTCCTGCATTGGCAGGCAGGGTCTTCACCACTTGTGCCATCTGGGAAGCCCGTTTCTAGACGAATCTTACTATTGGCTCCTTTCACACAAGTCAATATTCCCTCATCCATAAACTATAAAACAGGGATACTATTTGTTCTACCTACCTTCCAGGGTCAATGCAAGGATCAAATGAGACTGTTCATTTTTATAGCACTTTCTAACGTAACAAATGCAAAACACATTTCATTTTATTCCAGTGTAAGGTTATTCAAAGAACCACAAAAGTCATACTACGCAATTATCAGTCTATTTAATGTGAGAATACTAAAATATTACTAAATTATATTTTAAAAACTATAAAAACAAGTTATCCCCAAATACTTCCTACTGAATAACAATTCCTTCAAATGTTACAGTAATTGTCGTTTGAAAATTGGATTAAATTTCCCAATTTCTCCAAATATGGGTAAATGACCCCAAAAAAAGGGGGGGGTACTTCCATTATGCAGGGAAAAACTTTAAAAAAAATTTAGCAATGTAAACACTAAGGCAATTTTTCCTTTGTACTCAAAAATATTTGAATACTAACTTTAAAAGCTATAGAAAATCACTTAATTCCCACAATTCAGGCAACGAATAGAGAGTAATTTTTTTCGATTTCAATTAACCAACTGAGCTAAGCTATCTCCCCCCAAAAGATGTTTCTAACAGTTAATTCTTAGAGGGAAGATAAGAAAAATGGGACAACCCCCAAGAGGCTGAACTTTTGTGGAACAGCTTTACATAATTCCTATAAAGCTACCCTTCATTCTTAAACTCACTGGTACTAGCATCATCCTGAAAGTTACTTGGTAAAATTATCGGTAGAACTAGTCAAGAAAAACATACTTTCATGAAATGGAAAGAGCTTAAAAATTCTATTAAGTACAAATTCAACCTAAGCTATAAAAAAAAAAAAATCAAATGACTGTACCTTAGATTCTTGCTTTTGGTTATTTTTAAACAAAAGATTATATTTTGCAAGTTGATCACAGTATATGTAAAAATAACTTTCCACCAAGTAATTAACTTTTAGGTAATATGTCACAAAATTTCCCTTAGTTACAATAAATAATCTAAACTCCCTTTCATAAATCCTATTGGATAAAAGTCTCTAATTCCTTTAACTGTACAAACTTAGTTGGAATAAATCCTTTTACACTGCAGACTTCAATCTTCTGCAGGGAGTAACAATCCTCAATCCCTACTTTCTGATTTCTTACAGTATTAGTATGTCTTAAAGTCTTTTTATATATTACTCTAAATTGGCACTTTAAGGAAATCTAAGGTGACATGAAGAACTAAAAAAAAAAACTGTGATGTGGACAGATGCCAGTAAAGCCCGGCAGGGCAGTGTAGGGTAAGGTAGAGGGTATATAGACGCTTGAGTTAGGCGTTTATTAAAATCATTAGATTTTTTAAAATCCTAAAATAAAAATCAATTTTATATTAGTTCAATAATATAGTAACCTGTTCTTATATTGTTACTCACACATGCTGAGTACACAGAGAATCCAGCTCACTTGCATGTGACTTTGAATAATGGTTTTGATCTTTATGTGAAAAATTTATCTACATATACAATTGAGTTTATAAAGATATCAGGGAATACAAACACCTACAATGAAATTACACATATTCACTTTAAAATGTTAGTTTCAAACTCTCATTGTTAAGAAAAAAACAGCTAGAGTCAAAGTATAATGACTTAAATATCTTAAGAATTAACTGAGGAAGAATCACCACTTCACATCTTTAGAACACAGAATTAACATCAAAGATGCTCTCTGCACTCGAGAATACAGATCTCATTTTATAGTATTTGCTATTATTCCTCCGTGGTGTAAAGTAATATGGCAGCCAAGTGTATGAGAGATAATATAGACCAGAGATGAAGTTAGTATTAGTTAAAAGGCTCCAGAGGAAGACAAGCAAATAGCTAAAAAGCAAATCAGAAAAGGGGCTTACCTTAGCAAATGACTAGATCAGAAAGATAAGTTTCTTACAAATGGAACTAAAGAAACATCAGCAAGCAGATGCAAATAAAAAGGAAACTAAAAGCAAACAAGAGGAAGGAAAATGAAAATCAAAATGAAGGGGCGGGGGGG
>NW_011495023.1:18602516-18605699 GCF_000754665.1 Bison bison bison
AGGAAAAAAAAGCAATAAGCTAAAAACAAGTAGCTCTCCAGAGTCAGAGCTTTTAGCAACAGCTTCAAGGACAGGACCACATCTCAGCATTACTTCCAGGCACACCACACAACTGCTGACACACAGTGGACGCCCAATGTTTGCTCAATATTTAAGCATTAAGCAACAGAATGTTCTTGCGAGTATTTCACCTGTAAAAGAACTTAATCAGACACAGTTCACTGTAAATGCATGAAAGCATTTACAGAAGTTTCCTAGAGCACCTAAAATAACCCTTTTCTGGATTTGGGGGTAGATGACAGATTAACCAGATCATAATCACTAAAAGAGAACCTGGGATACTTATTATCTTTAAGGAGATGAGGTGCCACATCCTATTTAGTCACAATCACCAAAATTTTAAAAAGACAAAGCACAATATAGTACAAACAGTACTGCCTTCTAAGACCTAACATTTGAAATGAAATTCACTATAATAGTGACTGGTAATAGAATCTCAGGCTAAACATAACACTACACAAAACTTACCCCGAAGATTAATATTAATTTTGCCCCCCAAATTCTAACACTTATTAACCAAATCCACCAGCTGTTATTTCCAAATATGTTTATATGTGTAAGTAGCATACAGCTATGCTATATTTAACAGAGAACTATATACCCCTCCCATTCAATAACCATCCAAATATTCCAAATCCATGCAATCTTTTTTTTTTCCATGCAATCTCTGACCACTATTAACTTCCTCAACCCAGCAATTATATACAGAGGAGGTCAATGTTTTCCAATATCTCATCACACTGAATATAGCTGATTTCTATCCCAGGAGGCAAAAAGAGAACTAGAAGCAGCAGGATTTGAAGATAGTTGAAAATCAGAGACAGAAAGCCATGAGGGACTCTGAGTTTCCTTATAAGCTTATAAAAGCACAATCAAAATGGTGCATTTATTTCAAACACATTATCTATTATGCAATTTAAGATCTTATGAATAATAGAGATGATTGACTTAGCGAAATCGGTTTGTCCCTCAATGAATGCCATATGTAGACAGGAAATCTGATTATTTTGGTAAATTTTGGATACATTAAATCTGAAAACAATTTATTTTCAGCCTCCTACCACAAAAAACTTGAAGCAAAGTAATAGCTGAAGGGTAAAACCACTGAAATGAACTTTTAAAAAGGTGAGTATCTGAGTAGATATAAAAGTTACATTAATAAGACTCTGGAAAATATGAAAAATAGTATTTTTCTTAAAAAATCTAACAAAAATTTCCTATATCACAAATGACTTTCTTAACCCACGAACTGTCTCAAAAAACCTTTTAAATTTTTAAATTCATACTTTACCACAAGAACACACATCTGAACTCCTTAAAAAATAAATTCAAGTAGAAACAAGGATCTCAAAATTAACCAAGCCAAACTGCAATCTTGGAAAGTTGAAAAGCTGAAAGTTCCTTTCTTGGAGAAATGTCCTGCATGTCATTCACCATTAATAAAGCACTGGTAGGCTACATTCATAAATGCATCCTCTAATTATCACCCACTGGGGTCGAGCTGTGGATGCTGGGGTCAGCATCTTATTTCTACATAATTTGTTTAGGAATCAAAATATTCTGATGACATAACCATTTAGTAACATTTGCAAGCTGGAAATATGACAAACTTTTTGTCTTACATAGAATTATTAATAAATGTAAGTTTCAATAAAAAAAAGCTACTCACCACCATCCCTCTCTCTAACTCTGTGAATATGCACATTTTTGGCCTTACTGTGACCTGTGCTGTCACTGTATTTGTTTTCAGGACTATCAGATCTCCGCAACATTTTGTTTGGTGGTGAAGGATCTGCGGCGTCTCGCATTTTTTCATGTCTGTGATCACCACTACTGGGGTGACTCTTCGATGAATACTTAAGTGCCTGTAAAACATCACCCCCCCAAAATAAAAAAGAAATCAAACTTTTAATTTCGTAAGTTAGTTCTATCATAAAATTTGCTATATTAACTACATTCAGTTTTATGCATTGGTAAAACTGAAATTTTCTTTTTTAATTCTGCCTTTAAGTTATTCACACAAGACTTAAACATGAGTTATTGTAAGGCTCCTCACACATATCAAAATATGTTTTTTAAAAAAAACCTTCCATTAATCATCTTGTAAACACAAGAAATCAACCCTTTGGCAAATTAACTCAAGCTTTTCTGGGAGTTAAAAAGTTTAAAGTATTCACTGAGTACTACTGTAATGTTTTTGCTCTGCAACTATGCTTAACACAAACAAATAAGCATAAACACGTTTCTTCAATCTGACCTAAAAAAAGGATCAGAATTCAGAGAATTCTCATCAGAATTTCTCCAATTCTTGGATTCAAGTAAGTAAGGCATTTCAGATCTAGTTTACTCTTGCAGGCATGGGAAACAATTTTAAGGTATAGAAATGTAGGCTCTTATTTCTGACCTATCCTAATGAAACTTAATGGAACTCCCTCAAAAAACATTTAATATATTTAAGACAACCATTATATAGCTGTCTTTTTAAATGCATAGTTAACCATGTTTTAGAGTGTGATTCAACAGTTTAATCGCTGACCTATCCAAATGTAATGCACAATGTTTTACCCGTCAAGGAACCTAGATTTTTAACTAGAACTTTAACTCATGCTATCCAGAAACACAACCGTTAGCTTGGAAACCCGCTCTCCTATCCTTTAGGTGGTCAGATGCAAGAAGTATTTACTTCTAGGGTCACCGCAGAGATACAAATTAATGAAATTCCCTCCCACGGAAAACAGGGGCCAACTCTTTCAAAAAAATTTTTACAATGTTACACGAAGCTGTCACAAAAAGAAAACTATGTACCTAGAACTCCTTTCATGACAATGAATTACCCAAGTACTCAAAGATCTCAATTTCTACAGAAAGAAAAGCGCCATCTTTCACTAAAGACAATTATGTGCACTGAAAACAAACTGGGAAGGGGTAATGGTTTACAACACACTTAAAGAGTTGCAAACCCATTAGTGACTTCTTCCTGCCCTTCCGTCTAATTCTGATACCTCTGCGCTAACTTTTAGTTCCCCCAAAACAACAAATGAAGGTGATTCCAGAGTTACTGAACACCATGTCCTACCGAGTCCCGCACACCCGAATAACCGAGTCAGGTCCTTCCTGGATGAG
>NW_011495023.1:18607226-18614469 GCF_000754665.1 Bison bison bison
GGCTCAGGTGCTCGCTCCGTGCGCTGCGGCGCGAGCTCCCGCGAGGCCCTCTCCTAGGAAACCGGGGCCTCGCTCCCGCCTCAGACCGGCGGGCAGACCCAGAGCTAGGCCTTCGGCCTCACAGAAGTAAGTCACCCCCGGAAGCGCGGGGAAAGGGCCGGTGGTGTTCAGGGTCACCGTGCTTTGTGCCCGAAGCCCGTGCGCCTTCGAAGACCAAGGTGAGGACCCGCGGAGGAAGGGCGAGCGCCGCTGCTTTGAAACACCCGATGAACCTGCTGATGTAGGGGGACACTCATATTTTCCACCCCCAACCGCGACCTCCCCACCGTCTCCTTTATTTCTCGTTTTTCTCTCTTTTAGCTCGTCCGCGCTCAGATCCAGTCATCTGGAGTTTTTCGCAGGTGAACTAAGGCCTGGTGGTGGTGGTGGTGGTGGTGGTTTAGTCGCAGAGTCGTGGCCGACTCTTTGCGACCCCTTGGACTGTAGCCCACCAGGCTCCTCTCTCTGTCCATGGGATTTTCCAGGCAAGAATACAGAAGTGAATTGCCATTTTCTTCTCTTGGGGATCTTCCCAACCCAGGGATTGAACTTGAGTCTCCTGCATTGCAGGCGGATTCTTGACCAACTGAGTCACCAGAGAAGCTCCAATAAGACCTGGGAAGTGCTAATGAGTTGCTGCAAATTGAATTTTATAGACTGCTACAGGCACAGTGGCATATTTAGGGGGGAAAAAATCCAAGTATACTCCCCAATTAAGCTTTACGTGTGTGTGTGTGTTGGTGATGGTTTAGTCCTTAAGTCGTGTCCGGCTCTTTGTGACCTCATGGACTGTAGCCCAGCAGGCGCCTCTGTCCATGGGGTTTCCCAGGTACACGAAAACTGGAGTGGGTTGTCATTTCCTTCTCCAGGGGATCTTCCTAACCGAGGGTTGGAGCTCAGGTCTCCTGCTTCGCAGGTGGATTCTTTACCAACTGAGCCACCAGGGAAGCACAAATAAAGGCCTCGGGGCAAGGCGGGCGGGGCGCTAAATGATTTGCTGCAAATTGAATTTTATAGACTGCTACAGACTCGGTGGCAACATGGGCATATTTGGAGGAGGAAAATCCAAGTATACCCTCCCAGTTAAGGAGTGTGTGTGTGTGTGTGTGTTTTGGTCGCTCAGTGGTGTCAGACTCTGCCACTACACAGTGACTAATAGGCATATTGGAAGAGTGAAAAAATCCAAGCTTACCTCCCAGTTAAAGGTGGGGGAGGGGCAGTGTCTATGTGTGTATTGGTCGCTCAGTTGTGTCAGACTCTTTGCCACCCCATGGACTGTAGCCTGCTAGGTTCTTTTGTCCATGGGATTCTCCAGGCAAGAATACTGGAGTGGCTTGCCATGCCCTTCTCCAGGGGATCTTTCTGACCCAGGGATGGAAGCATAAGTTTGTTTTGTCTCCTGCATTGGCAGGCAGGTTCTTTACCACTATCACCACCATGAGAAGCCCAGCCTTTACTGAGGGTGATGGTATTCAGGTGGTTTTATTTCTTGTAAGACAGCATTAACTACAAAGGATAGTAATAAACGTAAACTAAATATACAGCTATTTACATGGAAGAAAAAGGCAAGGTAGGAAATCAGAAGAAACAAGATCCCTTCAAAAAACTGATTTAAATGGTATCTAACTGGTTACATTATTGCTGACCTAATCAAGAGATGGGATGATGTTGGGGGAAAGGGCCAGAAATCGCAACTGATGGAAAACAATTTTTTTAAATCAGGTAGCCTTATTTGTCAAAAGGTCAGATTATTGCTGTTTGGGAGGACCAGTAGAGGCCTACTTAGTGCCTTCAGATGCTGTCAGTAACTAAGAAGAAAACTGCCAGTGACTGAAATGGAAGAAAAAAGAAAAATGGAGTCTTTTAAGTGCAATTTCTAACACTTTTGTAACAAGACATCACATTGGAACAGCACAGAAAATAGTACAGAAGTATCATGCACAAACATCTTGAAAACTGGCAACAAAATTTATTACTAATGTCTTGTTTAATGATTAGATGTTTGCTGAACCTGTTATACGCCCTTTGATCAAAACAGCAAACTGGGCTGAGCTACAGAGAGAAACAGCTTTAGCAGTGTACAGTCCATACTGGTTATTCACAGATACTGCATTGGCAAGTTCACTTTCTCACTAAAATTTATTTGTAATCCCCAGATCAATATCCATAGTATTTCTGGACATTCATGGTAGAGAATGTGACTTGCCTGATAGGCACTGATGAGGGTAAAGGCAACACTCAGTCTTATTTCAGCTCTCATACTGTAAACATGGTTTTCACGATACACACATAGTCATGTTTTTAGCATTTTTTTTGTTGCTTTTTACTGGTGATTTTCCTGTTTTAAGTGCCCCTCCACTCCCATCCCAAACACAGTGCTGAACTATTATCTAGTACCCCTAAGCACAAGACGGCTGTGATGTTTTTTGTGGAGAAAATGTGTACTACATCGGGTTGATTTAGGTATATCATTAGTACTCTTGCCCATGATGAGGTCAGTGCTGATGAATCAACAATATATTACAAAAGATGTCTAAACAGAGGCTTCCCTGGTGGCTCAGCAATAAAGAATCCACCTGCAGTGCAGGAGATGCAGGTTCGATCCCTGGGTCTCAAAGATCCCCTGGAGGAGGAAATGGCCATCCACTCCAGTATTCTTGCCTGGAAAGTTCCATGGATAGAGGAGCCTGGTGGGCTACAGTCTATGGGGAAACAAAAGAGTCAGACATGGAAGTTACTAAACCACCACCACCACATGCCTAAACAGAAACACACATAAAGTTATCAGTTGAATCAGTTGACGAAAATGTGGTCAGAGTATCTCAGGACCCCATCCATGTGTTTATTTCCCCAGGAGCAGTTCAGTGTTCCCAGTGACTGCAGAACACAGCTGCCTCAGATGATGAGAATCGACTATTTACTAAAGTACATATCTAAACGTTAAACCCATTTTTTAAAAAATTTCACCTCTGTAAGAGAATCTAATTCCATCATCTGTTGTTATGACTCCTGTCTTCCTCTACTTTACCTACCTGACCCGTATACCCTGCTCAGTTCACTGTATGCTTGAGGAAAATGAGCTGCCAGTATTCCTCACCCTTTATGTTACTGAAAGCTCAGCCTCTGCACAGGTGCCATATCAAATCCTGAAGACAGAGTTTAGGGTGAAGAAGAAAATATCTTTATTACTTCACCAAGCAAAGGGAAACACACCAGGTTTCTGCCTAGAAAAACCCCAGAGGACTTGATGTTAGGGTTTTATAACAGTGGTTTAAAGCTGGGGTCTCTAACAAGATTAGGATGTCAGCCCACCAGGCTCCTCTGTCCATGGGACTTGCTAAGCAAGAATACTGGATAATCTTCCCAACCCAGGGATAGAACCCACGTCTCTTATATCTCCTTGTATTGGCAGGCGGGTTCCTTACCACCTGGGAAGCCCTTCATCTCAGGTGGACGGTCTCCTAATCTTGATGGTCCCTTTAATCTTGCCTCAGATTGTTTCTTGTATGCTTCTCCCTTAATCTGCCATTTGGAGCTTAGAGAAGGTCGTGGAGGCTGGAGTCTCCTACAAGAAATAGGGAACAGAAAGGCCTCTATGCCCAGGAGCCTGACTGGGCCCTGCTCAATTTCACCTCTCCCTAATTTCTCTTAGCTGTGTACCCTACCCAGCTGTTTAACATCTTCCAAACCTGACATTACATCCTGAGTCTTTGCTGCGTTGCTTCTTGTTTCTGTAAGAAAATGGAATCAGAAATGTATAACAGCTCCGGCCCACTCCCACTCTTGCATCTAGCAACGTTCCTCCATCTGAATACACTACTAGCCTCCATAACTGAATGGACAGTCCAAATTCCTATCCAAGACCAAAATGGCTACTTTTACATTGAGTTCCATTTTACTCTTGGAATTGTTCTCTTGTAAAAGTTTCCCCACTGGATCATTTTTGTCTACTTATAAACATTCTAATAACCGCCCTCTGGGGGAAAAAAATCTTGATCATGTCTCCCTCCAAATGCTACCCCATTGCTCTGATCCACTCCTATACAGAAAAACTTGAATGTCTGCTACTCATTCTTAAACCTGAAAGTCAGACTTGATCCCCAAACTCCACTTAAACTTATGCTCTGGATCCTCAGGAGCCTCCGTGTTCTCAAATCCACTTTTCATTTCTCAGTCTTCATCTTACTTCACCTGTGAGCAGCATTTGATAACTCATAGCTGATGACTTATTCTCTTCCTCGTGAAGCTCCTTTTCTTGCCTGCTGGAATTCTGCTCTCTCATGTTTCTCTCCTGTTTTCTAAATGATTCCTTAGTCTCCTTGCTGGCTCCTCGCCTATCTTAAAATCCACTAATGGCTTCCCATCTCAGAATGAAAGCCGTGGACTTTGAATCTTACCATGGTGTACAAGGCCCTGCATAAACCACTCCCACCTACGTTATCCCCAGTTTCGCATTCAGGACTTTTTTGCTTGCTCGGTCTTCTCCCACCTCTCGACCCTCCACTTTCCTCCATTACACCAAGCATGTCTGGGTCTCAAGATCTCTACTCTAGTATCCTGCTTGAGTGCCCTTCCCCTTGGCAGCAACTATGCTCATGCTATGTCTCTCCTCAGATGTCTTTCGAAAAGGTCAGTACTCTGAGAACTATGTAAACAGCACCCCACTTACTCTCTCTTACTCTTCCTTACTCTGCTCAGTTTCCCTTTATACCACTTGCCCTATTATGTCTTGTGTATTTCATTTAATGGTTGGCTCTCACTAGAGTGAAGGCTCTATGTGATAGAATGAGATAAATATTTGTTGAGTGAAAGATTTAACTACAAAAATGTGCAAAGGAAGTAGCAAAATATTGTTAAGTCTCAAGAGAAAAAGTATATGGTTTTATTTCTGCTTGCTCTCTAAAACAAACAGGATTATTAATTCAGTCCTGCTGTCACAAATTAAATGGGGAAAAGCTGGATTATCCCTAATATAAAATACTGTAAAAGGTAACATTTGAAAATGTATATAAATTTGCATATGTAGCTAATCTTATGTAGATTACTTGCATGCCTTTCTAATGAGAGATCTCAAATTTGTAAATGAGCAGGAGATCTGTATTTCAACCAATAAATTAATACATGTCAGCCACTACAGGGGAGAACTATCAGCAAAAGGCATCGGTGACCCTGATTCTAACACCAACCTCTTGGTGGAGGAAGAATAAAAAACTCATGTCCTCAAGCCTCTAGTTGTAAAAGAGACTTTAAAAGGTTTTGCTAGAATATTTAAAGGGTCACAAAATAAATATATTCCCTGAAATTTTTACTTACCTCTTTTCATTTCTCTTTTTTCCTCTCCTTGCTTTTCTGTCCTGTGCCTTGACACAGTGTAGTGATTCAGAGCATGGTTTTTGAAATCGGAATGACATGATCTAGCGCTATGGCTACATGGTTGACGATTAGCAGTGTAACATTGTACAGATTACCACAGTCTCCAAGATTATGCTTCCTTGTCTCCAAAATTGGCTTGATTGGGTAAAGGGCTGTCTGTAAAAAGTGAATGAGGTTCGGTAAATAATTTAGCACCACGTGGCATATACATGCTGCAGTACAATCTTTAAAAAAAAACAACTGTATGAGGAATTACCCACAGAACTTAGAATACAACCTGAGTCATAATACTGTGCATCTCATGTGAAATGGATACTCAGACATGGTGCATGGGTGACCCCAAGTTATGGACCAGTCCCTGCTCACAAAACCATAGTATTCAATGTAATTTGCATGACACTGCGAGTATATAAGCACATATACTCACTGATGAAAATTGTAGTCTGACAAAAACATTGTTTAAAGTTTCACATGTTAGGTTTTGGGAGGTTTTCTTGGGGCTTCATCCAGGCATGTGGGATGCCAATAACTACCCAACCAGGGATCAAACGCACACCCCATGCAGTAGAAGCACAGAGTCTTAACCACTGGACCGCCAGGGAAGTCCCAGGCTTTACTTCAGATTACAGTAAAGCAGGCTGGATCCAAAAAGGAAGCACTCCATTTTACCAGGAAGTTACCCCAAAACAGCCAGTCATCCAACCAGTAAGGGAGATAGCACCTCTTGGGGAGGAAGTGGAAGTGCTGTGGTGATGGTACACAGGCCTTACTGCTCCGGTTGATTGATCCGTGGTTTATCCAGCTGGTTCCTCAGTGTAAACTTTCCTCTGCTGACTTTGCAAAACAATATCAAACCTCAGGAGAAAGGTAAGCAACTTTTCAAACAGAAAAACTGATTCTTTGTTTTAAAAAACGTTCATTGTATCTACTTTTTACCAATTTTACTCTTTTTGTGAACAAATGGTTTTTAATTTTTTTTTTAATGTTAGGAACTATATAAACTAGCAAAATTTCTCCCCCCAAAAAGCTTATCACTGCCTGTAAGGCTTCTCTTTCACCCTTCAGCTATTTGTCTTTGAATCAAAGCAGAGGGAAAGCCTAAAAGCGGTTTCTTGGGGCCCTTTTAGTCCGTTAAGTTTTGGAGAAATTACACCACTTTGGTATGTTTGGTAAAGCACAATTTACCTATAAGACTGGTGAATTCTAGGACTTTCCCGGTGGTCCATTAGTGAAGAAGCCACCTGCCAATGCAGGAGACACAGGTTTGATCCCTGATCCAGGTACATCCCACATGCCTCAAAGCAGCTAAGTCCATGCACCACAACTGGGCTCTAGAGCCCAAAACCAGAGAAGCCACCGCAGTGAGAAGCCCACGTACCACAACGAAGACTAGCTTTCCACGGCTAGAGAAAGCCTGCTCAAAGCAGCAAAGACCCAGCTCAGCCAAAAATAATAAATAAATTTTAAAATTAAAAAAAAAAGACTGGTGGACTCTAGAGGCTCTAATGCAGTTTGCAATGATTTCTTGTTAAAGAAGGGTTTCTTCTGGTCCTGCAGATAGCAGTCGCTACCCCTGTCAACACTCTCCCTACAGGATATCATTTCTGCAAAACCTTCCAAACACTCACATACAGATATTTTGTTTCATGAACTCCTGAGATATTGCAGGATTGGGGAAATCATAAGAGGTATAGTGGGTTTCCCTGGTACCTCAGCTAGTAATGAATATTCTGCAATGCAGAAGACCCCAGTTCAGTTCCTGGGTCAGGAAGATCCACTGGAGAAGGGATAGGCTACCCACTTCAGTATTCTTGGGCTTCCCTGGTAGATG
>NW_011495023.1:18614569-18630291 GCF_000754665.1 Bison bison bison
ACTGGAGAAGGGATAGGCTACCCACTTCAGTATTCTTGGGCTTCCCTGGTGGCTCAGCTGGTAAAGAATCCACCTGCAATGCGGGAGACCTGGGTTTGATCCCTGGGTTGGAAAGATACCCTGGAGAAGGAAATGGCTACCCAGTCCAGTATTCTGGCCTGGAGAATTTGCAAAAAGCTGGACATAACTCAGCGACTTTCACATCACTTTGAGAGGTATAATGTAAGCCAGCTTAGGATAGAATTTATATGGTACCCAGTTTTTCTTGCAGAATTTAGAGAAATACTGTGATATCACTCATGTCAATGTCCAGTATTTCCTAATTAAGCTTCATTTCAAGATGGGTAACTTTGGTAGAGATATTCTTTTAAGCTCACTGTTGGCCTGCATTATGTGCATTTAGGCCACTGCATTAAACCCATGGCAGCAGGGAGCACACGGGACTTCTGAGCAGGTGTCTGTACTTGCAGCCCAGCCCAGCGCAGCAGGGCCATATGACTCCATCGGCACAGCTCCAAACTTGTATTAGTGTTGACTGCTTGATACAGGTAGTGTGCAACTCTGTGGTACCAAATTCTCTCCTTTTAAAATGTTTTTCATCTGACTTTTCATCCTTTCTTGCATCATGAAGTATACTTTTAGAAAAAGGGATATTCATCATTATGTATTTTAAAAGCCATCTTACTTCAACATCTAAAAAATTTCATCTGCAAAATTGTAAAATCGATATTCGGTGTTTTTCTACATGGAAAGTGACTTTCCTGTCTGAAGGAATATTAAATGTATATTTTTACTTATTATTTATTTGGCTTCACCAGGATTTAGCTGGGGCACCCGAGATCTTCCTTGCAGAATGCCATCACTTAGTTGTGGCAAATGGGATCTAGTTCCCTGAGCAGGGATGGAACCCAAGCCCCCTGCTTTGGGAGCACAGAGTCTTAGCTATAGGACCACCAGGGAAATACCCTATTCGACGGAATATTGACCTGTTTATATAGTGAATAGATTTACCTACAGAACACTACAAATATGAAAGCTCTCTGTGGCAAAAAAGACTTCCTGCCCGTATCTTTTTGTTCTTAGGAGAACACTTGATTTTTAGTGGGACTATCTCTGTCCAGAAGACTGTATTTCCTTATTTAAACCCTGTATCTTGAGGTTGCCATGTGATCAACTCCTGTCTAGCAGGATATAAGCAGAAGTGCATGGAACTTCTAGGGAATCCTTGAAGAGAAAGGGCTATTCCACCTCTCCTTTCTCTGGCACAACATGATGTGATGGCTGGAACTTAACTAGCCATCTTGAGCTGTGAAGTGGAAGCTGTGTGCTAAGGATGGTTTCCTGGCACAGTGGACAGGCGTATCAGCCCAAGAGAGACTACCGACAGCCAGATTTTTTTTCTGTGAGAGAAAATAATCTGCTATTTTGGTAAGCCACTGTAACACGGGATTTCTTCTTGCTCGTAGCTCAGTCTAAGTCTGCTCTCAAATATGGAAAGAAATGATCTGAAACTATGTTGTACTGTGCTCTAAGTTGTTTAATTTGGGGTGGGTGATCATGGCATCTCCATTTGATGAAGAAATTCAAATCTGAATAATGTCGCCACAGTAAAAAAAAGAAAACAATACAGCTCACTTCAGTTTTTCTTCCCAAAGATGTCGGTACCTTTACCATGATGTTCACTTCCTTTGAAAGAATAATATGTCTTGACAAGTGAAATAGGTTATCTAAAGCAAAATACCATGCTACTTTAAATTTGCTAACAGACTCTGTTGTATTTATTTTCAATTCTTGTGTCTGTTGCATTTGTGGAAAATTCATGTTCAGTGAATTCAGGAAATTAATGTTGAATTAATATTAAGTGAAGTTTGTATTGAAGATGATTGCTTCTAGAGGGCTGGTACCTTATTTCTTGATCTAGATGGTGGATGCGTGTGTATTTACTTTTAATCCATTAAACTGTACATATGTTTATGTGCTTTTCTGAATATATTTCATAAAAATAAAGGATTAAAGACGTGAATTTTGTGGTTTCTTTAAAAATACACCTTTCACTTGTTTTGAAGCAAATATTTTGTTTTTGACAAAAAGAAATGTAAAATATAAAATTCATATTATTAACAAATTCCTCAATAATATATTGCTTTAACCATTTTTATCAAGTATATGTGGTTTTTTGTTGTTGTTGAAACCTTTCAGTAATTGAACTAACTACGTAATTCCAGAAAGTTAGCAGACTTTCTCTGTATAACATCCACTTTAGCCAAACCCTTTAATAAGTAGAATCTAGTTGAAATAGAACCACTTCACGTCTTGTAGAACAAGCCCAGGATGAATGAATTGCTAGATTAGATTTTATTACAGGTGCAGTAACATTCTAAGACATATTTCTGTAAAAGTACAGCATCGTAAAAGAGTGTTAGTCTCCACTAGTGTGTTTGGACAAGGCACTAGATTTTGAGTTTTAGTTTGCTATATCCATAGAAGATGTATACTAATCCCTGCCCTCCTACAGTTGTAAAAATACAGTGAGATATGTGCATGTCCATTGAACAAGCACTTCATAAACCTATTGTTATTAATATACAGGTTTAATTTAACCTTTTTTTCCTCTGCCCCTTCTAAACCCAGCTTACACATCAGGAAGTTTTCAGTTCACATACTGCTGAAGCCTAGCTTGAAGGATTTTGGGCATAACCTTACTAGCACACAAAATGAGTGCAGTTGTTCTATAGTTTGAACATTATTTGGCACTGCCTTTCTTTGGGATTGGAGTGAACAATGACCATTTCCAGTCCTATGGCCACTGCTGAGTTTTCCAAATTTGCTGACTTACTGAATGCACCACTTTAATAGCATCATCTTTAAGGATTTTAAATAGCTCAGCTGGAATTCTATCACCTCCACTAGCTTTATTATAATACTTCCTAAGAGTTGACTCATTGGAAAAGACTCTGATGCTGGGAGGGATTGGGGGCAGGAGGAGAAGGGGACGACAGAGGATGAGATGGCTGGATGGCATCACTGACTCGATGGACGTGAGTCTCAGTGAACTCCGGGAGTTGGTGATGGACAGGGAGGCCTGGCGTGCTGTGATTCGTGGGGTCGCAAAGAGTCAGACACGACTGAGCGACTGAACTGAACTGAAGGCCCACTTGACTTCACACTCCAGGATGCCTAGGTGAGTGACCCACCATCATAGTTATCCCGGTCATAAGACCTTTTTTGTATAGTTCTGTGTATTCTTGCCACCTCTTAATCTCTTCTGCTTCTGTTAGGGCCTTACCATTTCTGTCCTTTATTATGCCCATCCTTGCATGAAATGTTCTCTTGATAACTCAAATTTTCTTGAAGAGATTGCTAGTCTTTCCCATTCTGTTGTTTTCCTCTGTTTCTTTGCACTGTTCATTGAAGAAGGCCTTCTTATCTCCTTGCTGTTCTCTGGAACTCTGCTAAAGATGAAGCTCCAATACTTTAACCATTTGATGTGAAGAGCTGACATTGCAAAAGACCCTGGTGCTGGGAAAGATTGAAAGCAACAGGAAAGGAGGGCAACAGAGCATGAGATGGTTAGATAACATCTCCATCTTAGTGGATATGAATTTGAGCAAACTCCCAGAAATAGTGAAGGACAGGGAAGCCTGGCGTGCTGCAGTCCATGGAGTCCCAGAGTAAGATACGACTTAGTAACTGAAAAACAACAATTTAACATGGACATGGTCCAGGTTGATCCAAGTTCTCTGAGGCCTTATGTGTCAGCAGAGGGGGTGTATCAGTTGGGTTAAGCAGTACTAGCTGCCTTTCCAGGCACTCTGACTTCTCGGGAAATTTGCACAACACAGATTTATCCCTCCATCCCCTCCTAATCCAGTGTGGTCAGGTGGGTCTCCTTGGTGGCCCTCCTACTGAGAGGAGAGACATGGGATTGGGATGTGGAATGCCTACATTTTACAGCTCTTCCACATTAAAGTCCTTTATTCATACTTTCAGCTTCTGTAATGGGAAAGAAAACAGAACTCACACCTGCCTATTATGGTCCTATGTTCTTCCCCCTCAAAGCCCTTGGGCCACAACTGTTTCTGCAGCCCCATCCCACCTTCCGGGAAACATGCGTATTTATGACACTACCTGGCACAACAGGCAGCTTAAAAGAGCCACTTGATTTAAAGCAGGAATTCTTAATATTGAGTCCATGAAATGGCTTTAAGATAGTCTGAGAATTGCACTAGATTTTATACAAAACTCTGGGCATGTGTTGTGATGTTTATTTTTTCAGAGAATCCATTGCTTTCTTTGGTCTCAAGGGGTACTCAAAAAAAAAGAATTATGATTTAAGGTGAGATTTTCCTGGTGGTCCAGTAGCTAAGACTCCGAACTCCCAATACACGGGGCCTGGGTTCAATCCCTGGTCAGGGAACTAGATCCCACATGTTGCAACTAAAACCCAGTTACCCAAATAAATATATTACTTTAAAAGCATTACTGATTTAAGGCAATAGGTAAGAGGAGAAAAACTATGAAATTAGCTGCTCTCATTTTATATTTAACACTACCTGTAGTTTACAGCCTACTTTCTATAGATGACACATGGACCATAGAGGTTCCACACACAATGAATGACCAGGCATTTTTCATATGTTATCTTTAATATTCACATTCACCTTGAAGGCAGATATTCTCATCCCCTTTTTGCAAATAGAGAAACTAAAGCATAAAGATCACATAATATGCCTCAGATTACACAGCAAGTAAATGCAAGTAATACCTATGAACCCAGGGTTTCAAAATCAAGCTTCAAAATCCTCATCTCATACTGAGCAATTTAAGTGTTTACCATCCACTATAAATAAGCTGTAAAAGACAATATGGCCTGAACACATTCCTGACTTTTATTTTCCTGCAAACTGAACAAACAAAATACTGGTCTTTAGCAGAAATGTCATAGAAATTTCTGTGGTTGACTTGAAATACTCCAACATTGATGAAGATCTGTTGTATACAGAACTGGCTACAGATAGAAAAAAAGACCAAGTAACAAAGACGAAAAGAGAAAAGAATTTCTAACTTATTCATGCTTAAGTAGATGGGTAGATATGTAGAAATATGTGCTTTTTTGATTTTGAGATAACTACAAATTTAAGTAGCTGTATTGAACTGGTGAGAACTTTTTTTTCTATTTTTTTGCTGAATTTTCTAAATTTTCACTTTAAATATCAAAATTCATTTAGAAATGGTAAATATGTCCCTGAAGTATCCAGAGTGACTCATGATCCTCAGAGAGCACTGTTGAGTTGGTATCCTGGAGCATTTCTGGCAATAGAATCTGGATTTTTTTTTTTTTCTTTCTTTCTTGAGAGCATCAAAAACCGACTCTGGCTATAATAAGCAAAATGGAATTTATTAGAAGAGCTTAGAGAATTCCTGGAAAGTTGGGTCCCCCAACTTGGACAAAGAACAGGAACCAAGTTGCTCTCAAGGGTCAGCAAGCAAGTTGTCAGCAAAGTTCTTGCAGCAGTAAGAATGTCTTCTCAGCTGGTAACTGTTTCATCTCAGTGCTTCAGTGATTCAACGTTAAGTCTCAAGAGTGTCTAACTATCCAGTCCTCAATAACAGGCTCAATACTCCTCTCCCTGCTATTTGCCTGGTCCTACAGCCTTTTGTTCCCATGAAGGAAAGAAGCCACTTCTTCCAAAAGTGACTCACAGTAAAGGGTTCTCAAAACAGAGGCTGAGAGTCCAAATCAGGCAGTCAAACAGTAACTAACTGCCCCACCACAAGCAGCCATCCACAGGTCACTGACACGAGGCTCTTAGTGTATAACTTTTAGGAAAGGAAATTAAAATGTGAAATGTGTTAGTCAAATTTCTTAGTTTAGTTACCTATGCTGAGCAAAAATATAATAAGTGTATTCTATAAAATGGGCTTCCCAGGTGGCGCAGTGGTAAAGAATCTACCTGCCAATGCAGGAGACACAAGAAACTCAGGTTCAATACCTGGGCCAGGAAGATCCCCTGGAGAAGGAAATGGCAACCCACTCCAGTAGTCTTGCCTGGAAAATTCCATGGACAGAGGAGCTGGACAGGCTACAGTCCATGGGGTCACAAAGAGCTGGACGTGACTAAGCATGCACACAAGCAATACCAAAAGAAGTACAATAAGGAAAAGAAATTGTGAATAGTCAATAACAAAAGAAGGAAGAAATAGGAAAAAAGAAAAGGAGGTGAAGAGACAGACCCTGCAAAGGAAAAGAAAGGGAGGCTGTCAAGAGAAACATGGGTGCAAGCCTTTGGCAAGCTCCTCCTTCAGGCTTGCTCCATCTGCTACCATGAATTCCTCATCACCCTCCCTTCCTGACACCGTTATTTCCATCAGTTCCAGTGAGCTCCCTGCACCTACAGACAAACTTACACTCTACAGAGATTTAGAGCCCATTGAGATCTCAGGAAGTCAGGAGAACCAATCCCTACCAAGTGCAGCTTCCTTGCACCATCAACACAGGAGCTCCAGAAAGCCACAGGTGCTGGGCGCAGCAGCCCTGGAGGGGCTCCCGTGGAAATCTGATGGATGGAGATAACCTTCAGAACCTGTTCCTCCCTCTTTCTTCTTCAGATCCCTTCCAAACAAAGCTCTTCCAAAGGAGGACAGAACCCTTCACTAGGGGAATCCAATGCAGCAAACCAGGGCTCACTCACGTCTGTCTCTGGCCTGAATTTCACCAGGACATTCACCCAGGCATGCTTTGTTGACAAGTACTTTGTGGCGAGGCTTCACATTTTCCCTCAAATCAGCTAAAACAAAATCTTAGGTTTACCTCTTTGGTTTTCACATTTTTCTTTTTTGAGCTTAAGTAAAAGGGACTGTTACAGAACCAAACTTGGGTCCACTCACCTACAGACCATAAAAACCCCAGGGTCTGGTGAAGGAAAGTGCAGCATTTTGAAACTGTGCAACTCAGATTGAAACTTGAACCCAGGCAAAACCCAGATTGGAATTTGAACCAAGTCTTTTAACTGAGATCACACACCTGCTCTGAGGACTTAATGGAGCTCAGGTTCTTGATATTTCATTGCAGAAAGAGTTCAGTGTGAGACAAAATGATAGGTAAGAGGTGGATTTATTTAGAGAGAAACACATTCCACAAAGTATGGGCCACCTCAGAAGGCAAGAGCTGCAGCTCAGTAGGAGGGTGTCAGTTTTTATAAAGGTGGGTCATTTCTTAGGCTGGTGAGTGGGAGGGGTATTCCAGCTATCTTGGGGAAGGCTATGTGCTAGGTCACTTCAGTCATGTCCAGCTCTGCGACCCAATGGACTGTAGCCCACCAGGCTCCTCTGTCCATCGGATTCTCCAGGCAAGAATACTGGAGTGAGTTGCCATGCCCTTCTCCAGGGGACCTTCCCAACCCAGGGATTGAGCCCCCATCTCTTAGGTCTCCTGCATTGGCAGGTGGATTCTTTACCACTAGCACCACCTGGGGAAAGGGTGGGGGTTTTCAGAAATTGGGCCACGACCCACATTTATGACCTTTATGGACTTGCAACTATCATGATGTCTGTAGGGTAATTACTTAACTTGCTGATATGTTACAGTAAGTGCACACTGAGACTCAAGGTCTAGTTAAAGTCAATTGTCTGCCATCTTATATTTGTTTGATGCTACTCAGTCTATGTTATGTCCTCAGGCTATGTCATTCCTTTCAAGATTGTTCTCTAAATTCCCAGCCTCCTGTTTCAGCTTGGCCCCAATGTGGGGCCAAATAAGGAAAATGGGCAGTTAATTCTCAAAAGGCCCAAATTCCCCAAAGGCTTTCAAGGAAAGGTCTTTAAGGACAGTGTGAAGAAGAGGGCTTCAGGGTATGTGATCAGCTCATGAACATTCTTCTGATTGGTTGGTGATGAGGTAATCAGGAATGAAAATCAGAAACCTTCCAGTTCCAACTGGTCTTGTGTTTACAAGCTGGTGATCAGTATGCATTTAACTTCTACCTGGTGGGGGTTTCAGTACTTGCAAAATAGCTCAAGGATATGGCTCAAAATATTATCTGTAGCCCTTGAAGAGGAGCTAAATGTCCTTGACTTTAATGGCTAAACTATCATTATCGTGTCTTGCTGGACTGTTTTCCTTTGTTTCTGCATTTTCTTACTTCTCTGATTAAATGTGTTCTTTGGAACTCAGGAAGGCCTCAGAGACTAAAGTTTTTTCCATAAACAAGAGGCAGACAGAGGACACAGTGGGGGATCTGTCCCTGGAATGCCCCATAGGATCCTGCTCAGGTACCGGACTGCTCTTAACCAAAAACTTCCAGCAGCATGATCACTGGTTACAGAAATCCTGAAAAGTCCAAACCGCCCTAAATTATAGTCTACTTTGAAAATGAATACTGTATTAGACAAATACAAAAAGTCTTGAGAGTGGGATACTCCTAGATGTTTGTCTGCAACTCTAAGACTGTGATTAAAGTCCAAAGTAGGAAGAGGTAGAGAGAAAAAAATAGATTGTGATAAAATCTTTCTACTCTGTTTTCTCAAAAGAGCATTTTTCTTGTCCCCTTCTTTGGGAGTTACCCTGTTAACTCCCTTTCCATATTAACAGTGTGTCTCAACTTTGGCCAAGTTCTGCTATATTTTGTAAATCAACTTTGTTTTTCTATCAGTGATAGCAAGCACAGAAGCTTTTAAAGAGGAATGACTGTATCAAGACTAAGACTTGAGGAAGAATAAAAAATTGGTCAATTTAGGCTTCATTTTATAGCATACGCTTTTTATAGCATGTATTTTTCTTAAATTTAGCATATATTTTTGTTACAGAGCAGCAGACATGTAGAAAAGGTTTTTTTTATTTGGAGACTTGTTTAATAAACATGTTGGCACTTGTTAGGAAAAGCCAAAACCTTAAAAAGGAGAGTTGTAGACTTCGCAACTTCTGTTTGAAAATAAATATAGACTTGGCAGTCCATCCTGGTAATTGGGTGATAGGCATATGATAATATTTAATGCAGAAGACAACGGTTTCAAAGAAAATCAGAGTACGAGTCTTGTGTCACTGAGATGGGCTGGTAAACACTGAGAAAAATCAAAAATACTTTTAAGTTTTTAGAGCAACCATGCTTTCTGCAAGGATTTAAGAGCCCAAGAGCTACCATTTAAAAGAGAGAAGCCTGACACCGAATTCTCAGAAAAATGGAACTGGAGTTAAGAACATTTTAGTGTTAAACTGGGTAGGGGTATATTTGGCCACCAAGAGTGCATCTTTTACTTAGACTGGAGGCCAGGCTTTGGGCTCAGATCGAGAGGAATGTGTTTCTCTACTACGCAAGAGAACAGAACAAGAAATTGAGTAGCTGCTTTAAATCCTCTTAGTAGCAGATAGGGTCTGTATGTATCTAAGCTAACTAACTATATGGCTCTGGTCTTGGCCTGGTCGTGGAAAGACGTGGGCAAGAATGAAAACTGAAAACAGTCTAAATGACAACTCTGTGCAGGGACATCAGTTAAATGGCTTTAAGCAACACATATGCTTATTCACCCCTGTTGTACAAAATCCATGCCTAACGATGAGCCAGTTCTGGAGTCAACTGGTTTATACACCCTACATGGCTGACAACAAAGCAGATCTGAAGTAAGGGAGCACATGTGACGCGACTCCAAGGACACCAGTCCGTCTTGTGGACTCAGTTCTCTCTGGTGTACCTGTGTGTTTTTGAATGTGCCTTTGCAGTGCCTTCCTCAGGAGACTGTCTATTTCCAGTCCTTAAATCTGGACTTGACCATGGGACTTGCCCTGCAAATGCAGTGCAAGTGGAGGCTTGACCAGTACCTGTGCACACAGCCCCTCCCTCCCTTGCTGTTGAAGACTCTGCCTGTTACCAAGTCTAAGCTCATACTGCTTAATGCACAACAAGCCAATCAATTGAGAAATAAGCTGCTGAGGCTAGGAATAGTGATTTTATTCAGAAGGTCAGCAGGCAAAGAAAATGGTGGACTAGTGTCCCAAAGGTCCACGTTGCTGGGGTTTGAATGCTAGTTTCTTTTATAGAACAAAGAGGGGAAGGTGAGCAAGTAAAGTGAAAAAGGTGATAAGTTGTAGTAAATATTTCCTGGTTCCAGCCAGACTCCAGAGGGGGTGGGTTAATTTCTTCTTTCCTGCATCCATTCACAGGTGGGCTTCACTGGATGTTTCCCATAAGCTAAACAAAGGTATTTTCAACCTTAACACTCAGGCATGGGAGGCAGGATTCCCGGAGATAGACCATTATGTACATTTTAAGCTATAGACAACATCCCTTTAGTGATGAACTTGTAACAAAAGCATAGAGTACAAAGGTTAATGAAAAAGAAACAGATCCAATATGGATTCACATTTGCTCTTCCCTATCACATAACCACTTTTCAGAAAAAGCTCAGGCTAGTCCTGTAAAGGATGAAAGAGTACATGGAGAGAGGACCCAGAGTACATGGAAAGAGGACCCAGCCATGCCACCCAATCCAGCTTCTCCAGGTGAGAGCTACACACTGCCAGGGAACTGAGAGCTGCTGACCCTACATGGAGCAAAGACGAACCCAAAGGACTGACCCACAGAACTGTGAGCAAATACTGATACTCTGCTTTTTAAGTCATTACATTTGGGGGATGATTGGTTATACAGTAAAAATTAACACCATTACTTTAAAAGTAGATGCTAATTATTATTGTTCAAACAGAAAATTTTGCTTTAAATCTTTAGCAAACATGCATGATATGGAGATAATTTTTTAAGACTAAAATAAATCTAATATATCTTTATTTATATACTGAAAGTGTTAGTTGCTCGGTCATGTCTGACTCTTTGCAACCCCACCAGGCTCCTCTGTCCATGGAATTCTCTAGGCAAGAATACTGGAGTGAGTTGCTATTCACTTCTCCAGGGGATCTTCCCAACCCAGGGATCAAACCCAGGTCTCCTGCAGTGCAGGTGGATTCTTCACTGTCTGAGCCCAGAAATATTTTAAAGAATAATGGACTTTAAAGCAGGAGTTAAAGAAATACAATACTTAGCTAATTCAAATATCCTCCATTATTCAATCCAGGGGCCAGCAAATTACAGCCCTCAGGCCAAATCTGAACCCTGACCTATAAAGTTTTGTCTGACCTATAAAGTAAACAAAGTTTTATTGGAACACAGCTATGCTCATTTAATTATGTGTTGTCCAAAGTGCTTTCAAACTGTGGTGCTGGAGAAGACTCTTGAGAGTCCCTTGGACAGCAAGGAGATCCAACCCGTCCATCCTAAAGGAAATCAGTCCTGAATATTCATTGGAAGGACTGATGCTGAAGTTGAACTCCAGTACTTTGGCCACCTGATGTGAAGAGCTCACCCAGTGAAATGGGATGGTGGGGAAAGATTCCTGATGCCAGGAAAGATTGAGGGCAGGAAGAGAATGGGGCAGCAGAGAAATAGATGGTTGGATGGTACCACCAACTCAATAGACATGAATTTGAGCAAACCCCAGGAGATAGTGAAGGACAAGGAAGCCTGGAGTGCTGCAGTCCAGGGGGTTGAAAAAAGTTGGATACAACTTAGTGACTGAACAATAGCTTCTTTAATACTATGATACCAGAGCTGAGTAATTGAGACTAAGACTGTGGCTTGTAAAATCTAAATTACTTCCCATCTGCCCCTTTACAGAAAAATTTGCTGACTCCTGTTTTAGTGATTATATTTCAATAAATGTTAACTGTTGTCATTGTCATTATCATACATTGTCATCATCCCTATTATTGTAGCCAATGGGATGCATGTGGAAAATAGTCTTCCCTTGATCAAAGAGCAGCCACCTAATCCTACAAAATTAGTATTCCTAATCTTTACATGAACACTGTAGTCAGCAACGAAGGGAAACACATACCCTTCTCCTTATTTGAGTAAGTACTAATAGAGAAACTTTCCTTCTATTAGAATGTATTTATTTGCCATCTAAGTCTACACATATAATTTTTACTTAATTGCAAAGACATGATACATTTAAAAATCTTTTTAGATAACCATTGACCAAAATTGGTTTAAAATGTAATATGGACAAAAAGCAAAACTTAGATTCAATTTATTATGTGAAACTAGTTATTAGTGCTGTTTAGAGGTGGCAAGAATACACAGAACTGTACAAAAAAGATCTTCACGACCCAGATAATCACGATGGTGTGATCACTCACCTAGAGCCAGACATCCCAGAATGTGAAGTCAAGTGGGCCTTAGAAAGCATCACTATGAACGAAGTTAGTGGAGGTGATGGAACTCCAGTTGGGCTATTTCAAATCCTGAAAGATGATGCTGTGAAGGTGCGGCACTCAATATGCCAGCAAATTTGGAAAACTCAGCAGTGGCCACAGGACTGGAAAAGGTCAGTTTTCATTCCAATCCCAAAGAAAGGCAATGCCAAAGAAAGCTCAAACTACCGCACAATTGCACTCATCTCACAGGCTAGTAAAGTCATGCTCAAAATTCTCCAAACCAGGCTTCAGCAGTACGTGAACCGTGAACTTCCTGATGTTCAAGCTGGTTTTAGAAAAGGCAGAGGAACCAGAGATCAAATTGCCAACATCCGCTGGATCATGGAAAAAGCAAGAGAGTTCCAGAAAAACTTCTATTTCTGTTTTATTGACTATGCCAAAGCCTTTGACTGTGTGGATCACAATAAACTGTGGAAAATTCTGAAAGATATGGGCATACCAGACCACCTGACCTTCCTCTTGAGAAACCTATATGCAGGTCAGGAAGCAACAGTTAGAACTGGACATGGAACAGCAGACTGGTTCCAAATGGAAAAGGTGTACGTCAAGGCTGTATATCGTCACCCTTCTTATGTAACTTATATGCAGAGTACATCATGAGAAACGCTGGGCTGGAAGAAGCACAAGCTGGAATCAAGATTAACGGGAGAAATATCAATAATCTCAGATAGGCAGATGACACCACCCTTATGGCAGAAAGTGAAGAGGAACTAAAAAGCCTCTTGATGAAAGTGAAAGAGGAGAGTGAAAAAGTTGGCTTAAAGCTCAACATTCAGAAAATGAAGATCATGGCATCCGGTCCCATCACTTCACAGGAAATAGATGGGGAAACAATGTCAAACTTTATTTTTGGGGGCTCCAAAATCACTGCAGATGGTGACTGCAGCCATGAAATTAAAAGACGCTTACTCCTTGGAAGGAAAGTTATGACCAAACTAGATAGCATATTGAAGAGCAGAGACATTACTTAGCCAACAAATGTCCGTCTAGTCAAGGCTATGGTTTTTCCAGTGGTCATGTATGGATGTGAGAGTTGGACTGTGAAGAAAGCTGAGTGCCAAAGAAATGATGCTTTTGAACTGTGGTGTTGGAGAAGACTCTCGAGAGTCCCTTGGACTGCAAGGAGATCCAACCAGTCCATTCTAAAGGAGATCAGTCCTGGGTGTTCATTGAAAGGACTGATGCTAAAGCTGAAACTCCAATACTTTGGCCACTTCATGCGAAGAGTTGACTCACTGGAAAAGACCCTGATGCTGGGAGGGATTGGGGGCAGGAGGAGAAGGGGACGACAGAGGATGAAATGGCTGGATGGCATCACCGACTCGATGGACATGAGTTTGAGTGAACTCTGGGAGTTGGTGATGGACAGGGAGGCCTGGCGTGCTGCAGTTCATGGGGTCGCAAAGAGTCGGACATGACTGAGCGACTGAACTGAACTGAACTGAACTGAGGGACCATGTGAGCTGTTACTAAAAACCTTAAATCTGTATTTCTACAAAGAGTACAGTAGCCTATGTTTAAAGAATGTTCTTGACCAGAAAGTTAATAAACTAAAAAGTCATTTCCAGTTTTCCAGTTGAGACAATACACAATACATATGAGAAAACACAGGAGTTTGACGAGTGACAAGATTTGAGAAGATAGACCCAAGAACTAAATGTATATGACAATGAATACAATAAAAATTGGGAAATTTTTTAAACTTGGAAGCATGGGTCCTGTGCCTTATTATTTAACTTTTAGAAACATTTATGTATTTATTTGGCCATGTCTTAGTTGTGGCAGGCACGCTCGGTGGTCGCAGCATGTGGGCTGTTGCCCTGCAGCATGTGGGATCTTAGTTCCGCAACCAGGGGTTGAACCTGCATCTTCTGCATTGGAAGGTGGATTCTTAACCACTGGACAACAAGGGAAATCCCTGGGTCTTTTGCCTTAGAACTCATTGTTTATTTTGTTTTCCTTATGTCATAAAGCTTCTAAGAGTTTTTTGTCATTCTTGTAAAATTTTAGGAGGATGTCACTAAATATCAGTCTCTCAAAATGTATTCTGCTTGGCACATGATGGCTGCATCAAACTTACATTTTCCTCTGTTGTTGCTTTGGTTACTGTCTGCATTCTCTTTCTGAAATTGTGTCTGTCCTCCTCGATAGATCCTACATCTCTCTCAATCTGTCGAATTTTCTTTCATTCTTTTTTTATGTGTCTGGAAATTTATGTTGACTTAGATTCTTAATTCATGAAAGTGATCTAAATAAAAAGAAGTCAGCTTCAGATATATTTAAATTCTCAATGTTTTATATTTCTCTTGTCACAGTTAAGATATATTAGTGAAATAGAGCCTTAAACATTAATAAATGCTTAATAATTTTCCTAAATTTTATAAAAGTTTTCTTATCAGAAACATACCCAGTGATCTAAAGAGGTTGGCTAACAATGAATACTCATTTCATAAATGACTCATAAATAACAAAAGTAACTAGTGGCAGCGTAGGAGTAAAATATATGGATTCTGAATTGAGTCTGAATGAGTCCACAATGGGTAAGTACTCGTGTCAGCCTACTCCAAAATGAAAATATCCCCTTCTAACAAATACGTTTTACTTCTCTTTACAGTAGTAGCAATTAATGAATCTTTTAATTACACTTACACGTTATTCTCATCAGCCCAGCTCCCAGTGGAAATATCAACCTTGAACAAATACTTGTAAAGGGTAACTGTTAAATATATAGTGCCATGCTAAGTCGCTTCAGTTGGGTCCGACCTGTGCGACCCTATGAACTGTAGCCAGCCAGGCTCCTCTTTCCATAGGGATTCTCCGAGCAAGAAGTGGATTGCCATTCCCTTCTCCAGGGTTAAATATACAGATCAGATCAGATCAGTCGCTCAGTCGTGTCCGACTCTTTGCGACCCCATGAATCGCAGCACGCCAGGCCTCCCTGTCCATCACCAACTCCCGGAGTTCACTCAGACTCACGTCCATCGAGTCAGTGATGCCATCCAGCCATCTCATCCTCTGTCGTCCCCTTCTCCTTCTGCCCCCAATCCCTCCCAGCATCAGAGTCTTTTCCAGTGAGTCAACTCTTCGCATGAGGTGGCCAAAGTACTGGAGTTTCAGCTTTAGCATCAGTCCTTCCAAAGAAATCCCAGGGCTGATCTCCTTTAGAATGGACTGGTTGGATCTCCTTGCAGTCCAAGGGACTCTCAAGAGTCTTCTCCAACACCACAGTTCAAAAGCATCAATTCTTCGGCGCTCAGCCTTCTTCACAGTTCAACTCTCACATCCATACATGACCACTGGAAAAACCATAGCCTTGACTAGATGGACCTTTGTTGGCAAAGTAATGTCTCTGCTTTTGAATATGCTATCTAGGTTGGTCATAACTTTTCTTCCAAGGAGTAAGCGTCTTTTAATTTCATGGCTGCAGTCACCATCTGTAGTGATTTTGGAGCCCAGA
>NW_011495023.1:18630477-18630675 GCF_000754665.1 Bison bison bison
GAAGTGGTGGGACCGGATGCCATGATCTTTGTTTTCTGAATGTTGAGCTTTAAGCCAACTTTTTCACTCTCCACTTTCACTTTCATCAAGAGGCTTTTTAGTTCCTCTTCACTTTCTGCCATAAGGGTGGTGTCATCTGCATATCTGAGGTTATTGATATTTCTCCAGGCGATCTTGATTCCAGTTTGTGTTTCTTCC
>NW_011495023.1:18630775-18634713 GCF_000754665.1 Bison bison bison
CACAGTTTATTGTGATCCACACAGTCAAAGGCTTTGGCATAGTCAATAAAGCAGAAATAGATGTTTTTCCGAAACTCTCTTGCTTTTTCCATGATCCAGCGGATGTTGGCAATTTGATCTCTGGTTCCTCTGCCTTTTCTAAAACCAGCTTGAACATCAGGAAGTTCACGGTTCACATACTGCTGAAGCCTGGTTTGGAGAATTTTGAGCATGACTTTACTAGCCTGTGAGATGAGTGCAATTGTGCGGTAGTTTGAGCTTTCTTTGGCATTGCCTTTCTTTGGGATTGGAATGAAAACTGACCTTTTCCAGTCCTGTGGCCACTGCTGAGTTTTCCAAATTTGCTGGCACATTGAGTGCAGCACTTTCACAGCATCATCTTCCAGGATTTGAAATAGCCCAACTGGAATTCCATCACCTCCACTAGCTTTGTTCATAGTGATGCTTTCTAACGCCCACTTGACTTCACATTCCAGGATGTCTGGCTCTAGGTCAGTGATCACACCATCGTGATTATCTGGGTCGTGAAGATCAATATACAGACAAACACTTAAAGCTGAAAGATTAACCTCTTCATTTCAACAAAAAGGAATCAGAATCAAAAGGATTAAATGGTTTGTCTAAGATAACGCAGCTAGAAACACAGTTTCTTGATTCCTAACTCGTTAATAAACAATCCATTGTCTTAACAATCAGCACGACAGAAAGATGTGCCTTGGGAACAAGTCAGACTTATTAGAGAAGAACATGCTGGGCACAGAGCCACTTCTGGGTAAAACACACCAAAACAGTCATCGAAGAGCCCAGGCATTAGACACCAGGCACCAAACTCAAAAAGGCAGTGAATTAGGGAAAGAGATGTATCAGAGTAAGCTGATGGGCTTCCCTCATAGCTCAGTTGGTAAAGAATCTGCCTGCAATGCAGGAAACCCCGGATCAATTCCTGGGTCCGGAAGATCCTCTGAAGAAGGGATAGGCTACCCACTCCAGTATTCTTGGGCTTCCCTAGTGGCTCAGCTGCTAAAGGATCTTCCTGCAATCTATCAGACCTGGGTTCGATCCCTGGGTTGGGAAGATCCCCTGGAGAAGGGAAAGGTTACCCACTCCAGTATTCTGGCCTGGAGAATTCCATGGACTGTGCAGTCCATGGACTCACAAAGAGTTGGACACGACTGAGCCACTTTCACTTTCATAGTAAGCTGATACTAAACAAGGACCCTGAGCACTACCAGACACACATAAATAAAATGAGTCTATAAAGTGGCCTCCCAGTCTCTGGGCCAAACCCACACCTACTTTTCTCTTACTTGTTTCTCTCTCAAAGCCTCTGCTTTTCTCTGTCTCTTTTCCCCATCTCTATTCCCCTCAAAATCTAATTTTAACTACATTATATTCCATCAGTATTTTTTTACAGGCAGGGAAGAAGGCAAAATATACAAAACACAGTATAATTTCCCCTAAGTTCCAAATTCCTTAAATTTGACTTAGCTATGTGGTTTAGTAATTTTCCCTATGTATTTAAGAGTAAGTTAAATATAAAGCTTTATTTTTTCCCTTTAAAAACCCTATAAGGTTGCTGCATTATGCACTTCATGATCCATATTTTGGGGGGGAAAAAAAAAGCTTAAAGAAAAATAAAGATTGTTAAACTTACCCTGCATTCCTAAAACTAGAAGTATCTCTGTTAAGCTTGCTAATTAGAGGATTAAGTACCTTTAAAGAAATAATCTTTAAAGAAGTGCCTCTACTGTGAAATTCATCAGATAGAGATTAAATTCCTATAAAGGAACAGGAATATAGCAGAAGCCTACTTTCTTCTGAATGTCGCAGAAGCCTACATTCAGCCTTGATGAAGCATTAGTGCTTGTCCTGTGCCTGGAGATGGCAGCCAACACATCAATGATATGAAAGGACTGTTTACTCTCCTCACATTATCAAAAGGTAATGAAAACTTGAGAATTTCTCAGTGGTTTGGACGACACATGAGTACAGGCCAATTTACAGTTATTCTGTGATCCTATTTTAGTCTCCTGTTGATAATGGAGTCCCTACTGTGTGGTTTTTTTTTTTAATCTCTTACTTTTTAGTAAATTGACATTCAATGTGTGAAAGGTCTATTTCTATCACATAGTGTTATTAGGGAAATTTTCATCTGAAATTGTGAGTACGTAAAGTTATACTTCTAGCTTCTTGAGGTTATGATGTTCTAAACCCTAGGAGTTTGCTTCCAGGCCTGCTTAGCAATCCTGTCTGCAAAGCAGGAAAGTTCCAGACTCTGGACTAAGTCAGATGCTCTGTAAACTACACAAAGAGCCCTAAGTCCACAGACCACCAGCCCAACAGTAAATCAGACTCTAACTACTGAAGTCTGACTCTTTACCCCAGTATTTCTGGGAGCTTGGCTCCCCATTTACAGTCTGCACCTGAGTGCTCACATTTCCCTTAAGAAGGTGGGGAACTTGTTGCTGCTTTTCTCCATGGTTCTCTACCCCCAGCCCCCACAAACTGGGCATTTCTCCCTCCCCAGCCCATCCAGGAGAGTGCATGGCTTGTGCCTTTGAATATCACTGATTAGTGACCATGAATCCAGTACCTACTCCTAAGCCCTCCTGAGAATACCGGCTTCCTAAATCATCACCTTATGGGCAAAAGTCAGCTCTACTTGTCCAACTGGTGGCAGAGATCCTGAGAATCGTGGATCATGGAGGCAAAGGTGGCCCTTCAGAAGGTGCCATTCTCATATATCATGTGTGCTAAGTCGCTTCAGTCATGTCTGACTCTGGGACCCCATGGACTGTAGCCCACCAGGCTCCTCTGTCCATGGGTCCCTCCAGGCAAGAATACTGGAGTAGGTTGCCATTGCCTCTTCCAGGGGATCTTCCTGACCCAGGGATCAAACCGGCCTCTCCTGCATTGCAGGTGGATTCTTTACCGCTGAGCCACCAGGAAAACCCCTTCTCATATGGCAGCAAAAGCGAATTTGAAGCTCTCTTGGTCTATACATCAGTCTATAAAAATAATTAAGTAAGCCTTCAACGTGACAGCCACTAGTTTTGGAGAGTCAAACCGGCATCCAACACCCAACATCCTGAATTGCTGTCTTTCTGAGACCGGAGGGAAGTGATGAACCTACTGCATTTTGAAATGAAAGCAGAAGTCACTCTGCGGCAGGGCTGTAGCTTAACGTTTTCAGCAAGATGTGGATCCTTTATTCGCTCTCCACTTACAATGCTCTAACTGCAAGTCTTACAGGAAGATTAAGGCCTAAGTCCCAAACATGCCTTGGATCAAACCACCATTTCAGGTGAATCTGAGGGTTTCGAAGCCTGAATAATGCAAATTACCGGGGCTTCCCTGATGGTTCAGTGGCTAAGAATCTGCCTTGCAATGCAGAGGGAACATTGGTTCCATCCCTGGTCTGGGAAGATCTTACATGCTACAGGGCAACTAAGCCCGTACACCACATCTCCTGAAGCCCCTGCCGTTGCAGCTCCTGAAGCCTGCATACTTGCATGCACCACGAGATAAGCCACTACAATGAGAAGCCCGTGCACCACAAGGAAGAGTAGCCCGCACTTGCCACAACTAGAGAAAGACCATGTGCAGCAACAAAGACCCAGTGCAGCCAAAAAATAAATCAATAAAAATTTAAAAATAAATCTTTTTTTTTTTTTAAGTCATGCAAATTACTGTCTGTTGTGGCCAGAAGAATGTGCCTCTCAGATTTTCTAGGGCAGGAGGTAAAATTGGCCTCCAGTCGTGGCTGCTGACATGCTGGCAGCCAGGTTAATCTTCCTACAGGCTGCACTGGCCAGTGACCAGGCACGTTAGGGGTTTCACTCCTGGGAGAAAGGGGCTGTTCTGATGGATGACCTTGGCTCAAAAGCCCCTTCCAGATTGGTTGAAATTTTCTTAGAACCACAGAGCAGCCCATGGCA
>NW_011495023.1:18634813-18635954 GCF_000754665.1 Bison bison bison
CTCCTCCCACTCCATCTCCCTTCCCTCTCTCCCTCATGGGCGCCAGACCTGCCTCAGGGTCTGCTGGCTCTCCTGCCTCCTCCTGCTCCTTCCCCATCATCCCTCACTGGTGTTTCCCCAGTACATCTCTTATCCATCTCATCCCTGCTTGGCATCCGCTTCTCAGAGGACCTGCACAAAATCACTATTTAACTATTCTGTTTTGCATGTGCAATTTAGGACCAAAGGTACTTCCTGACGGAGAAGGCAATGGCATCCCACTCCAGTACTCTTGCCTGGAAAATCCCATGGACAGAGGAGCCTGGTAGGCTGCAGTCCATGGGGTCACTAAGAGTCGGACATGACTGAGCTACTTCACTTTCACTTTTCACTTTCATGCATTGAAGAAGGAAATGGCAACCCACTCCAGTGTTCTTGCCTGGAGAATCCCAGGGACCGGGGAGCCTGGTAGGCTGCCGTCTATGGGGTCTCACAGAGTCAGACACGACTGAAGTGACTTAGCAGCAGTACTTCCTGAATTCAGGTCCAAACATCATTCATTAGAAGAAGGAAGACTTAGTCATGAAAGAATATGCATGTGAACTACCTGTATTGACTAATGAACTCTGTTGACCTAAACATGCAGAAAAGCATTTCAGTTCTGAGTAACTTAAAATCTCTAGAGCAAGGCCCTGTAGATTAGAAGAGTTATTGGAGGAGCCACAAGGAAAGAGGTGAGGCCAGAAGGTCTCCTCCTCCTACGTGCAATGGGTGAACTTGGAGACAAGGTGATGTGACAATGGAGAAACTATAACACCGCCTTGAAGCTTGCCTGGGGGTGGACAGGGCTCAGAGGGACAAGCTGTGCCCTCAATACCCAGTCACTCATCCACACAACAAAGTCCACAGAGCACCTGCTCCCCGGCAAGCTCGCCCACAAGGATGACAGAGGCAGTCCTTTTCAAGTCATCACTTTGCAAGCTCCCTTTTGTTGATGTAAAAATAATAATAATAATAATCAGATTATTGGAGGTGGCCTCCTTATGACAGAAAACCTTATGACAGAAAACAGAATTTACAAAATTCTGTAAAGCAACTATCCTTCAATTAAAACAGTGTTTAAAAATATAAAGTTTAGTGAAATTTAAAAAAAAAAAATCAA
>NW_011495023.1:18636054-18636237 GCF_000754665.1 Bison bison bison
ATGACAGAGGCAGTCCTTTTCAAGTCATCACTTTGCAAGCTCCCTTTTGTTGATGTAAAAATAATACTAATAATAATCAGATTATTGGAGGTGGCCTCCTTATGACAGAAAACCACAAAATTCTGTAAAGCAACTATCCTTCAATTAAAACAGTGTTTAAAAATATAAAGTTTAGTGAAATTT
>NW_011495023.1:18636337-18639223 GCF_000754665.1 Bison bison bison
AATAGAATTGAGACCAGCAGGGGGCGTTCTCACGCCCTATGATGACAGCAGAGCCCCACAGGAAGAAAACAGACTCCCTCTCTTTCCTGCTGGGGACTCAACCAATGACAAGCCCTGAACTCCTTGTTCACTATGGCCCTCCCATCCGACTTCCCTTCCCCTCTATAAAATCAGGCTCCTCCCCTTTTGTGCAGTGACTTGCATGTAGTCCCCCATGGTTGCAGACCTCAAATTGCAATTCTCTGCTGATCTCAAATAAACTTCTCTTTGCAGGAGAAATATTTGGCTGTTTCTGATCAATATTAGGAACACAGGCACCCATCAATGTTTCTACCCTCCGAGTTACTAAGTTTTCAGACCATATCCAAGAATCAGCTTGACCTTTATTGTTAAATTCTCTTTGTAAAAAGTACATATATGGGATTTGGTTAGAGTTTCCTTTATGTTTTTCTATGTGTTTGAAATCTGTAATATTAAAATAGGTAAAAGTGAAAGATGATTTCATAGACTAAAAGTTTTCCCTTTTTTTAAATTGTGGTAATAATTTCACACATACAGGAAAGTTTTGTTTGGAAAGACTTTCCTTACTGAATTGTCTTGAAATTTGTATTGAAGATCAGCTGACTGTACACTTATGAGTCTAGACCTTACATTTTGTTTCATTGATGTGTTTATGCTGTGTCTTAATTACTTTATCTTTTTAAATTTTTGTTTGTTTATTTTTGACTGCACTGGGTCTTCACTGCTGTGTGTGGGCTTTCTCTAGTTGCACCAAGTAGGGGCTGCTCTTCATTGCAGTGGCTTCTCTTGTTGCACAGTTGATGCTTAGTTGCCGAGGCATGTGGAATCTTCCTGGATCAGAGATCAAACCCAGGTCCTCTGCATTAGCAAGCAGATTCTTAACCACTGGACCACCAAGGAAGTTCCACACTTTCGGAAAAGTTGAAAGAATAAGAATAGTACTAAGAAAATACAATTGTTTCCTTATTAGTAGTATTTTTCCCCCTTCAGTTTATCATTTGCTCTAATATTTTTTTCCCTGCATTGTTTGGGGTAAGTTACATACACTAAAGCTCTTTATCTCCATAAACATCACTATTTCCTAACAGTTTCACAGTTATTAACTTCAGTAAATTTAACACCATGCTATGCTTTTATCTGGGCTTCCAGATGGAGCTAGTGGTAAAGAACCTGCCTGCCAATGAAGGAGACATAAGAGATGTGGGTTCAATCCCTGAATTGGGAAGATCCCCTGGAGGAGGGCATGGTAACCCACTCCAGTATTCTTGCCTTGGAGAATCCCATGGATAGAGAAGCCTGACGGGCTGCAGTCCCTAGGGTCACAAAGAGTCCGACACAACTGAAGCGACTTAGCATGCACGTATGCTTTTATCTAATTTAATCTATTATTGGGCTTCCCTGGTGGCTCGGTGGTAAAGAACCTGTCTACCAATGCAGGAGACATAAGAGACATAGGTTCGATCTGTGGGTCAGTAAGATCCCCTGAAGAAGGAAATGCAACCCTCTCCAGTATTCTTGCTTGGGAAATCCCATGGACAGAGGAGCCTGGCGGGCTACAGTCCATGGGTTTGAAAAAAGATGGGCACGACTTAGCAACTGAGCATGCATGCATACCATCTATCATCGGCATCAGTGTTCCAGTCTTGTCTTCTTAAGTTAATAATGTCCTTTATAGAAAATTTATTCCCTCCAGCACACAACTGAATCCGGGGTCTGTTGTTGCATCTAGCTGTCATGTCTCTTTCAGTCACCTTTCAATCTAGAACGTTTCTGTAGCTTTTCTTTAAGTGTTTGAAGAATGCAGCTCTTCACCCCTTTTTAAAATAGAACATTCCTTGCTGTGCATTTGCCTAGTTTCCTCATGATGAGATGCAGGTGTACCTTCTTGACCGAAACACTACACAGGTAATATACCCTTTTCGGATCACTCCTGGAGGCATGTGGTAGTCCTCTGTTCCTCACTGGTGATTTCGATCTAGAGCATATGATTTGCTGTTTTCTTCTCCCCTTCAACCAACAAGTAGTCTGTCGGGGGAGACACCAAGTATCTACCAAATTGCCTGGATTGAGCATCTTGATGATTCTTCCCTGGTCCAGGCTTTACTGTGAACTTTCAGCTCCAGCACACCCTTCACCTTGACCAGTGAGCCCCCAGTCATTTATCACTTATTCGTGGTTATTACCTATTAATATGGACTCATGGATTACTACTTTCCCCAGGGCTTACAATGTATTAACGCAATTATTGGGGTGCTCACATTGTCCTGGACCCAGCCTGTGGAAGCCCCATCAAGTTGGCTCCTGAGTCTTTGTGATGGAGCGTAGGTGCTTTTTCTTTAAACCTGCATTGTAATAACAAATTCTACGATTGCTGAAAAAAATTTTTAAATAAAAATGAACTGAAAAAAATGCACATCTCCCCTATAAGAATTTCAGGCTGCTCTGTTGTGCCTTGAGTTGTATTGCTTATAGTCCTTTTTGTTATAAAGTTTTTTTTTCAATAAATTAAACATTTCTTGAGAATTCATGGTATTAATACCTTATGTTTGCAATAATCTATTGAGGCACAAAGGGCAGATAAAAGAAGTGTAATCTATGGTCTTATATTAAGGAATTGATAATAGCTATAAACAGAAGATCTCTTTCAGTTCAATTCAGTTCAGTAGCTCAGTCGTGTCCGACTCTTTGCGACCCCATGAACTGCAGCATGCCAGGCCACAGCTCCTTTAATATTTGAATAAGAAATGTAGGCAAAACATACATAATAGTCATCAGATGTTAAGTAAAACCTCCAACTTCTAATCTTCAGTCAGTTTGAAACCCAATCAGTTTGATCTTGGTGCCAGTCCTGCCATCTTGAGCTTT
>NW_011495023.1:18639323-18674436 GCF_000754665.1 Bison bison bison
GGCTGTGGACAGTCTGAAACCCACACCCTCCATGTTCCCCTGCCAACAGAAGCATTGAGAGATGCTAGTGGGTGGAAGGTAAACACATGTCTATTCCAAGAAGCTGGTGCGCACCTGCAGACACAGACAGCTGTGCACTGAGCACCCCCCACTTCAGGAAGGACGGACTGGTGGGAACTTTTCTCTGATCCCTGTCATTCCCATCTTCCTTATCTTCAGAGGCTAAATTCCTGATTCCAGTAGTAATCTCACTAAAACTACTTAGGTGGCTACCATTTTCCTGACTAATACCATGTGACTTAGTTTCTTATTGTTTAAACTTTTATGTATTTATTGTTTATTTCGGCTGCGTTGGATCTTCTTCGCTGTGCATGGGCCTTCTCTCATTTCAGGCGGTGGGAGCTACTCTCCAGTTATGGTGCGTGGACTTCTCATGCGGTGGCTTCTCTTGCTGCGGAACACAGGCTCTAAGCACGCAGGCTCAGTAGTTGGGTGCACAGGTTTAGTTGCTCGTTGGCATATGGGATCTTCCTGGACCAAGGATCAAACCTGTGTTGGCTGCATTGGCAAATGGATTCTTAACCACTGGACCATCAGGGGAGTCTGATTTCTTATTAATTTTTCACATACTTATATAGCATTTACCATGAGCGAGGTTTTACAAATATTCACTCATTTCATCCTCTTAATAACCCTACAAAGGAGGTAAATCTTATTGATAGGCACAAAGGTAACTTGCATAAGGTCACAAAGCCAGGAAGCAACAGAGCTGGGGCTCAAACCCCAAATATTAGGTTCTGGAGTTCATGCTTTTATTCTTATAACCTTCTCAAATAATAGCTATGAGACTGTATTTGTCTGCTTGAGATGTTATAACATAATACCATCAACTAGGCAATTTAAACAACAGATGTTCGTTTTCTCACAGTTCTGGAGGCTGGAAGTTCAAGATCAAGGTCTGGAAGTTGGTTTGCTGTGAGAGCTCTCTTGTTGACTTGTAGAGGACTGCCTTCTCACTATGTCCTCACAGGGCTCTTTCCTGGGGTGGGGGTAAGAGAGAGAGAGTTCTCTTGTCTCTTTGTACAAGAAATACCCCTATCAAATTAGGGCCCCAAGCTTACAATCTTATTTAATCTTAATTACTCCCATAAAGGCTCTACCTCCAAATAGAATCACATTGAAGTTAGGGCCTCAACATGTGAATTTTGATGGATTCAAACAGAAACGAAAATAACAGCAACAAACAGCCTTGCCCACTGTTGATGGAAATCATTAGTAAAGGGTCTGTAATAGAAATGAAAAGGAGTCTTATTCATGCCAAACTGAAGACTACAGCCAGAGAGATAGAGATTCAAAAAGCCCTTGAAATGTGTTCCCCTGGGCTACAAAACAGGGGAGGTTTTAAAGGAAAAAACTGCAAAATCACAGCAGCTGTTCATCAAGAATTAAGATTGGAGCTGCAAGAAGTAAGGAGGCTTGCTAAGCAAGGATTGGTTGTGATCTGAAATGGTTGTGTAGTTACAAGAGGAGACCCTGAGACCTAAGGTTGCAGCTGGCATCTGCCATCAGACACTGTTATAAGAACAGCTGGTGATGTCCTTGAATCTGATATAGTTCAGAAAATTCAAGTTCCCACGGATGCAGGAAAGTGCCTGAAATCACATCCACAGTGGTCACTGGCTCCAGCTGGGTGCCTGAACCACAGTGACTCCAGTCTGATTTTCAAATGCATTCTTTCCTTTAGAGGTTAAAGCAGATGTACAGTGCATGTTTAATGGGCCACAAAACAGGCTGTTTTAGTTACCATAAAGTTTAGATTCAATCATGTATAAGCCAAAATGACTTCCTCACATCTCAATAGGTGAGAACTTCTCCCATCACTACATCATTATGTCTTGTGGCCCTGAGAATGCAGCATCCTGTTCCCTGGGCTTCAAAGGAAATGCCTGGTTCTTTTTTTTTTTTAACCTCCCTCTATCATGGGACGGTGCCCAGTTATTCGATCTTGCTGAGCCTTGCTTTCTCCACCTGAAAGTGGGGTAGTAACACTTATTCTGTAAGGTTGTTGTGAGTATTAAATAAAACAACAACACAAATTTCATAATCTAGTCCCAGCCACATAGCATCTACTCCATATAGCTGTGCCCCCTGTTTTCAGTTCTCTTGAAATGATACTTATCAACACAGCATGTCCACCCTAGTCCTACTTTTTCACCAGCATCTGTGGACATTTGTCCACCCATAGATCATGTGAGAGGACAGATCCTAGCCTGGCTCACTCTGCCCTACTCTGCCTCTCTGAGCAAGCTTTACTCTGCAGATATATGAGGTAGAGACCGAATACCCCACTGTGTGTACAGCTGGGGTCCCCGTGTACACACCCAGCCTCCACCCAACAGCCACACCCATGCTACTTGTAGAAGGTGAGGGAAGACAGAGGCTGCCCCTCTGCTGCTTCCAGAAGCATTTGATTTTTCTGAGATGGGAGAAGCCAAGACGTGAGCTGAAGGCCCCTGCTCTGAGGTGGGGATCAGCAAAAGTGATTCCCTGCGACAGTGAAAGCCCTGCACTCTCAGGACCTACGTGGGGCGGCAGGTCCCTGGCTCTTGGATTCACACGGTGACCGAGGAGGCAATTTACTCACGGGGCCAGTTCTGCGATGTTGGTCTTGAAGTTAGCTCTGAAAGTTCCACCAGAGTCTTCCTTTCCAGACTTTTTGAAGATTTTGCCGACCCAATCCCCTGTAGAGTCCCTTTGTGCTCAAATGTCCTGGAGTCATTACCACCTAAAGCAGACGCTGTCTCAGACAAGTGTGCAGAGATCAGAGTTACATGGTACCTGAGGATATAAGGTCTATGGAACTCACACCCTGAAGTTTCCTCTGTGCTTGCTGTGGTCACCCCAGTGCCCAGAACTGCCCAGCAGAACTGCCCAGTAGACACTTGTGAAACTGTTGACCCAACATTGCCCCTTTATTAGTTATTGATCCCTTATTAGTTACCTGCCACTGCCTAACTAATCATCTCACATTTAATGGCTTAAAACAATACACATTTGTTATGGTTTCTATGGTTTCTATGGTTCAGGACTCTGGGATTGGTGTGGCTGGATGATTCTAGGCTGTGGTCATCTCAAAGCTACCTGAAGGAGGCTCCCTTGCCATGTCCCCGACCCTCACCCCAGGCTGTTGCAGGAGTCCCTGTTCTTCACCGTGTGGACCACTTCCAGCTGCCAGAGTAGACTCACAACCCTGCACTGTGATTCTCTCCCCACGTTGTCCCTATCAGAGAGCAGGTGACTGACTTTCCCATATGAGTGATTCAAGGGTGAGGCAGATGGAGAACCACATACATCTGAGACCCAAGCTCCAATCTCTGAATAACCTATGTCTTAGAGATGACATCTCATCTCATGCCTATTAAGGTGGCTATAATCAAAAAACAAGAACAAGTGTTGGTGAAGATGTAGAGAAATCAGAACCCTTGTGTACTGCTGGTAGAAATGTTAAATGGTGCCACTGCCATGTAAGTCCATTTGACAGTTCATCCAGAAAGTTAAGCTTTGAATTATCATATGATCGAGCAATTCCGCTCATAAGTATATACCCAGAAGAATTGAAAGCAGGGACTTGTATGCCCATGTTCACAGCTGTGTTATTCACAGTAGCCAAAGGGGGAAGCCACCCAAGTGCTCCTTGATAAACAAGATATGGAATATACACACAATAGAATATTATTCAGCCCTAAAAAGGAGGGAAATTCCAAAACATGCCACAACATGGATGAACCTTGAGGGTATTAGGCTAAATGAAGTTAGCTAATCACGAGAGGACAAATATGATTCCTTTTGTAGGAAGTGTCTAGGATAACCAAACTCACAGATAAAGAAGAATGATGGCTGCCAGAGGGTGGGGTCAAGGGGAAATGGGGAGCTGTTTAGTGGGTGCCGTGTGTCAGTCTGGGATGAAGAAAATGTTCTGGAGGTAAATGGTGGTGATGGTTGCTCAACAATGTGAATGGAAGATGCCCACTCACAGTTCCTGTGGGTCAGGAATCTGGGAACAGCTCTGCTGGGTGATTCTGAGTTTGGGCCTCTCACAAGATAACTGTACACTGAACTGTTGTACTGAAAATGGTTAAAAGGATCAGTATTACATATATTTTACTACAATTTTAAAGAGTAAATTAAAAATAAGATAGAATTGACAGCTCATCATTTCTATCAAATTCTATTGGCTAGAAGTGAATGACTAGATCCTGCTGACACTCAAGGAGAGGGAACTAAGCTCCACCCCCTGAGGGGAGGAGCGACACAGGATTTGTGGGGGTGTTTATCCACCTCCACACCTGTTCAAGGCTTCCATTCCCAAATAGGCACAGTTGGTAGAAAAGTAGAAAAATATACCAGCTACTCAAAGTATGAATCACAAACTACTTCGGGGTGGACTTCATGTGCAGGATAATCCAAAAGGCAAGGATAAGTGTTCCTCCTTGGGTTGTACTTCGATTTATCTCTTTATACCCATGGGCCCTGACACCTAAATTGGTTTACCTCAGAGAGTAAAATACTGATAAGGAGATTAGCATATGTATAAAATAGATTATCCAAACTCAATGAATTATTCTTTTAGAAAATTCTATAAATCACTTTCACCTCTATCTACACGCCACTCGTACCTCCCAAGACTATCAGGCAATCAGGCTAAAGGTGTGCTCTAGCTGAAACAACTAAGAAAAGAAGTGTTCAGTTATGAACTGACTCTTTGCAACCCCATGGACTGTATGTAGCCCACAGGTTCCTCTGTCCATGGGGTTCTCCAGACTAGACTACTGGAGTGGTTTGCCATTCCCTTCTCCAGGGGATGTTCCTGACCCAGGGACTGAACCTGGGTTTCCTGCATTCCAGGCAGATTCTTTACCATCTGAGCCACCAGGGGAGCCCAAGGAAAAAAACCTCTAACACAGGGAAGAGTACTCAATATCTTCTAGGAGTCTATAATGGAATATATATATTTATGAATCACTTTGCTTTACACCTGAAATTAACACAATGTCATAAATTAACTGTATTTTAATACATTTTATTTTTTAAAAAAACCTTTAAAAGTAAAAAAGGAGAAAGAAAATTCTACCTTTTATGATTTCAAATCAAATGTAATTACCTGAAGGACTGCATTTGAAGTGGCACAGTATTTGCAAGGACAACATTCAAAATTTGCAATCTGTGATTTTGTTGACTTGTTAGGGTAAGCATATAAAACCATATTCTAGAGGCTTCTTGATAGATTTCCCTGTGATCACCCTGGGCCTCTCAGTCACAGAAAGGAATAGGCATGATCTTAGGCTGGGGGTGGTCATAGGAGAGGGCGTGGCTGGAGAGAAACCCCTGCGCCTGTAATTCCTTTATTAACGTCTTTAAAGTCCTGTGCAGGGTAAAAATCAGACGGAGCTCACTCTCAGGGCAGGATTTCCACTTCTTCCCAAAGGAATATACTAACAAAAGTGTTTTAAATAAGTTCTCTCAAGTAGTTTAATTTTTCCTCTGTATAATGAGGATTTTATTGTTTTTCTCTCTGATTTGTTCATCTATTTCTTTCTGAGTTGCTTTTTCCTTTCTGAAGAAAGGCCAGACTATTTCCAATTTAAGCCAGCACCTCCAGGCTTTTTGTAATCTTGTAGCTGCTCTCCTTCCTCTTCTTTTTTCCTTCCCCAGAGCTTATTACAGAAGGATTGCAGCTATTTCTTAATTTTAAACAGTTGCTTTCTGGGGCAAAAAAAAAAAAAAATCAAGAACAGAATAAACTTTAAAAAATCAGCACCTCTCTGTTGCTTTTTATCTTTTTAATTTGTCATTTGACTTGCCTGTGGTTTCATCTCTTCCAGGAGACAACAGATCTTTATCAGAAGAGTTAACTTACATTATGGCAATTTTTAACACAAACTGGGATTTTGATGTATTAGGGACTTCCTGTTATTGCCTTTCCCCAGATCTCTCTTTTATCCCCCCAAATATCTCACCTCCTTTTCTCCCCGTTTCTTCCCCTCTCTTTCTTTCTCTCCTGGGGGTAAAGGAGTATCAACTAGTTCTATTTCTATTTCTGGCACTCACCGACAGTCTTGTCCCTAGAGGTTACTCCATTGCTCAGTAATTACCCTATTTCTATATAAGCACAGGTGCCTTGGGTTCAGAGGCCTTTTCCTTCTGTCTTTGTTGAGGGAATGGAAACAGCTGAGGGTGTTTCATTTGGGGAGATTTGCTAATGTATATTTTCCCACTCCTCTGCTAGTGGAGGTGGCGACAGGAGTTCAACTGAGTAACAACTAAAAATTTTACAAATTGCTGGCTGTGAACTGGAGCTTGTTTGACCTGGGCTCATTTGACTCCCTGACATCACATCAGTCAATTGAACCCCTCAGACTCCAAGTTCATGTCCCTGGATTGCAAAGCCTTCAGTTCTTAAAGGTTCTCATTTTCAAAACAAAACTAAGCACTAATTACCAGTTTAATCATTTATCTTCTGACATTAGCTCAATATTTTAACCATCAATAATCCAAAGTCCCTCAAGAAGTTTGTACCACACTAAGACAGAATTTTGTTCAAAATTCTGAAAGCATGAGCTGTTGTTTTCTGGACAGTGAAGCAAATATCTTGTGTTGAGACTTGGGTCCCCAGGAGGCTAACTCTGAGCTGGAGATGAGCAGGCAGGATGTTTGCAAAAGGGAGGCCCCGGCACCAGAGGAAGGAAGAGCAAGGAAAGAAACAGGACCGGGCAACGGGTGACAGTGGGCTCTAGGCCATGCTTGATGTCCCCAAGGTGTCTCACTGAGAGAGGCCAGGTCAACTGGTCGCTGGACGTGGGCCCTGTCTCCAGTGTTCTAACATCTTTCGTGGCAACTCACATGACCCTAGGCTGTTACCCACCCAGGGCAGGAGAAGACTGGATTTCCTGCTGGACTGAGGCATACACGGGTTTGTGCCTGGATTATACACCTGCCCTCAAGTTCCAGCTAAACACATCCTTTACCTTTCCCAGACGTTGTTGTTCAGTCGCTCAGTTGTGTCTGACTCTTTGCGACCTCATGGACTGTAGCACTCTAGGCTTCCCTGTCCTTCAGTATCTGCCAGAGTGTGCTCAAAGTCATGTCCATTGAGTCCATGATGCCATCCAGCCATCTCATCCTCTGCCACCCCCTTCTCCTCCTGCCCTCTATCTTTCCCAGCATCAGGGTCTTTTCCAGTGAGTCTGCTTTTTGCATCAGGTGGCCGAAGTATTGGAGCTTCCTGGGCATAAGCCCCATTTATTGTCCATTTTATGAAAACAGGGCCCAAGGTGAGAAAGGGCTGATCTTTCAGGAACCACACTTTCCTTGCCCTCTGTTCCCTCCCTTGCTCCACCCAGTGAGCCCTGTGCTCACTGCCCTCACAAGGGTGCAGCACTCAGTCTTCCCCTCGGGGCTCTGCGGGGCCCCGAGCAGTCTTCCAGCGCTGCTGTCAGAGTACATACCACCCTCTGACATTCGTGAATGACCTGTGTTAAACCCACAAATGTAAGTAGAAGAATAAGGCGGAACCACCTCAAAACCATGAGAAATCACTCTTTCATAGAAACAGACAATGTGCTTAGTCCCTCAGTCATGTCCAACTCTGTGACTCCATGGACTGTAGCCCACGAGTTCCTCTGTCCAAGGGGATTTTCTGGGTGAGAATACTGGAAGACATTCATATTTCCATTCAATTTTTTCTTTTGTTAGAGTTGTAATGGAAAACATTATAGGGTCTGTGACTTGTTTATATTTACAAAATAACATTTTGTTTTATATCTTATTTGAACTAACAATAATAAATCCCTGCCATTTCAGTGTGGCTAGAATCAAATAGTGCAAAAATAGTGTGAGTGCATAAGGAGGATGTGGATGTGAGTTTGGATTCTCTTGTATCTTGTTTTCTATTTTAAAAATAATATTAAAGTCATGAAGGAGCAGAAAGCATGGTGAGCAAGTACTACATGGTATAAAGAAAGAGAAAAAAATCAGTAAGTTATGCAAAGGGATGTCTCAAAGAAAAAGAGGGAAAAGAAAAAATAATCCTTTGGTGGCATCAGATTAATCTCAACTCTAATTCATGATGTGCATGATATGAATTTATGTCTTGCTTATGAGAGAAAAACATTACTTAAAAATTTTTGTTCTTGTTGTATTAGAGTTTCCATTGAGTTTCATGTTGGTACCGGTGAATGCTAAGAGCTCATTCTTTCTCAGGAGAGTGCTAGAAACAGCCATGGGCCAGAATTAGTTTTATATTCCTTACCCCATTTCTTTTTTCTTTTTAATTAATTTATTTTTTAATTAAAGGATAATTGCTTTACAGAATTTTGTTGTTTTCTGCCAAATATCAACATGAATCAGCCGTAGGTATACACATGTCCCCTCCCTCTTGAACCTCCCTCCCCAATTGTTACAGAGCCCCTGTTTGAGTTCCCTGAGTCATACAGCAAATTCTCACTGGCTTTATCTATTTTGCATTTGCTTTACCCCATTTCTTACCTTACCTGTAGAAGAGAAGCAAAGGAGAGATGAGGGGAGATTCATATTCTTTCCACTGTCACATGGCTAATACGGGCACAGGTTACCCCAAAATATATGCTCTCTATACCATCCACCCTGACTCCTCAATCAATTGACTTCTGCCTTCTGGGTCAACCTCAAGAACTTATTACTGAGAAAATGGAATTGACAAATTCTAAGAGAATGCCAGGGCCAGGTTCTTAGGATTTCAGAGAAATAATTTAGGAGCCAAGAATTAGAGCCTTTTAGTTGAGGACAGGATAGCTAGTTGTTATAAAGCTGACTTAATTTGAGGTTCTAAATGTAGTATATGTGCGAATTTTCCACATTTTTGTAGATTCATCAGATTCTGAAAGTCCCACGTCACTCATTTAAATAATTTACATGCTAAATGATCTGACATGGAAGGCAAAAACAGCAATAGAGACCAGAGACCATGCTGATGGAAAACAAGGAAGGCAAGTATCAGTAATAGAGAAAAAAGGAAAAAAGGAAAGTGGTTCTTGCCACCAATCTCTATCTTTTTTCTACTTTTCTTCGCCTAATAGCTCAGCTGGTAAAGAATCTGCCTGCAATGCAGAAGACCCCAGTTTGATTCTTGGGTCAGGAAGATCCCCTGGAGAAGGGATAGGCTACCCACTCCAGTATTCTTGGGCTTCCGTGGTGGCTCAGCTGGTAAAGAATCCGACTGCAATGCGGGAAATGTGGGTTCAATCCCTGGGTTGGGAAGATCCCCTGGAGAAGGGATAGGTTACACATTCTGGTATTCTGGTCTGGAGAATTCCATGGACTGTATAGTCCATGGGGTCACAAAGAGTCAGACACAACTGAGTGACTTTCATATATATATATGCACACATATATATATATATAAAATACTTTTGTCATCTGTAGAGAAACAAAAGCCAGCCTTGAGACTCAAATAACTAACATCAAGAGGTGTGAAAGGATGCAGGGTCTGTGTTTCCTCTTTCCTCCACAGCAAGGGTACAGTTAGGGGATTAGGAAGGGTTGGCACTGTTTTTAAGGCTGGTCCTAAGTTTAAACGGCAGATATGGCTGAACTGAGCCACAACCAGTGTTGGGTAAGATAATCACAGGTTAAAAAGGGATTCCAGGGATTTCCCTGGTGACCCAGTTAAGAGTCTGCCTTCCAAGGCAGGGGACATGGGTTCCATCCCTGCTCGGGAAACTCAGATCCCACATGCCATGGAACATGCAAGTCCATGAGTTAGTTACAGCTAGAGTGGAGTCCTCGGGCCATAATGAAGATCCAGGCAGACAAAAAAAAAAAACAATAACAAGGGATTCTGACTCGACCAGAAATGATGTGGCAAGTTAAGTACAGTCGTCTCTCAATGTCTGTGAGGTATTGGTGCCAGGACACTCACAGAAACCTGAACCCTGCAGAGCTCAAGTCTCTTACCTAGAATGGCGTAGTTCACAGATTCTCCTCTGCCTGAGGTTCACGTCTGCACTTCAGCCAACCTTGGGTCCAATTTGATTTGAATCTGTAGATGCTGAACTCGAGGGTAGGGAGGGCCAACTGTATTTATTGTTTATAGGACATATGCATTTGGGATTAAAGAGAAATTTGGTTTCTTGTCACAGTTAGAGGTAGAGATTTGAATTTGGTTAATGTGAATTTGTTGTCAATCATGAAGCAAAGCAAGTTCTGGGTTCTTTCTCACTGATTCACTGTATCTAATTTACTTTTCCTAAGATATTTAGTGTCCTTTTTTCACCCACAGAAAAAAAAATTTTCTCTCATTCACATGGGTGAAATGTGGTAAAATCAGCTGTGAAGACAGGAGTTGATGTTAAGAGGTCAATATTCTAATAAAGCTGGAGACTTCTTTTTATAACTTAAAATGACCAGACCACACTCATATACATTGGTTCGTGAAGACAAAATCAGGGTTTTAGTTTTATGATGCAGAACAACACTAGGGCTCGCTGCCATGACAAGTAACCTTAAAATCTCCCTGACTTAGCCCTGCCCACGTGGTACATCCATTGAAGGGTGACAGGAGTTATGCTCCATCTGACCATCGAAGACTCAGGCGGCCATTGGCTCCACTGTCTCGTGACATTGCATCTCAGCACATGACTTCAGGGGCTCCATGGGAAAGGCACAGTGTGAAAGACTCAACTAAACCCTACTCACAGCCCTGTGGCCAGAACTGGTCATGTGGCCCCAACCTAACAGCAAGCAACTAGGAAGGGGAGGAGGACCAGATATGGTGGTTCTTGTCATTTCTACCACACTGCAGCCTCTGGCTGTGTGTAGATTGTGTCTGTGTTACCATCTGTCCAAGACACAACTAATAGAGTTTTTATTATAAGGGCATGATAGAAAAGGGGTTACTGTGTCAGTTTATACGAGTTGAGTTTTGGTATATCATTTAAAATGATCATACATTTCAATAAGTACCAGAATCATTAGACAGCTAAATAAAATACAAATTCCTTGTCCCTATCCCTAGAGATTTTTTTTAATTGGAGGATAATTGCTTTATAATATTGTGATGGTTTCTGCCATACATCAATATGAATCAACCACAGGTATACATGTGTCCCCTCTCTCCTGGATCCCCCTCCCCATATTCCTCCCAATCCCACCCCTCTAGGTTTCACAGAGCACTGGGTTGAGCTCCCTGTGTCCCTAGAGACTTTTAATCCAGCAAACCTGAGGTGCAGTCCAGGAATCTGGGTTTTAACAAGCACCTCTGAGGGTTTTCCTGCCTATCACCTTCGTAGTTTGGTGCACACGAGGTGACTGGTTTCTGCTCTCCGACAGTGATACTTTAAGGTTTCAGCATACATGAGAGAGAGAGAGACAGAGACAGAGAGATATTCTAAGGAGTGGAACACTAGGAAGCAGATGGCTGTTCCTTCTCGTTGATCTCTACGAAACAAAAGCCTTGGGAGAAGTGGATCCCCAAACTTCAGAAGTGTGTGAAGAGAAATAGCCGAAAATGAAAGAGAATAAGTAGAAAGTGCACTGTGGAATGCTGTGCAGGACGCAAGGACTGTGAGCAGGTGTAAAGGAAGAGAGGGACTGGGGATGATGTATATCCTTGGTGGACCAATCACGTGGCTAGAGGGATGGTGGACCAATCAGGTGGCTAGATGGACAGATTAGTGTATCTGGGTCAGCATATGGTCCAGCGGAAAGAGAAGGTACTGAGGCTCTTCCACAATATGGCAGAGGATTTTCATGATGGTTTTATTTAGAACTGTCAAACTACAGAACTAAGACAATGCTGAGAATGGGGCAAAATAAAGTTGAACTTCTTATCATCATTGAAAATGTGATTGTTTACTAAAGAAATCATCAGAGATGTGTGTACACAGTACATACAAAGTTTTTGCAGCATTTTTATAATGATAAAAAATTGGAAATCACCTAAAGTTGCCAGTTGGAAGTTGGTTAAGAACATTTGGTCTCATCCATGGGTTTGGTACTGTATAACCATTAAGGTACTTCTGGAGCAGCCAGGAAAGACAGGGATGTGTTAGCAGATTTACAAAAATCTCCTTGAAATGAAGAAAACAAGATACACCAAAGAAAACATCATCCAACAACAAATCCAGGAAAATTTCCCAGCTTCATACCACAGACTTCAGGAAATACAGATCTAAATACAAAACATCTGATATATCCAAAATACAAAACAATTAAGCCTAAAGGGATATAAAATTCTGAGACTCAACCCAAAACTCCCTTTATGGAGTGAGCTGCACAATGTGGAGAGAAGAGGCAGAATTTCTGAAAAATCCGACTAAAAAGTCTTCTCACTTTGGAGGAACAGGAAATGGGGCCTGAGTTGGCAAGAGAAAAGATCTGAAATGTTCCACCCGGGGCCCTTTTCCTTAGTGAAAGCCAAACATCAGTCAAAGGTCAGAGTGGTGGGAAAGAGGCCAGAAATGTGCAATTCTCTCTGAGGGGACAGCAGCTGCTAGCAGAGCAAGCTGGGTGGGGACAGTGCCCGAGGCCACACCAGGCAAGGCGTTCACACCACCCCGCTGAGTTCTGACTCCAGCTTCCAGCTCCAGGGAGGGGAGACAAATCCAAACCTCCAGACCCACCACCATCCACAGACCAGGGCAGGCTCTTTATTCCCTGGACTGGGCCTCTACACAAGGGTTTCAACAGAATCAAAATCAAGATGAATGTGAAAACTGTCGCCAGCTTTAAGGGCTCATAGAACGACTCCCCTCCCCAGTCTTCTCAGACAACTTCAGGGCCGACAGATACAAGTGATGCTGATCTAAGTCCCAGCTCGCTCATCTCTACAGGGAAGATGCAGATTGCGCTCAGGTAAACAGGGAGTGAAAAGACCATGTGGATATTTTTGGCTTGGCCAAAAAGTTCCTTCAGACCTAAATGCACTTTTGGGTCAACCCAATATTTCAGGGTGAAGAGCAGCCCATGTAGAATAGACTGCTATGACTAAGTAAGAAGAAACCCAGCTTGGGATCCATGCAATAATTCTGCCCCTCACTCTCTTAAAAAAAAGGAAGAGGAGGAAACAAGTGTTAGGAAGTCCAAGCTCACACTGCTCGCCTCGGGACGATCAATAAGTCAAGAGACAAGTTGTTAGGGCAAGGAATAACAGCTTTATTTGGAAAGCCAGAAGACCAAGAAGATTGTGGACTCATATCCCCAAAATCATCTTACCTGAGTTAGAATTCAGGCTTCTTTTATACTAAAAGAGAAGGGGGTGTAGCTGGTTTTTGCAAACTCACTGGTGCTGGAATCCTTTGTTCTTGCACAAAGGTCTGGTCACAATGTTCCATTAAACCTTCAACAAGACAATTGTTATTTTCTGTTCTGCAGCTTTCTATCTCTGTATGAATCAGAAAGTGCTATATCTTTAACAGTCAGAGCCTTGAGAATGGGCTCTCCAGTATATTTCAGGCTCTAGGCAATATTGTTTTAAAAAGGTGCAGAACCAATATGACTAAGTTCAGGCAACAGCCGTTAGAGCTAAAGGAATAGACCCAATATGGAGTCACGTTTGCTTTTCTCTGTTTTGGAAGGTCAAAATACATAAGAAAAAGCTCACTTTGGAAGAAAATTGAGTCTACGCTTAAGTAAGTTAAAAAGAAACATTCAATCAAAATAACAGAATGGAAAAGACTTCCTGCCTCACAGAGATGAGGAACTTATACAGTACATGCAGTGGCTGGAAATCTTATCATTGCTGTCCTTTGGAGGGAGGCTGAGTGCATTTCATGAAGCTGTGAATATTGTTTGAAATCTACAGATGGGAACAAGTATAGGTACATTGGATCACCAGAGAAGTGTGAACCCTGCCAACTGTTTATGTAACCCCACATCCTCCTCCCCTCTTTCCTGATGGCATTCCTACTGGTTTAGGTATCCATGCTCTTCCACACTCAGAACAAGCTGACCCCACTTTCTGGCTCTGTGTACCACTAGTTTTGTTTCATCAGTGAATAGGATCGCCTTGGTCATTGTTACGGGTTGTGGACAGCATGTGACACATGTTGGTGCAATTAGACTCAAAGAACCAGCTTATAGTCCATGGCAGGGTAACATGAAGATGGACTATGCAGCCATCTTGTGACCATGCTGCTGCTGCTAAGTCGCTTCAGTTGTGTCCGAATCTGTGAGACCCCATAGACGGCAGCCCACCAGGCTCCCCCATTCCTGGGATTCTCCAGGCAAGAACACTGGAGTGGGTTGCCATTTCCTCCTCCAATGCATGAAAGTGAAGAGTGAAAGCAAAGCCACTCAGTCATGTCCAACTCGCAGCGACCCCAGGGACTGTAGCCCACCAGGCTTCTCCGTCCATGGGAATTTCCAGGCAAGAGTGCTGAAGTGGGGTGCCATCTCCTTCTCCATTGTGACCATGAGAACAAACTTGTAGATGAGGTCGGCAGATGGCAGAGGAGACAAACAGAAACCCTGGGATCTTGATGACACCCTTGAGTTCATCCTATCTCTGAACTTTCTGTTTAGGTGTTTATGCCAATTAAAGTTATGGTTTCCTAATTCAAATACTTTGGGGGTTTTTCCTCTTTTTTTTTTTTTTTTTCTATATACTTCCATATTGCTCACATTTCTTTTACATTTAGTGTCTATTCTTTTTGTAATTAGGGTAAAAGCTGTTTATATTTTGACAAGTTAATATAAAAGGGAACAAAGATCCTGAAAACTCTTTAAGATGTATTATTTAAGGATGGAAATTTAAAAAGTAGGTCACAAAGTTTTTGATTGAGATGATCCAATTTTATTTTTAGAGGTATACATAATGTTATATATGCATATAAAAAATCTAAATGAATGCATACTGAAAAAACTGCAATTATTTTTGAGAAGTTGGATTATATGTGACTTTTTTTCTTTTTGTCTGGTTTCTTTCTTTTTTTCCTTTCTCTTTCTTTCGGAAACCAATGAACATGGAATGACTTACATAAAGGTACCTAAAGGTTTAAAAGATAGATTTTTTTATATTTATTTTTTATCATGCCTTGTGGCATGTGGGATTTTAGTTCCTTGATCAGGAATCAAACCTGTGTCCCCTGAATTGGGAGCACAGAGTCTTAACCACTGGACCACCAGGGAAGTCTTTTTTTTTTTGACCATGCCTCATTGCATGAATACAATTTTAAATAAAAATTGAAGCACTTTGATTTGGCCAGCAAATAGTTTTTTATCCTCTCAGATTTGAGTTTAATGATATTTTTCAGGTATTAAAATGAAAGAAAAAACAAACAGCTGAAGGCACCTCCTCTTCTCCCAACCCAGACAGTAAATACAAAGACTCCACCATCTTGTTGGATTCAAGTAGAACTGGCTCACCCAACACCCACAACTCTTCCAAGTAGAACACTGAAGATGTTTTATCTTTCTTCTCATGAGCTTGAACCTTCCCAGCACTGGCAGATTTAGGGTCCTAGCTGATATCAGTTTGCCCTGGAGGGTTTAACTTCAGATCTACAGTAAACCCAGTGTCTGGTTATATGATGAGCAAGTAAAGCAAAAGAGGGCTCTCCGTGCCCTGCAAACAAATGTTTGATCCAAAATTGCAATAGAAATTAGTCTTTAGCATTTTCCTCCCTTCATTTTAGTATTACTGCTCATTCTTCCCCTAATTGGAGTCCTTGCCTCAGAGATAACCACTGTTTTCAATTGGGTGACTATGTTTCCAGATCTTTATTTCTTTCATTTACTTACACATAGGAATATATTGACAAACACAGGTTCTCATGTCTAGATTTGGGGCGTGTGAGTACATGTGTGTTGTTTACATAAGTGGTGTCATGCTGTGTATATTGTTCCACATTTTGCTTTTTAAAGTTGACATGTGAGGATTTTTCTGCTTCAGAACAATATAAACCATAGCACATTTTTGAAAACTTGCTGCCTGGGGACTTCCCTGGTGGTCTAGTGGTTAAGAATATAGGGGATATAGGTTCAACCTCTGGTCAGGGAAGACTCCGCATGCCTCCAAGCAACTAGGCCCATGCAGTACAACTACTGAAGCCCACGTGCCTAGAGTCCGCGCTCCGAAGCAAGAATCCACTGCAATGAGAAGCCCGAGCACCGTGACTAGAAAGTAACTCCCACCGCAACTGCAGAAAACCCGTATGCAGCAACAAAGGCCGAGTGCAGCCAAAAATAAAAGAAAAAGATAGGACTTTTAAAAACCCCCAAAACTTGTTGCCAAGTATTTCCTAGTGTGCAAATGCAGCTGTTTACTTGACCCTGTCCCTATTGACTGACATTCAGGGTATTTCCAAATTTCCACTCTCAGAAACAAGAGTACTGAAAATCTGTGTACACCCATGGGCCATTAGTTTCATAAGACAGGAGCTGTGAAATCAAGCCCTGGGCTGAAGCTTCCGTGCATCTCAGGGTTTTGTTCTAATATATTAATGAATATACCATCTGAGTGCCTCCCTCTGGTCCTGTGTGTAGATACACATGTATATATGAGGCGATGCCCTGGAAGACTAGCCACAGGAAGTCTTTAAAAATGAGGTACTGTCAGTGAAATGATTTCCTGAGAAATCTGTATGCAGGCCAGGAAGCAACAGTTAGAACTGGACATGGAACAACAGACTGGTTCCAAATCGGGAAAAGAGTACGTCAAGGCTGTATATTGTCACCCTGCGTATTTAACATATGCAGAGTATATCATGAGAAATGCCGGGCTGGATGAAGCACAAGCTGGAATCAAGGTTGCTGGGAGAAATATCAATAACCTAATTTATGCAGATGACACCAGCCCTATGGCAGAAAGTGAAGAACTAAAGAGCCTCTTGGCGAAAGTGAAAGAGGAGAGTGAAAAAGTTGGCTTAAAACTCAACATTCAGAAAACTAAGATCAGGGCATCCGGTCCCATCACTTCATGGTAAATAGATGGGGGAGCAGTGGAACCAGTGAGATACTTAATTTTTTTAGGCTCCAAAATCACCATAGATGGTGACAACAGCAATGAAATTAAAAGATGCTTGCTTCTTGGAAGAAAAGCTATGCCCAACCCAGACAGCATATTAAAAAGTAGAGACATTACTTTGCCAACAAAAGTCCATCTAGTCAAAGCTATGGTTTTTCCAGTAGTCATATATGGATGTGAGAGTTGGACTATAAAGAAAGGTGAGTGCCAAAGAATTAATGCTTTTGAACTGTGGTGTTGGAAAAGACTCTTGAGAGTCCCTTGGACTGCAAGGAGATCCAACCAGTTAATCCTAAAGGAAATCAACCATGAATATTCATTGGAAGGAATGATGTTGAAGCTGAAACTCCAATACTTTGGCCACCTGATGCAAAGAACTGACTCATTTGAAAAGACCCTGATGCTGGGAAAGATTGAAGGCAGGAGGAGAAGGGGACAACAGAGAATGAGGGGGTTGGATGGCATCACTAACTCGATGGACATGAGTTTGAGCAAGCTCCAGGAGCTGGTGATGGACAGGGAAGCCTGGCATGCTGCAGTCCATGGGGTCGCAAAGAGTTGGACACGACTGAGTGACTGAACTGAACTGTCAGTGAAAAGTTGCAAGACCTTGGACCTCTGACTCAGGTGCTTTGACTTACTGTAAGGTGGGTGTGCATCTCAGCTCACTATCTCCATGTTGCACAGGACACTCATGTCTTCATAATCATTTCACTTCTATGTCAAGCTCCCCTCTGCTTGGCACCAGAGGCAAAGTGTCAATCAGATGAGCAGATCCCCATCCAGTCACTGTGTGGCTTTGTCTGGAGTCCCGGTTCCCATGGCAGGGCTGCCTGTGGTGGAGGACCAAGACGGGACTGGACCCCCATGGACCCTGCTGCAGGGATGCTCCTGTATCTCTCTGCCCCAGCTGAGATACCAGATACCAGGCCTGGCTCTTCCTCAGCTCCTACCAACCTCCCGGGGCAGAGAAAACACTTGATGCTTCTTTGACAGGTGGGTGTGTGGGGAATGGCATCCGGCTTCCCCACCCCTCTGTGAGCTATAGCTTGGAGCCAGGCTGCTGTCTCACGCCAGCTGGGGGCCTGGGCGCTGTCTGCTAAGTAAGGAGGAACTCGGGGTCGGGGTGGGCTCTCTGTATCCCCCAGCATGTCTGTGGTTTCTCCGCTCGGTCCTGGGCTGGGGGGTGGGGGGTGGTGGTGAAGCTGGCCTCTACCTAGGGTGAACACAGGTCCATCTGCACCCCTTTGCCTAGGATAGTCCTGGTTGGCGCCTGCTGTCTGAGCATCACTCCTCTCAGAGCTCTCTTTTGCTTTCCGCAGTGTCCCAGTTTGACTGTTAACCTCTATGCTTACTAATCCCCTCCCCCATTCTTATTTCCCTGTTTCCTTTCTGGCACTCCTCTCTCCCCTCCCCCAACTCAGAGAATGTGCATTTCATTGCAGCTTGGAAACCCTGACTTTCACCGTCACCTCATATTCTTTCCAATCTCGTGTTTTTGGCATAAAACTGATGCTGTGGCTCTTTCAAGGCCAGGCTTTTGATACTGAAAAGCCCAGATGTATGAACCTCCAAAAAGCATTTCCTCCGCTTCTCTGATGTAATAAACCTTCCCTGAGATGTACAAGGGTGGCCTTACAGTCGACTCTGACCAGTAAAGGGCATGGGGTAAAAATAAACTACCAGCAATGAGAAACACATGGTCTAGGAATCTGAAAAGTACCCACCACAGCCCCTCCCTAGTGTCATTCCTTCTGAACTCCTGGGGGAAGCTGTCTGCCCTTAGAGGGGGTCCCTGCCACCCCCTCCCCAGGCAGAAAACCTGCATGGAAGCTGGGTTCCCTGAAGAGTCAGCTGGCCCAGAACCATCTAGGGTGACTTTAGCCAGCTACTGGCCAGATGCCAGATTGTTGTTGTTGAGTCACCAAATTGTGTCCGACTCTTTTGGGACCCCATGGACTATAGCCCACCAGACTCCTCTGTCCATGGGATTCTCCAGGCAAGAACACTTCAGTGGGTCACCACTTCCTTCTCCATGCCAGATCATTAGCACCCTGCAAAGGCCCTGAAGGTGGACACCCCTGGAAAGAGGGGGATTCTATATGTAGCTTGGGGCTTCCCTGGTGGCTCAGACAGTAAGGAATCTGTCTGCAATGCGAAAGACCTGGATTCAATCCCTGGATTGGGATGATCCCCTGGAGAAGGGAACAGCAACCCACTGCAGTATTCTTGCCTGGAGAATTCCATGGACAAAGGAACCTGGCGGGCTACAGTCCATAGGGTCGCAGAGAGTTGGACACGACTGAGTGACTTTCACTTTCCATAGGGAACAGCTTCTTTCTCCCCATGGATGCTCTTTAGGGGGTGCCCTCCCTTATTCTCCTTTTCTGTACCTACTCCCCCCAACAGTCAACATTCCAATGCCACCTTTTCCACAAAATTTACCCTGATTCCGTCTGATAGAAATTATCCCTCTCACTTGTAAATCATCTCTGATGTCATTACCTTTTTTTCTTTTTTAAGAACACTCAGAACTTCCTATCTTGGATCACAATTACTACTAGACAGTAAGAGTCATGAAGGCAATTTTTTCTTTTTTTGTAATTGTCTAAGGAATCCCACCAGGATGACCTCTGGAGCCCCAGAGTCTGGAAAAATGTAGGTCTGGAATGGGAACAAAGACTGTTGAGTTGTTAAAAATTTCTTTAATTAAAAGTAATTAAATTGAATGAGATCACCCTGACTCAATTGGAAAGAAGTTTCTGCCACCCAGTGCAATGGGCACACAACCTAGGGGGAAATGAAGAAAGTTACATTTTTTGCATTTGTCAGCTGTGGCCTGAGACCTACCCCACTGCATTTGGGATTCGTGTGGGATTGAAAATAGTTGTAATAACAGTGTTCAATAGTGTTCATTGACGGCTTATTATATACCAAGTTCTGTTCTAAGGGCTTTCCATGTGATGTTAGAGATAACACTGCCCCATTTTACAGAAGAAAATTGAGTCACAGAGAAGGTGAAGGGATAACCCAAGGTCAAAGTATACGTTGGTCCTACAGTCTCATGACAAGCCCTGGAATGGAATTTGGGACAGGTCACCCCAGGACATGAGAAAACTGGTGTGTAGAGATAAGGCGAACTTCTGAGAAAGTTGTGGACTTAGAAGTACTAGTGGGTTGGGTGAGCATGCATTTTAAATAAAGAGCTATGGTTTCTGAGCCTATGCAGCGGAAGTACATTTAGGCGTAGAAAAGGAGTGTTTAAAAAGCTTTTCTGCGAATTCCTACGTGAGCTGAACTTTGTCCTGGAAAGAAATGAGTTTTGTCTCTTGTAGCTCATGGTTCCACATCAAGGACCCCAACTCTGACCACCCAGGTAGAGGGCCCTGGGCTGCAGGCAAACTGACCCCGTTTAACCTGCCATGAAGCCACTGCAGACAAGCTGTGCTTTGAAGGACGATCCCAGTTTCCAGCACCAGAGGGACAAAGCACTCCCCATCCCCAAGGGGATGAGGTTTTCCTTTTTGTTTTGAGAAAGCCTCTGAAAGTTTCCAGAACAAAGGCCTTCTCTGCTCCTCCTGATTTTGTCAGTGGCAAACAAAACATTGGGCAGTGGACTGTCACACAGAAATGAAGGTGGGCATGGGACTTCTGCGAACTGGAAAGAACCCTGACAACTGCAGAGGTCAAGGCTCAGCCCCCTCCTTCTATCCTTCGACAGCCAAGACCGCAGAGGCAGGTGGGGAGCAGGGGAGGCAGAACTGGGCATCAGGGTGAGGAGTCCACCTGCATCAGTGTTCCCTTTTAAGGAAAGGCAGCCCCTGGCAGCTCCACACTCCAAACTCGCCAGTGATAACCCCCAGGTAAGGGAGGAGATCTGGGAGGGGAGCCGTGGGATCTGCGAGCCGGCAGCCTTGAGAACACCCATGCAGTGCGGCTCGGGAGCAGAGAAGGACAGAGTCCCAAAGGATGCCTGGGGTCTGGGGCGTTTCCCTGCATGGTGAGGGCAGTGTGCCTGCAGCCAGGAGAGGGCACTGTGAGGACCACCTGGGCGGACAGGGGATGCTCAGAGGAGGAGGGGGAGTTCAGGTTTCTCCTACACAGATTGTAAGTCCCACCCCTCCCCCCAGTTTCCAGAACTGAGATGCACCCACTCCTTCCTGGATACCTGAATGGTTGAGAAGTCGTGATCTGAATTGATTAAGACCTCACTTCTGCCACCCTGCAGAATGAGGAGTGGTGGTCAGTAGTGATTGTCTGAGACAAAAACATAATTATAAAAATGTACATTTCTTGTACACCTGAGCTTAAGGCCTGAGTGACTGGTACCCACTCTGTTTTAGGCAGCTTATTAGACCCTTTCCTACTCCAAAAGGAGCTCCTGTTAACTCTTGAAGAAGCAGGGATGTCACCACTCCCTGGAAGGCGGTGAAAAGTGCAGGGGTTTGCTGATGTCTGCGCATTTTGGTGAGTGGTGTTTGGATTTGGGATTTGGGGTGGAGAGGTTTGGCTCTATGGAAATGAAGTTGGTGCGAGTTCCTGTGGAAAAAGGGTTTCTGTTAGCTTTTTTTTTTTTTTTTTTTTGCTGTTTGTAGGCAAGAAACAAAGAATAAAACAGAAGTGTCTGCTTCTGAGAGAGACTCTGGGAGACCCTCGGGGACGTGCAGCATTACAGTGGCCCTGTGCAACATGCAAAGGTGGACCCCAGCCCCGCCCCGGTCCCTGGGGTATTGTATTAAAGGGCAGTCAGCAGGGACACTGGTCCCCTCATGTGAGGGCCGCAGACAGGCTCCTTTGGGCAGCCTGGTAGACAGTAGACATGAGACTGGAGTGGGGAGTTGGGAGGGAGGAACACGGCAGCAGGAAGACTCAGCCGTGGAGGTCATGGAGGGTGATGAGGCAAGGACTCTGGATCCCCATGGAAGATGCTGGGCCTGGAAACGTAGGTTCCATGTGAGTGTGAAGAGCTCCACATGTACAATGAAAATCCAGTCTTTACTTTTCTACGTGAAATCAAATTTAGCTAAAGGTTCATTGGCTTGGCTAACAGGATGGCCCAGTCAGTCGCTTTTAGGAGACTGTCTCCAGGTGAAAGCATTGTCCCTCCAGGTACCAAAATGTCCCACATGGAATCTGTGAGTAAAGGAGGCAGATGGTTTTGGGTAAGTTGGTAGGTATAATTTTAACCATCACCACTACCACCCCTTGGGTCCCTGGCCAAGTGTATTCTGGGAGTATCCCTAAGGGAGAACCAGCAACGCTGGGGAGAGCATATGCTGCATCCCTGCACGGTGCTTCTCCAGCTGGCGTAGGATTGGCTGCCAACAGACCATCCCTCCCTTCTCCTGAGCTGCCTGCTTCTGGTGTTGGGATACCTAATAAGGTCAGGGAGTCTCATGCGTGTAAGCCCACGGCCTGGGTTTTCTCTGTAAAGTGGGTTCCGTGGTCAGAAGACATGTCGTGGGGGAGAACATAAGCTGTCCAGCAAGTCCGTAGAGAGAGTGGTGGCGACAGCATGACGACAGCAGGGGAGCCACATCCAAATCCGGAGCAAGTACTTGTTACAAAGGCAACGGTCACCCTTTCCCTGATGCAGAAGTTCCAGGGCCATCAGCCCGCCACCTGGCAGTGGGCTCCACGCCCAGAGTCCCTCACTGCACTAAACATCCCTGCCAGTCACCCTGTCCATCAGGTTACAATCCTAGGAGTTCTCATTTCATTTAGTCCTTACCACTGTTCATATGTCCTATTTTAAGGATAAAAAAATGGAGGAACAGAGAGACTGAGTAACTTGCTTGAGGTCACACAGCTAGGAAGGGGTGAAGCCAACATTGGAAGCAGGCACTCTGGGTCCAGAGTATAGTTCTTAATGTCCACCTTTGGTCTCATGGTACATCAAGTATGTTTGGGGCTGGCTCCCACCCCCATGCCCCTTGAGTGTGTAGAGAGAGGGGGCATTTGGCACTCACTCCCCAGGGCCACAGCTAATTATCCTGGGGAGGGTACCTGACAGGGCAGGCCTGAAACCTGCAATCTGGTGGCCTGGTGGGAAAAGTGAATTGCGCTGACCTAGTTTCTCTCCTGGAGAAGGCTCTGGCACCCCACTCCAGTACTCTTGCCTGGAAAATCCAATGGACGGAGGAGCCTGGTGGGCTGCAGTCCATGAGGTCGCAGAGTCGGACACGACTGAGCAACTTCACTTTCACTTTTCACTTTCATGCATTGGAGAAGGAAATGGCAACCCACTCCAGTGTTCTTGCCTGGAGAATCCCAGGGACGGTGGAGCCTAGTGGGCTGCCGTCTATGGGGTCGCACAGAGTCGGACACGACTGAAGCGACGCAGCAGCAGCAGCAGCAGCAGCAGCAGTTTCTCTCCTGGGAATTTGAAACAGGGAATGGGGCGTTGATTTTGGAAGCTGAGGGGGCCCTCCTCCTTGCCCCTCCTGAGACTGTCCCTGGGCCCCCATGGTCTGGGGCCTGTCCTTAATCTCCCTTTCCTGAGGTAACTTAGACTCTGTCCTTGATACCCAAATGATTCAGCTCAGTAATTTACTTTCTTTTAAGAATTTATTCAGATCAGTTGAAAAGTGAATAAAAATACCTCAGTAATGCTAGGTGAGCATTGACCTTCTAGTTTTTCCCCTTTTCAATTAAACAATATGCAGAGGGGCTTCCCTGGTGGCCCAGTGGCTAAGAATCTGCCTTGCAACATAGGGGCCACCGGCTCGATCCCTGGTCCTGGAAGATCCCACATGCTGCAGAGCAAATAAGCCTGTGGACCACGACTACCGAGCCTGCCCATCACAACAAAGAATAGCTTCCACTTGCTGCAACTAGAGAAAGCCTGCTCACAGCAAGAGACCAGCACAGCCCCAAATAAATAAATATATATTTTTAAACGCAAAAATATATAGGGTGATGTGTAATGGCAACATTCACAAGTGAAAGCTCAGGAGTCAGACCTCAGCCAGCACTAGCAGGAGGGGGAAATGCTGAGAGCATCCTTAACCTGCAGGGTCCGTCTCAAGGCCACAATAGGATGGGGACACAGATGTGGGAGCGAGGTTTCCACAGAGGAGAAAGATGGCTAACTCAGCATGAGACGTGACTTCCTAGGCAGCAGGCATTTTGCAGAATATTCTAGAAGACATACCTCCTCAACTTTTGTGCCATGAAGAGTGGAGACAGCTAGAGCCAGAGAGGGGAGCTGGGGGGGAGGTCGGCGTGGTCTCAGCATCCATCTCTCTGCTGATGCCAGGGTTGATCCTGCTGACGTGTGTGGGGACACATTCCGTGTCTCCACAGTGTTACAACAGAAATGGAAAATGGGGGTTTTTTTCTGCTAACATTCAAGAGAAACAAACGAAAGAGAAAATGGCTCTAAAACCCCCCAAGAACAGGCCTGTAAGAGTGAAGCAATCCTGGCTTTACTTTAGCTGTTTCTCATCTATGGCACACATAACTAGACTTGTCCTTCACAAAGTTGCTTTGTTAATCACTCTCTAATCACTCAGTGAATTCTATCCTGCACCTGGCATTCTTCCCCCTGCCCCACTCCCTCGTAGCATTTTCATTTCAGAAAGAAGGCCACAGGCAGATAACTTTGGAAAGGACCAGCCCTAATGCCAGCTGTAGCCATTTTGAAATCTTGCAGAAGAAAGAAGAATGCAAGCCATCCCTGCTCTGAGCCTTATCTCCTACCCCAGAACTATGGGCCCTGACTATAAGACCCGTCCCTGTTCTCCAGGGATGGGGGCACTGTTCCTGAGGCACTAAACTGCTGTGTTCCCTCTTTGCTTGGCAAAGAATAAAACTAGTCTTTCTCTTTACTCCCAAACTCTGTCTCTGTATTTCTTTTCAGCGTCAGTGCACAGAGAGTCAAGATTTTGGTGACAACAGCACACACTTCCTTCCTCACACAGCAGAGGAAGACATTTCTCCATCAAGGGTGCATACGTGTCTGTACTCCCTACCAGAATCTCTAAGTACACTCTTTGACGCCTGCGATAGAGGATGAGGTGGTTGGATGGCATCACCGACTCAATGGACATGAGTTTGAGTAAACTTCAGGAGTTGGTGATGGACAGGGAGGCCTGGTGTGCTGCAGTCCATGGGGTCGCAAATAGTCGGACACGACTGAGCGACTGAGCTGAACTTAACTGATGATGCCTGCCCGAAAGAGCATGGGTGAAGAAAGGTTTTAGACATGACCAATCTTCCCTGGTGGCTCAGTGGTAAAGAATGCACCTACCAATGCTGGAGACACAGGCATGATCCCTGGGTCAGTAATATATCCCAGAGAAGGGAATGACAACCTACTCCAGTATTCTTGCCTGGAGAATCCCATGGACAGAGGAGCCTGGCGAGCTACAGTCCACGAGGTTGCAAAGAGTCAGATGCGACTGAGCATGTGTGCAATCTGAATTTCAGTAGCCTGCCTGTCAAAGGATAATGTATAGACACTCAGTACTTAAAATCTGAGCTTTAAGCAATTGCCTAGAGAGAGAAAAGCTGTCTGGAATAAGCTGAAGCTACCTTGCACATGGGGCTTCCCAGATGGCTCAACGGTAAAGAATCTGCAGTCCTGGAGACACAGGAGACGCGGATTTGATCCCTGGGTCAGGAAGATGCCCTGGAGGAGGGCATGGCAACCCACTCCAGTATTCTTGCCTGGAAAATCCCATGGACAGAGGAGCCTGGAGGATTACAGTCCATGGGGTTGCAAAGAATTGGACATGACTGAAGCAACTGAGCATGCACGCATGCTCTTTGTACTCACTGTTCATTTAGTATGACAAATCCTTTGCCTCTGTGAACCTCTGGAAACCCTTGACTCAGTCTTCAAATTAACTTCAACATTGTATCCTCCAGGAAGCCTTCCCTGACCTTCCCTGTGTTCCCTTGCCTGGGCTCTCTCTCAGTCCTTTTTGGATAACTGTGTGTTCTTAAGCCTCCCAGAATCAGTATCTTTGTGTCCAGTACTTGGCACAGGGTGGTTGCTCCAAGTATTTTGGCCAAATAAATGAAAATTGTAGAAAGACATCCCATCCAAGAGCACTGGTCTACACTACACAAGAATGAAGAAGACACTATAGTCAAAGGAATTTGAACATTGAGGGTGAAGGTCAATAAAGCTTTGATGACAACAAAAGGAAGATATCAATTGAAAAGCCAGCTGCCTCTGGACCCCAACAGCAGAAAATAAGATGGGAAAGGATTTGGAGAGACAAAGGCCCTGAGATTCCATAACTGAACAGAGGGACTCGACCCTGCTCTGAAGATTCAGCTGCTATTTCATAGTATCAGGGTAACCCTTTTTAGGCAGGGGGGCAGGGTTGGAGATGACATGGACACAGGAAGCATGAATAATCTTGAGAATTGAGTCTTGAGCAAGAACTAGACCAGAGGTGTGCTCTGTTTTCTGAGGAAATTATGTATTTGAAGACACTAAGACCCTCACCTGAAAAGAGCCTTGTTCTTTCAAAACAACCCTTGGCTGGCCAGGAGTGAAAAAGCAGTCACTGCTGCAAGCTCTGAAGGAGGCGCGCACCCCTGTGCCCACTCCAGGTGCGGAACAAGGAGCAAGGCAGCTCCTTCCAGCTGGCAGGCCCGGGTCTCCCCCGGGAGCTTCCTACTCCACCATGGCAGGTGTCTTGTCCCCTGCAGGTCATCGTGGCTGCAAATCTGTCACTGGTAGGAGTCTGTCATCCTGCCCATTTCCAAAGGGGAGCTTTTATGGTGGCTGACATGACCCTGCTCTATCACCGTATGCTGAGTGTGTATTTGGAGGGATGGAAGTGGGATTATTTGATTTTAGCTCATGCCTCCTCCCTGCCCCAGACCACAAGGAGCCCCACCCAAATTTGAGGGAGAAAACCGTGCATCAAAGAAGGCTCTGGAGTGTGGGCTTATGCAGGAGCCGGACGGCACTTTCCACGGAGAGGGACGGGAGGGTGTGTTCTATGGTGCAGGAAGGAGGCTGCCAATGAGCATTTGGTGCCAAGAGGAGCAGGTGGCAAAGACCAATAGTGCTCACCAAATCCTGTTCTCCTCCCTCTAGAGGACAGTCCACCTGCAGCTTCCAGCCTCCTCGGCAGCAAGGGGGAGCATGTCATGACTTCTGACCAGTGGGATGCTGGGGAGGACCCATGAGGGTCCCCCTGGAGAGTGTTTCCCCTTCTGATGGCTGGATGTCAAGGTCATCTTGAGAGGTGACTGAAGACAGCTGCTCCCCATCAGCTGACCCCCAATAAGGAAGACACCTTTGAACCCCCAAGTGAATAAGAAATAAGCTTGTGTTAGGTTCAGCAGCTGAAATGTTGGGTTTATTACCACAGGTGCCAATCCTTGTCCAATGCACAGCTTTCCACTTATCATTACCTGAGGCCGTGGTAGTTAAGATCACCTGCCTGAAGCTATTCTTGGTGTTCTTTGCATTATCGTGGGAGAGAAGACCCCTGAAGAGGAGAAAAAAAATTTCACCTGGGGAGATGTGCTTTCAGAGAAATATGATTAGACCACTGAGAGAGATTCGCCCTACTCTTGGACCTGAGGCTGCTGACATAGGACACAGCTCAGTTAGGTTCAAACTTGCGGGTAAGATCACGGTGCTCAGGATGGTTGGGTCTGGAGATGAAACATTTTGTGTTATTTCTCCATTTTTATTGATCAATTATTTTAATATTTGAAGAGAGTACTTAATAAAATAAGAAACCTTTCTAAACAAATTAGGTGGAAAAGGCTACTAATAAAACAGTAGGCTCAGCATAACCCAGATTTTAAAAAGCAAGCCTCAAGTCTATGAGTATATTTATATAGACATTGACCTTGGAAGATGACACCAAAATGCTGACTGGTCACTTGTGAGTAGTGGTGCTGTAATTTTTTTTATTTGCCTTCATTCTCTTTGATAGTTTTCAAATTCTTCTCAACGGACATGCATCATCTCCAGATTAAGAACAACAATGCAGACAATAGAAGTCATTTTTAAGGAAAAGAAAAAATGTTGTCTTGCAATAAAGAAAAATCTAGTCTCTTCACTCCTTATTACTGTGAGTTCTTGGTCAAGGTTACCTCCCAGCAGAAAACTGGGGATCCTTGAACTCATCCATAAAACCAAAGCTGCAAACAACAGTCTGGTATGGGTGGTTGAATGAAGTGTTAAATCCAGATCTTGAAAAGCAAGGCGATTTTACCGTGAGTTGATATTTTAAAGAGCTCTACTTCTTGCCATTAAGCATGTCTGTACACTCCTGATACACTTAGTCTTTTCTTGGCTTCATGGCTGATCTCCAGCAAATCTAGCCATGTGAGTGTCACAATATCATCAGCCTCAAAACACTGCTTGCCTCCTGCTTACACGATCACCCCTTAGTTGAGAATGTGTTGGTGGGTCTTCCTTTTCTGAGAAAGAGTTCCACCAGCAGGTTGAAAATCTTTCACATTCCAAGGAAGTGGAAGATTGACCAAAGCGGGAGTTTCCAGAAGGTTAGCTACCATGCTAACCTTCTGGAGGAAGGCTGAGATGTCAGTGACCTGCCCCCTCCTCTTCAGCCACCCCAGCACCTCCACTCTTCCTCTAACATCCTTGTGTTAGAATGCATCCTATGGCACAAATGCTCATTTACTGGACAGAACAGACCTGTGTTCTTTGTATTGGAAAGTCCTCCAGTTCAGAAAAGTTTTCAGCTTTCTGTTTGGATGGAAGCTGGGGAAAAGGCAGTGGGTTTGGATTAACGTTCACAGGATTTCATGACTCTGTAAATGCTAAGCATTTGCTCCGGAAAGATCTGACAGCCAGTGATATAAACACAAGAAATATAAATACATATTTGAGTGAAGTATGGATTATTGTAAGGGTGTCAACTTTGGAGGTCAGCAGACCCAGGGCAAACCCCAGCTGGGTCACTAACAAGTTGCATGACCCAAGGCTAGCTTTCAGCTTCTCTGAATCTATTCTTTCACTGGGAGAGGGGTTGTCCTACAACTTATCTTTTTATTATTATTAATATATTTATTTATTTGGCTATGCTGGGTCATAGTGGCAGCATGTGAGGTCTAGTTCCTTAACCAGGAATCAAACCCAGGCCCCCTGTATTGAGATCATGGAGTCTTAGCCACTGGACCACCAGGGAAGTCCCTAGGGCCTGCCTTCAAGTGTCGTTAGAACTAAGTGACAAACATATGACAAGCACCTCGTCTAGTACTTGGCACACAGCACAGGCCCAGCAATGTTGGTTTCTTTGCCACACCTCTATGGCTTCTTATGAGCTTTGATTTGGGGAGAGGCTGAGGCAAAATAAAGCCAGATTGGAGGAGCATGTCAATTGAAAGCCAGGATGAGTATGCAAGGCAGAAGGTGAGTACGTAGAAAAAGAAACACTTTTACTTGTCCCATGTAAGCAGAAATAAGAGCCATCTTGAGGGCTGCCTATCAGGAGAGCCAACCAGACCTTCCCCTGAGAATGATCCCTTTCATGGGCAAAGTATGGATCACAACTGGTCATCTTACAAAAGCCACCATCTTTCATGCTTAGGAAAAAGAATCTTTCTTCTTTTTTTTCCATTTTAAATAATCTTTTCCCACCAATTTTTAAAAGTTGAAATATAGTTGATTTACAATGCTGTGTTAGTTACTGCTGTACACCAAAGTGACCCAGTTATACACATGTATACATTTTTCTTTTTTAAAATATTCTTTTCCATTATGGTTTATCATAGGATATTGAATATAGTTCCTGTGTCATACAGTGGGACCTTGTTGTTTACCCACTCTCTATGTCTGTGAGTCTGTTTTTGTTTTGTAGATAGGCTTATTTGCATCATATTCAGATTACACATATAAGTGATATCATATGGTATTTGTCTTTCAAAGAGAATTTTTCAAATGGCAATTGTCATCATCACAATGGCCACATTAATTATGAATGTATAATATTTCTTTCACTTTTATATTAATTAAGAATTCCCAATGCTACTTAGAAATCAAACTTTATGGGTTGCATGGTTTAGTCAATTAGGTTGAGATTATAATGCTTGCATTTTTCAGCAATTACGTGTGGATCCACCCTTCTCAGCTATCTGGTTTAGAATCAGCATCTGATATAAAATTAGTTGAGTCCAAGGATTGTCAGATCAATCAGTTAATCTATATTGCTGGTTCAAATCCGGGTCTAAAGAATCACTAAAAAATGTCAGTTGATCCACTGCAGTTCCATGGCTTTGCTCTCTTTGATCTTTCAGACCTAACCTTCTATGCGACTTCTTTATGGCTCCCTCACGACAGAGCTGGCTTAGATGTCCCAGGTGGAAGAGCTAGATATGTAAGCTTTTGCTTCGGTATTTAAAAATCTCTATAGCAGAAATTTGTGTTTGTGTACATAAAAAGCACACACCTGCATGCAGAAAAGGCGAACGTGCTTACCTTTCACTTTCATCCTTCAGTCCCCTCCCCAGAGGAAACCATGTCTAACAACGTAACACGTTCTATCAATAGATTGTCACGTCGTTTTTATGTGATTATACTATTCATACATATTCAACAGCTGACTTTTAAAAATCTTAACAGTGTGTTACAGATATTTTTTCATATCAGTAAATACACACTTTCCTTATTATTTTTCCAACAGCAGAGCAAGAAGAGCAGTTAGACTGCAGGGAATAAGAACGGGAACTAATGCAAACTGTGTTGTAACAAAATGTTTTAGTGAGGATTAAAGGAAACATGAAGAACCGCACAGCACTGTCCCATATCCGTCACCTCTTCCATTCATTAACGGAGCCGTAAGCTCTTTCTAAAGTGTAGCTGGTACAAGGAGTGCTACAATCAACGTTCTTGTACGTATATTTTTGAACACTTACTAGTGTTTTTACAGAAGTGAGGATGAAGGGTTATGTAGGCTGTTCACACAGAGGGAGGTTTGCCTAACTGCTTTCCAAAAGTTGTACCAATTTATACTCCAGCCAACAATGTATACATGGTGATCTATTTCCCCCACGCTTTTGCCCAAACTGGATTTTATTTATTTATCTATATATTTTAAAAACTATATTTTTAGCATTTAGCAATTCTTAGACATGTGTTTGATCCCTGGGTCAGGAAGATTCCCTGGAGAAGGAAATGGCAACCCACTCCAGTAATCTTGCCTGGGAAATCCCATGGACAGAAAAGCCTGGTGGACTACAGTCCATGGGGTCACAAAGAGTCTAGTGAGACTGGCTGGACTTACACACACTCTCATCTATTGACTTAGTTTTGGCTGCACTGGGTTGTCGTTGCTGAGCGGGCTTTCTCTAGCGGGGGCAAGTGGAGGTTACTCTCTGTTGCTTTGCTCAGCCTTCTCACTGCGGTGGATTCTTTTGTTGTGGAGAGTGGGCTCTAAGAGCAAGAACTTCAGTAGCTGTGGTGCCTGGGCTTGGTTCCTCCACAGCATGTGGGGTCTTCCTGGACTGGGGATCAAACCTGTGATCTCTGCATTGGCAAGTGGATTCTTAACCACTGGACCATGAGGGAAGTCCCCAAACTGGATTTTATAATAAAATTTCTCATCTAGTGGGTGACTATAGCTGATCTTTGACACATTGAATTACAGTATAACAAATACTTTACCCAAAAGACCTATAAGGCAACCAAACAGAGCAGAGACCATACATTATATATTTAAATTTTTAATAGAACGTTCTCACCTTTATCTAGCATCAAGATTTATGAAATCTTGTCTTTTCTTCCCATAATGCTTCTGTATGACTTCAGTTGGAAACTTAGGGTATATGAAAACCAGTTCTTTCCCCTTCAAACCTAAGGACCTTGTGATTACTTAAGTATTCAGGGGAGGTTAGGTTCTAGTTGCTACAAGCCTGCCAAGTCCTATCATTAAAATAAAAATATGTTGGTTTTCTCCACTGGCACATCTTCCCCTAAGTTGTCTCTAGGAGACTGTGATTTGAGTGGGTCCTGGCTGCAAGGATTTCGTCTTTATCACAGATTAAGATTTTCTGGAAACAACTTGAAAATGCCAAGGTTAAGTCAACACAGTATTCGCTCTTTTCTCACTCCCTAAATTAGGGATCATGAAGAAAAGCCACTCCTCAGCCTTCGCCAAGCCTCTGATTTTGTCATCTTGTTCGCCCTCTGCTGGTCATTCAGTAGAAGAACATGAATGATTAGAATTGTTCTCTGACCCTGGGAGGCTTCTCCTAACTGGTTTCTGTTTTGGGAGATCAAAATTCCAGTTGCACGTCCTAATTCTAAAAATGTTCAACTCATGCATTTTAGTGGATTAGATTAATCTGAAGTACTAAGGGTGTTTGGATGTGGGCTTGAGGTGGAAGAAAACTAGTTTGACCTCTTTTTATATAGGTCTTACTGTTTAGCTCTTCAAGTGTAGATTTTCTCATGTGTATAATTTTCTCATGTGTATAATTGTACATCACAGTTCAGAGAGTAGAATGGACACTAATGTATTCTGCCAATCTGGGGAACTCAGCTGAAAGTATCCTAAGATACTGAAAAAGAACTCAGAAGTAGACAGCTTCCACTTATTACCTGACCCATTCACTCAACAGAACCTCATAGAGTGTTTTCAAAGTCCTAAAGGCTCCATCTGACTTGTAAGCAGTACACAACACCATTCCAGGAAATCCTCAAAGCTTATCGGCATTACGATGACGCCAACCCATTTAGGAGTCAAGTACACCCAGCGTTCTGATCCCTCTGGGACACGTACTGCTGCTGCTACTGCTGCTAAGTCGCTTCAGTCGTATCCGACTCTGTACGACCCAATGGACAGCAGCCCACCAGGCTCCCCCGTCCCTCAGATTCTCCAGGCAAGAACACTGGAGTGGGTTGCCATTTCCTTCTCCAATGCATGAAAGTGAAAAGTGAAAGAAGTCGCTCAGTCGTATCTGACTCTTTGCGACCCCATGGACTGCAGCCTACCAGGCTCCTCTGTCCATGGGATTCTCCAGGCAAGAGTACTGGAGTGGGGTGCCATTGCCTTCTCCGGGGACACGTACACAGGACAGCAAAGCACTAACAAGGCAGGTGGAGGTCTAGACTACTCGCCCCAACTCTTCACAGTGTCATCTTCATCTTCTTCTGATAACAGCACCACCATCCCTTTGGCAAATGGCTGTTTTTCCTCCACGTCTCTCCAGGGATTCTAATCACATTCCTTGGATCCCTGGCCACAGGGTTAGACACAGAAGCAAGGCCTGAAAAACCACAACATCACACCTCTCTGGTCAAAATGACTGGCAAATGACCCAAACCTGGCCCTTTCTCTGGGGTTTCATACGTTAATGCTGGGAGAGAGAAGCTTTCTCTCTCTTCTAGGGTCACAAATCTGAGATTAAGAAACCTGATCCTGTCCACGGTTCTTCTCTCTCACCTGCATCACGGTGAACACCCAGGATAGCAGATACGGAGGAAGAAGATCCAGAGCTGAAGTATATCTGGAGGTAGAATTTCTGAAGGATTGATCTGGAGGCAAGAGATGAGCAAGAGGAGAGTCAAGGATGACTTCTAGATTTCTAACTCTGGTTCCTGGACGAATGTATTACCATTTGTTGTTACGGGGGAGAGCCAAGAGTGGGATTGGAGAAGAACCCTGGAGCTGTGAGGTGACAACTAGGAGTCCTGTTTTGAATGCATGAACCTGGAGGTATCTGTGAAGACACCAGGTGGCAGGTGCCACGTGTGTGGTTGGATATGTGACTTTGAGGCTGGGGAGAGAGATGTAACTGAAGATACGAATTTAGAAATTGTGACGTGTATAATGTAAGTGAAGATATTGCAGTGGATAAAAATATTTAGGTATTGAAGAGAAGAAGACCCAGAACCAAGTTTTGAGGAGGATCAAATTTTAATGATTGAGTTGAGAAGAACTTAGGGACTTCCCTATAGTGCAGATGGTAAAGAACCTGCCTGCAATGCAGGAGACCTGGGTTCCATCCCAGGGTCAGGAAGATCCCCTGGAGAAGGAAATGGCAACCCACTCCAGTAGTCTTTCCTGGAGAATTCCATGGACAGAGGAGCCTGGAGGGCTATAGTCCATGGGGTTGCAAAAAATTGGAAAGGACTTACTGACTGACACACACACACACAGAGAACTTAACAAATGAGACCTAAAAGAAAAAAAAAAAAAAGCAGAGTGAGACAAAGATATCATAGAACCGAGAGAAGGATAGGATAGTGGTCAACTAAGTCAAAAGTTACTGAGAATTAGGGAACTTTGAAGTCAGAGACTCATTGGGTTTGGCAATAAGGAGGTCACTGGTGAAGTTGACAAGCATTTTCAGTGGAGTAACAGGCATGAAAACTAGTTCAGAGGAGGTTAGGAGGGAAACCACCTAACTACAGTGACCAGCAGTACAGATGACATTGGGAGTTTATGGGAGACTCCTTACCCTGACCGCCACACACACACACAAACACACACACACATATATACACTCGCCACAGTACAGACACATAGCAGTGAATGCTAAAGCTTTTAAAAATATTTGAAAGACTCTCAGTGTATCCCCTGGCACAAAAATTCATTCCTTGGGTATTTGACTGCAAAACCATCAGAACCTAGAACCATGAAGACTGTAGCAAAAATATTGAGGGAATTCTTAGGTATAAAGTGAAGGTGCTGGACTTCCCTGGTGGCTCAGGGGTAAAGAATCCGCCTGCCAGTGAAGGAGACACAGGTTTGATCCCTGGACCAAGAAGATCCCACAGGCAGAGGAGCAAGTAGACCCACACACCGCAAATACTGGGTCTGTGCTCTAGAGCCCAGGAACCGTGACTACTGAAGCCTGCTTGCTTTCAAGTCTGTGCTCCCCAAGAGAAGCCAGTGCAATGAGAAGCCCGTACATGGCAACAGAGTAGCTCCCACATGCCGCCACTAGCAGCCCTCAGAGCAATGAAGACAAGGACAGCCAAAATAAATAAATAAAAAAAATTATTTTTGGAAAAAACCTCAAGAGGAGGTGCTACTCTCCCTTCTCCCATCCATACGGGCTCCATTATTCATGGTAATTATACTTTGGCCACCTGATGTGAAGAACTGACTCATTGGAAAAGACCCTGATGCTGGGAAAGATTGAAGGTAGGAGGAGAAGGGGACA
>NW_011495023.1:18674536-18678734 GCF_000754665.1 Bison bison bison
CGACAGAGGATGAGATGGTTGGATGGCATCACCGACTCAATGGACATGAGTTTGGATAAACTCCAGGAGTTGGTGATGGACAGGGAGGCCTGGCGTGCTGCAGTCCATGGGGATCGCAAAGAGTTGGACACGGCTGAGTGACTGAACTGAATGTGCTACAGGGTCACCACGAATGTTGAATCTGGTAATACTGAGCTACGGCTCCAAGGGGAAAGAGAGGATGACGTTCCCACAGGCTTCTGGCCTATGTTATCATCGACCAAAACACCACTCGTGTTCTGTTTTGCCAGCATCCTTGTGAAACAAGCCTGTCTCATCAGTCCTGAAGACCTACACATAACACTTAGCAGACATTTAAAAAAATTCTTCCCCAGCCTCCTGCCCTGCAGAGCCTGCCATATCTGAAAGTTTCACGTTTTTCATGCTATACTGGCTTTTGAAATGTGTGAGCCACCACTGGCCCACAAGAGTCTAATGTTTTCCTGATGCTGGGGAATGTGATAGTAAATTTCTTTGGCTCTCATAGCCTCACAGCAATGATGTCCACTGTGTATTTCTTTTTTGAATCTGTTTTACTTGTACTACTTTCCACAAAACAGGCTAGTAAGTCAAGGGACAAAATGTTGGGGCAAGAAATAGTGACTTTGGCCAGCAAACCAAGAAGATGGTGGGCTAATGTTCTAAAGAATTATCTTAGCTTGGAAGAGCATCCAGGCTTCTTTTATGCTAGGGGAAAAGGGGAAGTCAGAGGAGTCAAGATTGAAAGGGTAAACATGGAGCGAAGACTTCTTGGGGACACCTAGCCTTCAAGGAAGCATAACGTGTCTCTGTTCTTCTATTTGCTCATATAGGCTGTGTCACAAATCTCCTGCAAAAATTTCAAGTTGTTAGCGGTTATTTTTACTTTAGCATTCTTATCTCTTATCTCAGCAAGGCTTCTAGGCTGAAAGCAAGCTTATCTACAAGTAGCAGCCATAACTAACCCTGGCCAGTGTTATAGGAACTTTCTTCAGGTACCTTAAACAGCTAGTTATGCCCAAGCAACATTTCTCTAATATTTAACTCTTTATGTGCAGAGCTAAAGTGATGGGATATGTAGGGTGAAGAATGATGCAGGCAGTTCCGACATGGTGTTAATTCTGCTCTTCTCTCTTTCAAATCTGCAAGGTTAAACTCTTTTCCATCTCTCCTGTAGGTTTGTCACACACAACAGATACTTAGTACTTTCTGGAGTGGCCTGATGCACAGGCCAGTGAATTTCTTCTTCCTTTTTCTGGGTGCCCCATATGATGGGCTTCCCTGGTGGCTCAGAGGGTAAAGCGTCTGCCTGCAATGCAGGAGACTTGGGTTCAATCCCTGGGTCAGGAAGATCCCCTGGAGAAGGAAATGGCAACCCACTCCAGTACTCTTGCCTGGAAAATCCCATGGACAGAGAAGCCTGGTAGACTACAGTCCGTGGGATCACAAAGAGTCGACATGACTGAGCGATTGCTTGCTTGCTTGCGTTTGATTGATTCCTTAACATTAAACCTATAGACATAGCACTGTAACTCACGCCTGAACAGAGTTTATTAAACACACATATTTTCTTCCAGAGGCACACCACAACCTTCTTGTGCTCAGGAACATCAGACTGCACTTTGCTTGGGGGCTATTTCAAACAGAACAATCACCAAGAAAAAGCACAGAAATGTGGAAGATGTGGCACTGAACAGACTGCAGAAAGGTCCCTGTTCAGGGGGAGCTGAAACAAGAAGGTGGTGTCCTCTTGTTCAGCCTTAGCTGGAAACCTGTGCAGGAGGAGACGGTATGTATCTTTAAATGATGGCTGAAGTGCCATCAGTATCAATATCGTGGTTACAAATACATTTTAGCAAGTAGGCAACCTTGCAAAACAGATATGCAAATGGCGATTAACTTTTGGAAGGATTGACTCTGGTTTTAGGCAGACCAGTGTTTTAGTCCTTCCAGGGTCTGTATGATCCCCGCCACCTGCCCACTACTGAGTTCTCTTCTCACTCCTCTCTTTTGTTCATTCAGCTCCTTTCAGTCCATTGATCCCACTAAATCCCCTGCTGCTTTGCAGATTTCACACAAGCTATTTCCTGTGCCTGAGGAGCTCTCCACTCGGTGGTTGTGTAGAAAATTTCTATTCGTCCTTTGGAGCTTTATTTATTTATGTATTCAGTTTTGGCTGTGCTGAGTCTCTGTTGTTGTATGGGCTTTTCTCTAGTTGTGGTGTGTGGGCTTCTCATTGCAGTGGCTTTTCTTGTGGCTCCTGAGCTCTAAAGCACAGGCTCAATAATTGCAGCACATGGGCTTAGTCCCCAGACCAGGGATTGAACCTGTGTCTCCTGCATTGGAAGGGGGATTCTTTACCACTGAGCTCCAGGGAAGCTCACTTTAGAAGTCCCTTTCTTAGGGAAACCCATCACGACTCTCTCAGCCAGGTTAGATCTCACTAACACATGGTCTCCTGGCACCAGTGAACATTTCTTTCATCACACTTGTCACAACTATAATGAACTGTTATATTTATCACAACTTTCATTGTGAAAGTAAGCAATTTGAGAAAATTGGTGGTGAAGGGGTGAGACTGCCATTTTGGACATCACAGGGTATACCTGTGTGGTATTGAAGTGGAGATTTCCAGAAGAGTCAGATACAAAAAACTGTAAATGGAGTGACATGTCTTGACTGCAAAAAATATGTTTGGTTTGTAACAATGTTTAAGTGGTTGTTGAAACCTGAGGTTAGGTGAAATCACCAAAGAAGACTGGGAAACAACAACAAAAGACAGAAACACAGACAGAACATAGGGACTTCCCTGGTGGTCCAGTGGTTAAGACTTCATCTTCCAATGTAGGGGCCGTGGGTTCAATCCCTGGTTGGGGAGCTGAGATCCTACATGCTGTGAAGCACCTCCCTGCCCCATAAAAAGAAGCTAGAAGAATGCAAACATTTAAGGGAAGTCAAAGGAGGTAAAGCCTAAAAGACTGATGAACAGTTGTTGGAGACTTGGGAAGAGACTGGCTGCACACTGCAGTATTCTCTCCTGGAGAATTCCATAGACAGAGGAGCCTGGCAGGCTATGGGCTACAGTCCATGGGGTTGCAAAGAGTCAAACACAACTGAGTGACTAATACCTTCACTTTTGTGTATGGGGCATGAAGAGAACCAGAAGAGCAGGTGCTGGACTTTAAGAAAGAAGAGAGTTGGGGAGGTGGTCCTAAGATGGGGGAGGAATAGGACGGGGAGACCACTTTCTCCCCCCACAAATTCATCAAAAGAACATTTAAACGCTGAGTAAATTCCACAAAACAACTTCTGAATGCCGGCAGAGGACATCAGGCACCCAGAAAAGCAGCCCATTGTCTTTGAAAGGAGGTAGGAAAATCTATAAAAGACAAAGAGAGAGACAAAAGAGGTAGGGACAGAGCTCCGTCCCAGGAAGGGAGTCTTAAAAAGAGAGAAGTTTCCAAACACCAGGAAACACTCTCACTGCCGAGTCTGTGGCAAGCCTTGGAACCACAGAGGGCAACATAACTGGGAGGAAAAATAAATAAATAATTAAAACCACAGATTACTTGCCCAATGGTAACTCCCCCAGTGGAGAAGCAGCGCAGACGCCTGCACCCGCCACTAGCAAGCGGGGGCTGGGCTTGGAGGCGTGGGCTGCATCGCTTAGAGTAAGGATCTGGCCTGAATGCCCCGAGGGCAATCTGAGTGAACTAACTTGGGCTAGCAAACCAGACTGTGGGATATCTACCACACGAAAAGCCAGCCCTAACCTATGACACCGCCAGGCCCGCGCACAGAATAAAGGACTGAACAGAGATAGCCGGCTGCAGACCATCCCCCTCCGGTGACAGGCAGCCAGAGCCGGAAAGGGGCAATCGCAGCCCCAGAGAGGCATTATCTACCAAATTGCAAGCAGGCTTCTTTGCTAACTAAGACTTCTTGGGATTCTGGGAGGTCGACATCTGCCTGAGAAGGTGCGCCGGTTGTACACCCAGAAAACTGAGCGGCAGGGATGGGGGAGACGATAAGTCACAGCGACTGTACTCGCCAAACACCTCATCACCTGAGCTGCTCAGACCTGGGAAGGGCACAAAACGTAGGTTCAACCGAGTCTGCGCCTCTGAGGACTACCTGAATGCCTGAACCTGAGCGGCTTAGACCTGGGAGGTGCATGCAG
>NW_011495023.1:18678834-18679292 GCF_000754665.1 Bison bison bison
AAGACCCAATCTTCAGTACCCATTTTTACTTGGGAGCGAGATTATTGGCTTGACTGCTCTCTCCCCCTTTGGACCCTCCTTTTTCTCCACCAGGTCGCCTCTATCTCCTCCCTCCCCCTTCTCTTCTCTACCCAACTCTGTAAACCTCTTTGTGTGTTCCAGACGGTGGAGAACATGGAGAACACTTAGGGAACTGATTACTGGCTGGATCTGTTTCTCTCCTTTTGACTCCCCCCTTTATCCTCCTGGCCACCTCTATCTCTTTCCTCCCTCTTCTCTTCTCTGTATACCTCCGTTAACATCTCTGAGCAGTCCAGACTGTGGAGTGCACATAAGGAAGTGATTACTGGCTGGCTTGCTCTCTCCTCTTTTGATTCCACCTCATCTCATTCGGGTCACCTCTAACTCCCTCCTCCCTCTTCTCTTCTCCATGTAACTCTGTGAACCTCTCTGGGTGC
>NW_011495023.1:18679788-18683438 GCF_000754665.1 Bison bison bison
AACAAATAGTAGAATAATGGAGGCAGAAGATAGGATTAGTGAAGTAGAAGATAGAATGGTAGAAATGAATGAATCAGAGAGAAAAAAAGAAAAACGAATGAAAAGAAATGAGGACAATCTCAGAGACTTCCAGGACAACGTTAAGTGCCCCAACATTCAAATCATAGGAATCCCAGAAGAAGAAGACAAAAAGAAAGACCATGAGAAAATACTTAAGGAGATAATAGTTGAAAACTTCCCTAAAATGGGGAAGGAAATAATCACCCAACTCCAAGAAACCCAGAGAATCCCAAACAGGATAAACCCAAGGTGAAACACCCCAAGACACATATTAATCAAATTAACAAAGATCAAACACAAAGAACAAATATTAAAAGCAGCAAGGGAAAACAACAAATAACACACAAGGGGATTCCCATAAGGATAACAGCTGATCTTTCAATAGAAACTCTTCAGGCCAGGAGGGAATGGCAGGACATACTTAAAGTGATGAAAGAAAATAACCTACAGCCCAGATTACTGTACCCAGCAAGGATCTCTTTCAAATACAAAGGAGAAATCAAAAGCTTTACAGACAAGCAAATGCTGAGAGAATTCAGCACCACCAAACCAGCTCTCCAACAAATGCTAAAGGATCTTCTCTAGACAGGAAACACAGAAAGGGTGTATAAACTCGAACGCAAAACAATAAAGTAAATAGCAATGGGATCATACTTATCGATAATTACCTTAAATGTAAATGGGTTGAATGCCCCAACCAAAAGACAAAGACTGGCTGAATGGATACAAAAACAAGACCCCTATATATGTTATCTACAAGAGATCCACTTCAAAACAGGGGACACACACAGACTGAAAGTGAAGGGCTGGAAAAAGATATTCCACGCAAATAGAGACCAAAAAAAGCAGAAGTAGCAATACTCATATCAGATAAAATAGACTTTAAAACAAAGGCTGTGAAAAGAGACAAAGAAGGACACTACATAATGAGCAAAGGATCAATCCAAGAAGAAGATATAACAATTATAAATACATATGCAACCCAACATAGGAGCACCACAATATGTAAGACAAATGCTAACAAGTATGAAAGGGGAAATTAACAATAACACAATAATAGTGGGAGACTTTAGTACCCCACTCACACCTATGGATAGATCAACTAAACAGAAAATTAAAAAGGAAACACAAACTTTAAATGATACAATAGACCAGTTAGACCTAATTGATATCTATAGGACATTTCACCCCCAAACAATGAATTTCACCTTTTTCTCAAGTGTACACAGAAACTTCTCCAGGACAGATCACATCCTGGGCCATAAATCTAGCCTTGGTAAATTCAAAAAAATTGAAATCATTCCAAGCATCTTTTCTGACCACAATGCAGTAAGATTAGATCTCAATTACAGGAGAAAAACTATTAAAAATTCCAACATATGGAGGCTGAACAACACGATGTTGAATAACCAACAAATCACAGAAGAAATCAAAAAAGAAATCAAAATATGCATAGAAACGAATGAAAATGAAAACACAACAACCCAAAACCTGTGGGGCACTGTAAAAGCAGTGCTAAGGGGAAGGTTCATAGCAATACCGGCATACCTCAAGAAACAAGAAAAAAGTCAAATAAATAACCTAACTCTACACCTAAAGCAACTAGAAAAGGAAGAAATGAAAAACCCCAGGGTTAGTAGAAGGAAAGAAATCTTAAAAATTAGGGCAGAAATAAATGTAAAAGAAGCAAAAGAGACCATAGCAAAAATCAACAAAGCCAAAAGCTGGTTCTTTGAGAGGATAAATAAAATTGACAAACCATTAGCCAGACTCATCAAGAAACAAAGGGAAAAAAATCAAATCAATAAAATTAGAAATGAAAATGGAGAGATCACAACAGACAACACAGAAATACAAAGGATCATAAGAGACTACTATCAAGAATTATATGCCAATAAAATGGACAACTTGGAAGAAATGGACAAATTCTTAGAAAAGTACAACTTTCCAAAACTGAACCAGGAATAAATATAAAATATTAACAGACCCATCACAAGCACAGAAATTGAAACTGTAATCAGAAATCTTCCAGCAAACAAAAGCCCAGGTCCAGATGGCTTCACGGCTGAATTCTACCAAAAATTTAGAGAAGAGCTAACACCTATCCTACTCAAACTCTTCTAGAAAATTGCAGAGGAAGGTAAACTTCCAAACTCATTCTATGAGGCCACAATCACCCTAATACGAAAACCTGACAAAGATGCCAGAAAAAAAGAAAACTACAGGGCAATATCACTGATGAACATAGATGCAAAAATCCTTAACAAAATTCTAGCCATCAGAATCCAACAAATTAAAAAGATCATACACCATGACCAAGCAGGCTTTATCCCAGGGATGCAAGGATTCTTCAATATCTGCAAATCAATCAATGTAATACACCACATTAACAAATTGAAAAATAAAAGCCATATGATTATCTCAATAGATGCAGAGAAAGACTTTGACAAATTTCAATATCCATTTATGAGAAAAACTCTCCAGAAAGCAGAAATAGAAGGAACATACCTCAACATAATAAAAGCTATATATGACAAACCCACAGCAAATATTATCCTCAATGGTGAAAAATTGAAAGTATTTCCCCTAAAGTCAGGAAGAAGACAAGGGTGCCCACTTTCACCACTACTATTCAACATAGTTTTGGCCACAACAATCAGAGCAGAAAAAGAAATAAAAGGAATCCATATTGGAAAAGAAGAAGTAAAACTCTCAGTGTTTGCAGATGACATGATCCTCTACATAGAAAACCCTAAAGACTCCACCAGAAAATTACTAGAACTAATCAATGAATATACTAAAGTTGCAGAATATAAAATCGACACATTCCTATATACTAATAATGAGAAAATAGAAAGAGAAATTAAGGAAACAATTCCATTCACCATTGCAACGAAAAGAATAAAATACTTAGGAATATATCTACCTAAAGAAACTAAAGACCTATATATATAAAACTATAAAACACTGGTGAAAGAAATCAAAGAGGACACTAATAGATGGAGAAATATACCATGTTCATGGATCGGAAGAATCAACGTAGTGAAAATGAGTATACTACCCAAAGCAATCTAGAGATTCAATGCAATCCCTATCAAGCTACCAATGGTATTTTTCACAGAGCTAGAACAAATAATTTCACAATTTGTATGGAAATACAAAAAACCTCAAATAGCCAAAGCAATCTTGAGAAAGAAGAATGGAACTGGAGGAATCAACCTGCCTGACTTCAGTTCAGTTCAGTCGCTCAGTCGTGTCTGACTCTTCTCGACCCCATGAATCGCAGCACGCCAGGCCTCCCTGTCCATCACCAACTCCCAGAGTTCACCCAGACCCACGTCCATCGAGTCAGTGATGCCATCCAGCCATCTCATCCTCTGTCGTCCCCTTCTCCTTCTGCCCCCAATCCCTCCCAGCATCAGAGTCTTTTCCAGTGAGTCAACTCTTCGCATGAGGTGCCCAAAGTACTGGAGTTTCAGCGTCAGCATCACTCCTTCCAAAGAAATCCCAGGGCTGATCTCATTCAGAATGGACTGGTTGGATCTCCTTGCAGTCCAAGGGACTCTCAAGAGTCTTCTCCAACACCACAG
>NW_011495023.1:18684013-18685641 GCF_000754665.1 Bison bison bison
ACTTTCACTTTCATCAAGAGGCTTTTGAGTTCCTCTTCACTTTCTGCCATAAGAGTGGTGTCATCTGCATATCTGAGGTTACTGATATTTCTACTGGCAATCTTGATTCCAGCTTGTGTTTCTTCCAGTCCAGCATTTCTCATGATGTACTCTGCATATAAGTTAAACAAGGCTTCATATACAGCCTTGATGTACTCCTTTTCCTATTTGGAACCAGTCTGTTGGTCCATGTCCAGTTCTAACTGTTGCTTCCTGACCTACATAGAGGTTTCTCAAGAGGCAGGTCAGGTGGTCTGGTATTCCCATCTCTTTCAGATTTTCCACAGGCTCTACTATAAAGCCACAGTCATCAAGACAGTATGGTACTGGCACAAAGACAGAAATATAGATCAATGGAACAAAATAGAAAGCCCAGAGATAAATCCATGCACGTATGGACACCTTATCTTTGACAAAGGAGGCAAGAATATACAATGGAGAAAAGATGATCTCTTTAACAAATGGTGCTGGGAAAACTGGTCAACCACTTGTAAAAGAATGAAACTAGAACACTTTCTAACACCATACACAAAAATAAACTCAAAATGGATTAAAGATCTAAGCGTAAGACCAGAAACTATAAAACTCCTAGAGGAGAACATAGGCAAAACACTCTCCGACATACATCACAGCAGGATCCTCTATGACCCACCTCCCAGAATATTGGAAATAAAAGCAAAAATAAACCTAATTAAAATTAAAAGCTTCTGCACAACAAAGGAAACTATAAGCAAGGTGAAAAGACAGCCTTCAGAATGGGAGAAAATAATAGCAAATGAAGCAACTGACAAACAACTAATCTCAAAAATATACAAGCAACTCCTGCAGCTCAATTCCAGAAAAATAAACGACCCAATCAAAAAATGGGCCAAAGAACCAAACAGATATTTCTCCAAAGAAGACATACAGATGGCTAACAAACAGATGAAAAGATGCTCAACATCACTCATTATCAGAGAAATGCAAATCAAAACCACAATGAGGTACCATTTCACGCCAGTCAGAATGGCTGCTATCCAAAAGTCTACAAGCAATAAATGCTGGAGAAGGTGTGGAGAAAAGGGAACCCTCTTACACTGTTGCAAACTAGTACAGCCACTATGGAGAACAGTGTGGAGATTCCTTTAAAAATTGGAAATAGAACTGCCTTATGACCCAGCAATCCCACTGCTGGGCATACACACCGAGGAAACCAGAATTGAAAAAGACACGTGTACCCCAATGTTCATCGCAGCACTGTTTTTAATAGCCAGGACATGTAAGCAACTTAGATGTCCATCAGCAGATGAATGGATAAGAAAGCTGCGGTACATATACACAATGGAGTATTACTCAGCCATTAAAAGGAATACATTCGAATCAGTTCTAATGAGGTGGATGAAACTGGAGCCTATTATACAGAGTGAAATAAGCCAGAAAGAAAAACACCAATACAGTATACTAACGCATATATATGAAATTTAGAAGGATGGTAACGATAACCCTGTATGCAAGACAGCAAAAGAGACAGATGTATAGAACAGTCTTTTGGACTCTGTGGGAGAGGGAGAGGGTGGGATGATTTGGGAGAATGGCATTGAAACATGTCT
>NW_011495023.1:18685741-18689866 GCF_000754665.1 Bison bison bison
GGTGGTTCAGGATGGGGAACACGTGTACACCCGTGGTAGATTCATGTTGATGTATGGCAAAACCAATACAATATTGTAAAGTAATTAGCCTCCAATTAAAAGAAATAAATTTATATTAAAAAAAAGAAAGAAGACAGTTTCAGAATGCATATAAGGCTCCATATAAGTCAGATCAAGATTAAAAATAAATCTTTGGATTTGACTCTGAAGATCACAGAAGACTTTAATGAAAGGAATTTCTGTAGGATGTTAGGGTCAGAAGTCAAATCATAAGAGGTTTACTGAGAAGTTAGGTAAATAAAAGCAATGAACATGGACTTCCTTTGTAATCCAACATTCACTTCTATTGAAGAAATTTAGCAACATATACAACAAAAAGTCATAACTATTCATGACACTAATATATTAATGATGTATCAATATAATTTAACTAAAATAATACATTAATATGTATTATTATAGTAAATAAAATAATTGTATTAATATCAACTGATATTTTTGTGAAGATTAATAGTTAATATTATCATACTATTATATGTAATCATCATTAAATATTCCATACATTGTTATTAATACCATATACATTAGTTCTACATTGTATCATTGTATTACTTGGATAATATAATATGCATATCAACATATTATATATAAAAATCAATATACTAGCTAATATATGTTAGTTATATTACTTTAATGAAAGTGAAAGTGCTGGTCACTTTGAGACCCCATGGACTGTAGCCCTCTAGGCTAACCCATCCATAGGATTCTCCAGCCAAGAATACAGGAGTAGGTTGCCATTTCCTTCTCCAGAGGATCTTCCCAACCCAGGGATTGAACAATGGTCTCCCACATTGCAAGCAGATTCTTTACCACCTGAGCCAACAGGAAAGCCCATTATTTAAATAATTAACATTAATATTACTAGATAAAAATGAATATTACTTACATGAGAATGGGCAAGGACGTGTTTATGCAATTCACAGAAAAGGAAGTACAGGAGGGTAATAATCATATGAAAATATAATTGGCCATGCAGACAAAGCAGAAAGAGACACCTTTTTCTTCCATCAGACTGACAAAAATTTGAGTTTGATACTATCAAATGTGATGAGATCCACAAAGAAAATACAGAGCGTGTGACCTATCAGGAGAGTGGTGGAGAGCGCCAGTGGATGTTTATTACCAAAGTCTGATTTCCTTCGCAGTGTCGTCTCCTTCTCCATGCTTACTGCTTGCACTTGCCCTCTAAAGTTTGCAGGGGTCTAATTCCAGTTATGGGTCTGGATGTTGCAAGAGGTGAAAGGGTGGGCTTTGAGGATAACGTGGTATCTCCTTATAAGAAAACTCTCTCTGATGAGGACCCTGCAGGGTCTTCAAGCAAGAGGAAGTTTCTCTTCAGACAGAGGAAGGGGTTGCTTCCTTGTCAAGGGGTGTCCAGTTCAGATTCTCTGTACTCATTCTTTCTGGACCAGTTCCCTGACATTAGCATAAAGAGGACCCAGAGAAGCTGTGAATTTGGCGGAGGTTGTAATTTGAGGATCTCTAGTCTCAGACATTGGGTCTGCTCTTCACCTGCCCACAGCAATGACAGACCAGAGACCCCTGTCTCTGAAGCACTTGGGTCCTCTGACCGGACGTCAGTGGACAGTCCAGAGCACCTAATGTGTCTTTGCCTTTCTTCTCCTCTGCTGGGCAATCCAAGTGACCAGCCCACTCTCAACACCTTTAGTCTTCACTTCTACTGTCATCATCGTTTCACGGCAACTGCTTGGTCCCACAAAGCCTCCCTTTCAGTATGCTCTTCACTCCAGACAACTCCAAGTGATAATTTTAAAATGTGCTTGTTACTCCAAGCCATGGACTATCAGAATTCCATCTTCCACAACTTTCTTATCCACCAGATCAGATACCTAATCCTGGAGCCCCATCCTCATGGATTTCTTTCCCAAGGCCATTTCTGAATGGTTACACATTACATCACATTATTACTTGAATTATATCATATGCATATCAACACATTATTGATGCAATCAATGTAATATTCACCAGTTATATTCTTTTAATAATTAACGTTAATATTACTAAATGAATAAGAAAAAGGAATACTACACTGTACCATCAGGGTTCAATCAGGAAAACCCATGACTCAGGTGATTTAACTCAGGAATTTGGGACTCACACAAACGCATCATTCAGGTGATTTAATTCAGGGGCTTGGAGCTCAATGCCACTGCTGACAGGACTGTAGGAGCAGGAGAGGCAGGAGAGGCAGCACTAACACCTGGGGAATCAGGAAGTTCGGGAATCACAGGACGATGGTGGGGCCGAGCCCGGCAGCCTGAGTACCCAGGTGATTTCCAGGAGGAACTGAATCATGTCTAGAAATTATGCTCGCATCCCTAGAAGCCCACTGCTCCAGCCCTGTTCCTAAACCAGGGCTCTGCTTCTCCTTCACCTTCCAAATCTCAAGCAAGGACTGGAAATTAATGGAAGCTAAACTGGAGACTCGGAGCGAGGGAGTCTGGGAGCTGGCTTTCAGGCCTTGTAACACTGGGAAGGACAGAGGAAGGAACAAGGATGGTGCCCAGGTAACAGTCTATCTATAGAAAAGAGAAAAAAAAAAAAACAGCCATCCAACCCACACAAAATAGTGCCATTTAGGGGAGAATAAAAACTTCACAAAGTAAATCTAATTATATAGCAGAAGGAATACACAGACAGAGGTCTAGAGGGAAACTTCAGGCCAATTACTGGAGATTTCTTTGTGACTTGCTGGTATGGGTTAATGAGTTTTATTCAAATTTTTGGTAATTTTTTATAATGACAGTATGTATTCAGATTAATGAAATAAATTAGGTGGTAAAAGGATGGAGGGACATAAGGTAAAAACTTGACATAGTTGGATTAAGACAACTTTCATTTTTTTTTAAAGGATGCAGAATCTCATGTCTATTGACAGACTCAGGGAAGGAGCCAGGATTCTGAGGAGGTTGAACATACAGGGGGAGGTGGGGGCAGTGGAGGAAGGTCTTGGCGGGGGCTGGAGAGGCTGAGCTCCAGGTCCAGGTGGGGACACTAGCCGTGGAAATGGAGGACACACCAGACAGAGCAGGTCCTGTCACAGGTAGAGCCAGAGGAAGAAAGAGGAGAGGAACTGGGCTCCAGGGCAGGGGACAGAGCGTTAGACCAGGCCCCCACGTGAGAGTGATGAGCAGTGAGCAGTGAGGTCACTGTGACTCTGCCTGATCCAGAATCTCAGGAGGATGCTGACGTGTTTCTGGGCATGCCTGCCCAGAGTGGCTAAGTGGAGTGTCAGGCTTGGTGTTTCTGAGAATGACTGACCTCTCCCATGACATCATGATGGACAACAGACTTCTTCAACCTCAGTGTGATTAACATCAGGGGTCAGATAACTCTTTGCTGGGGAGCTGTCCTGTGAACTGTGTTGCTGTTTACCAGCATGCCTGGCCTCCACCAACTGGAAGCAAGTAACACCCCTGTGCTAAGTCACTTCAGTCATATCTAACTCTTTGCAACCCTATAGACTGTAGCCCACCAGGTTCCTCTGTCCATGGGATTCTCCAGGCAAGAATACCAGAGTGGATTGCCATGCCCTCCTCCAAGGGATCGTCCCAATCCAGGGATGGAACCAGCATCTCTTATGTCTTTTGCCTTCACAGGCAGGTTCTTTACCACTAACCATCCCAGATCAGTTCAGTTCAGTTCAGTCACTCAGTTGTGTGAAGTCCCTAACCATCCCAGTTCAGTTCAGTTCAGCCACTCATTTGTGTCTGACTCTCTGCCACCCCATGGACTGCAGCACGCCAGGCTTCCCTGTCCGTCACCAACTCTAGGAGCCTACTCAAACTCATGTCCATCATGTCGGTGATGCCATCCAATCATCTCATCCTCTGTCGTCTCCTCTTCCTCCCACCTTCAATCTTTCCCAGCATCAGGGTCTTTTCCAAGAGTTGGTTTTCGCATCAGGTGGCCAAAGTACTGGCATTTCAGCTTCAGCATCAGTCTTTCCGATGAATATTCAGGACTGATTTCTTTTAGGATGGACTGGTTGGATCTCCTTGCAGTCCAAGGGACTCTCAAGAGTCTTCTCCAACACCACAGTTC
>NW_011495023.1:18689966-18690786 GCF_000754665.1 Bison bison bison
TGGAGTTTTAACTATGCTCTGACTTTTTTTTCCTTTAATTTTATTGAAGTATAACTGATTTACAATGTTGTATTAATTTCTGCTGCAAAGTGATCCAGTTATATATATATATATATGTATATATATATATTCTTCTACATATTCTTTTCCACTATGGTTTATCACAGGAGATTGAATGTAGTTCTCTGTGCTATACACTAGGACCTTGTTCATGCATCCTGTATAATAGTCTGCATCTGCTAACCCCATAGTCCCAGTCCTTCCCTCCCCGACCCCTCTCCCCTTTGGGCCCTGCTCTGATCTTAACTTCTCTGGGTGGGTCACTCTTTCATCCTCTCTTTTAATCCAAGAGCCAACCTTTTGGCTTCAGTTAAAAGTAATCCAGACATTCACTTGAAATCCCACAGAGAAATTTCTCCATAATCTTTTTTTTTTTTTCTTTCTGTTTTTACCTCTGCAGAACAGATCCCATAATCTCTGTGAATCCACCTCCTGGGGTCTTCACAACTCTGTCATGGTCTACCTTCTGCATAGAAAATCCACAAGCCCTCCCCACAAACTCCTACTTTTTGCCCAGATTCATTTCCTTCTCCCCATCAGCATAACCAGGAAACCTTCCTTACTCCTACTGGGATATCATATTCACAAGATGCTAAATATTCAAGCCCCAATTTCTGGGCATGATCCTTTTAGCAAAGATTAATTTCTCCATCTATTTCATGGGAAATAGATGGGGAAACATTGGAAACAATGCCAGACTTTATTTTGGGGGGCTCCAAAATCACTGCAGATGGTGACTGCAGCCATGAAATTAAAAGAC
>NW_011495023.1:18690886-18692440 GCF_000754665.1 Bison bison bison
CTTTCCGATGAATATTCAGGACTGATTTCTTTAGGATGGACTGGTTGGATCTCCTTGCAGTCCAAGGGACTCTCAAGAGTCTTCTCCAACACCACAGTTCAAAAGCATCAATTCTTTGGTGCTCAGCCTTTTTATATAGTCCAACTCTCATATCCATATATGACCACTGGAAAAGCCATAGCTTTGACTAGACAGACCTTTGTTGGCAAAGTAATGTCTCTGCTTTTTAATATGCTGACTAGGTTGGTCATAGCTTTTCTTCCAAGGAGCAAGTGTCTTTTAATTTCATGGCTGCAGTCACCATCTGCAATGATTTTGGAGCCCCCCAAAATTAAATCTCTCACTGTTTACATTGTTCCCCAATCTATTTGGCATGAAGTGACGGGACTGGATGCCATGATCTTAGTTTTCTGAATGTTGAGTTTTACGCCAACTTTTTCACTCTCTTCTTTCATTTTCATCGAGAGGCTCTTTAGTTCCTCTTCACTTTCTGCCATAAGGGTGGTGTCCTCTGCATAAATAAGGTTATTGATATTTCTCTCAGCAATCTTGATTCCAGCTTGTGCTTCTTCCAGCCCAGCATTTCGCTTGATGTACTCTCCATAGAAGTTAAATAAGCAGGGTTATATAGAACTTAAATAACTTCTATATAGAAGTTAAATAACCATCACAACCCACTAGTTATTTCGACCAAAAATAGCTCCAGACATTTTCAAACATTGATTGGTGGACAGAGCAAAATCTTTTCTAGGTGAGAACCACCAATCCAGAATTGGACTTGGTGCCCACAAGCCGGGTGTGTCTCATGATGGTGCAGGCTGCTTTGTCCCCATGGACACCCTGCCTGCTTCTGCGGAAGTGGGAAGGTACACGGGAAGCCACGCCCACTGCCCCTTTACTGCCCCGGCCACAAGTGTCGGCACGCACCTTGTCCCCTTAAACGCCAGGTCACCCATCAGGCAATCCTGCCCTTAAGTCACTTCTCACTGTCACCACCTTGAAGAAGAGAAAAAGAAATTTATGTCAAGGGTATGTTTCATAATCTTCTTCAAATCATGTCACAAAATATTCCCTTCCTCTTCTGGAATCTTCCTGTAACCCTCCCCCACCCCCATTTATCTCAAGTGTGTTAACTCCAACTGCTTTCCAGTCATTGTATCAGGGCTAGACTCTCAGATAAAGCAGGGTGCTCCCTGCCCTTGAGGGGATCCTATAAAATGAGTGTGATAAAGAGTCTATTAAATATTAATAGACATACACACCCAGTGTTTTACAGCCCAGGGCAGATGCCTGCAGGAAGATGCAGTCAGGGAGGCTCCTCGGTGGTGGTGATGTTTTGGCTACATCCTGAAGGATGCCAGGACTCTGCTGCCAGCCAGCACAGAAAGAGCCTTCCAGGTGGGAGAATGGGTTATGCATACAATGAGGCCCCACCACACACTGTGTTTAGAAATGTTTGAAAAGGTAGATGCAACTGAAGTATTGTGAGCATGAAGGAAATCAACCAGGGGCCAAATTATTATGCCTGCCAGCTGTGTTAAGAAATGTGGGCTT
>NW_011495023.1:18692540-18692680 GCF_000754665.1 Bison bison bison
AGCCATGAAATTAAAAGACGCTTACTCCTTGGAAGGAAAGTTATGACCAACCTAGATAGTATATTCAAAAGCAGAGACGTTACTTTGCCAACAAAGGTCCGTCTAGTCAAGGCTATGGTTTTTCTTGTGGTCATGTATGG
>NW_011495023.1:18692780-18710428 GCF_000754665.1 Bison bison bison
GTGGTCATGTATGGATGTGAGAGTTGGACTGTGAAGAAAGCTGAGCGCCGAAGAATTGATGCTTTTGAACTGTGGTGTTGGAGAAGACTCTTGAGAGTCCCTTGGACTGCAAGGAGATCCAACCAGTCCATCCTAAAGGAGATCAGTCCTGGGTGTTCATTGGAAGGACTGATGCTGAAGCTGAAACTCCAATACCTCGGCCACCTGATGCGAAGAGTTAATTCATTGGAAAAGACCCTGATGCTGGGAGGGATTGAGGGCAGGAGGAGAAGGGGATGACAGAGGATGAGATCGCTGGATGCATCACCGATTCGATGGACATGAGTTTGGGTGGACTCCGCGAGTTGGTGATGGACAGGGAGGCCTGGCGTGCTTTGATTCATGGGGTTGCAGAGAGTCGGACACGACTGAGTGACTGAACTGAACTGTCTGAATTCTCCTTGCACCGATCATGCTGGACATACTTTATACAGTGATTTTTCCAGCTATTTTCACCCTGGAGAAAGTGGCTGTCAAGCTGAGTAACGTTACGGACACAGCACTCTGCACTACTCAGTGTCTCTCACCAGTCGGTCCTCATATGTATTTTCAATTCTGAAAGTATCTCTAAAGAGAGAATACATGCTCAAGCTGATACCAGAGATATTCTCAGGGGTTGTTTCATAGCAGCTGTTCATTTCATAGAACAAGATACTGTGGGAAGGGGACAGGCTGAGAGGTGAGACAGAGTGAGGCTGGGAAGGCCAGCTTTCCCCACGTCACAATCTGCTCCTACCCTCCTGTCTCTCCCAAGAACACTGATGTAGGCTCAGGCACAGACCTCGCTCACCCTGAACCCTGACCTTGGTGCCCTCTTCCTAGTGTTCAGTATCACAAGACACACCCAGTTTATCAGGAGGGCTGGGGCCTGGAGAGGGCAGGGGTAGGGATGCCAGAGTAGAAAAATGGCTTGTCTTCTTCCTTATTTTTTAAAAATAATTTTATTTATTTAGTGATTTTTGGCTGTACGGGGTCTTGGTTGCTGCACAGGCATTTCTCTAGTTGGGGTGAGCAGGGGCGCTTAGTGCTGGACCCAGAGTAAATGCCCAATAAATGGTAGTAATATTAATTAATGATAATTTGTGGGGGAAAAAACGAGCTAATCATCTTTATATGAGAAAAAATTTCAGAGATTGTATGCAAAACATGAAAACATCAAACTTAAGCAAAAAGCGTGGCATTGAGGTTGAAAGCATCATATGACATCCTGAAACCCAAGAAAAGTGATATGTTTGTTTGCATAACATCTTTAATATGGAAAACCCTACAGAGTTAAAAGATAATGAAATGGGGAAAAAAATACCTACAATAGTAGTAGGAGGGACTTCTGGTGTTCTAGTGGTTAAGAATCTGCCTGCTGTGCTGGGGACTCAGGTTCGATCCCTGGTTGGGGAACTAAGGTGCCACGTGCCACAAAGCAGCTAAGCCTGTGAGCCAGAGCTGCTGAGCCCCCGAGCCACAACTAAAGAGTCTGTCCACTGAAACGAAAGGTCCCACGTGTCACAACCAGGACCCAATGCAGCCAAATAAGCAAATAAATATAGAATTACTTTTAAAAAGTAGCAAGAGCGCACTTTGTTTAAAAATAACACTATGCACACATACACACAACACATAGTCACCATATTGGTGTTTATGTATATATATTCATATGTGTATGCAGATATATGCGTGTATTCCTATATATCTGTTGGTATGCATGCTTGTATATGAAGGGGAAAGAAGGATATTCACAAAATTATTGGCTTATAGAGTTTCGTGTGATTTTAATTTTCCTTATGTTTATATATTCTATTTCTTAAAAAATGTATTTAATTTTAAAAAGAAGTTATTTAAAAAAATTTTTTTAATAAAAAAAAAAAGACTTGAAACATTCACTAGATAAGATCAGCTTTTGGAGAACTGATGCATCCTGCAGAGACCAGAGAGTTGAGCTAATTCCAGAGTTGAGATTCCCAGTAGGTGGCTGGGGGGGTCGTCCCAATAAGCACAAAGCCTCAGCTCAATCAACTGTATTAGTAGTAAGTCAATGGGAAATTGGCTAAAGTATTAAATGATTCAATTGCTTTTTACTTTGTCTGGAAAAAAGAGCATAGCCATAAAATGGAAATTGCTGGCACAGTCTTCAAAGAGGACCCCCCAAAAGTAAGTGCTTGTCGTAGCTTATTGGATAGTTTCTCTATGAGTCAAGAGAGGCTAAGTGTTATAACAAACGGCCTTGAAATAGTATCTGAACACAATAAAGATGGATTTTCTGTCCTGCTGGGAGTCCACTGGGACTAGTATGGGTCCCCACGTGGTTACTGAGAGAACTAGACTTCCCCAAAGTGGTTCCAGCCCAGGGTCTCTACAGAGTCTTCCTTGAGGAAGGTTAGCTGGTTTAGGGAATCCACTGCACTGTTTCTGCCAAGTGTCCAGGGAAGGGAGTTCCCAAGTCTGCCAGACACCCGGCTTCTACTCTCCGCACAGTTTGAGAACGGATCTTAGTTTCACTGTGTCCTGGAGGATAAACTATCCCTTAGGAAAATCCATCTCCTGTTGCTCTAAATAACTTTCTAATAAATAATTTAGTGTCCCACATACCTTGATATACTAAACGAGCCAGACATTGCCAGCACTCCTATCTCTAGAAAGAAACTGGTTACTTCCCTTGCTCACTCCTACTGTTTAAATAAATTTCTCTTTCTGGTTTACGCATCTGTATATTTTGAGATGGAGTTTCCTTTCTATTTCCAGAAAGAATTTCTGGACCTGGAAAGCAGTAAGACCTGAGACACAGGGATTGGGTGCCTGCTCTGCTGTCCCGTGGGTCTCTGTCTGACTCCTCAGTGTCACTTGATTCAAAACAGAAAGTGAAGTTTACAGTGTGGGGTGACCCCAAGCTCTTCAGAAGGCAAAGGTTTAAGTCCGTATAACAAATGAAGGCAGGATCAAAGCTAAAACCAGGACACCAAGATCTGGTAGCTGGAAAAAAGCAGCCGACATGATTTTACCATCTAGGTAAGGCAAAGATGGGCTTCCCTGGTAGCTCAGATGGTAAAAATCTGCCTGCAGTACAGGAGACCATCTGCAGTGCATGAGACTGCAGGTTTGATCCCTGGGTGGGGAAGATCCCCTGGAGGAGATGACAACCCACTCCAGTTTTCTTGCCTGGAAAATCCCATGGACAGAGGAGCCTGGTGGGCTGCAGTCCACGGGGTCACAAGGCGTCAGACCCGGCCTGAATGACTAACACTTTCACACTTTCAAAGAGAAGATATTTAGGCAGGTGTCTTTTAGAGCGGGGGCTTCTCCTACGCTGGGACTTGTTCTGAACGTGCGGGAGCCTGACTTTGCAAGGGAAAGTGAGCTGGCTCCGCCATCCAGAGGGTGGGGGAGTAAAGGAGGTGGGAAGGAGGGTGGAGGAGGCAGAGATGGGTCGGGGAGGGGCAGTACTCCTTCCGCTAATTCTGGAGCATTCCAGAGCACACCAAAATTAATCCTCTGAATGTTCATTTCTACTCTACTGTCACTGAGGAGTGTCACAAGTGCTTCCTCAGTCAAAAGGAATTAACACGCCCCATGGGTTGTCTCTTCTGTTCACCAAATTTACTCACATGAAAACCTCTAGGCTCTCATATTTAACTCCCTGGGCCTCTGAACTGAGGCTGGTGGAGAAGAGCGAGCCCACTTCAGGGCATTTTTTATTCACTGAGCTTTGCTTCAAGAGCCCTTTTTTTTTTGGAGGGGGGTACATGGCTTTCTCCAGGGGCAAGTACTGTTGGGGTAGAAGTGGGGAAGGTGGGATTGTGCTCCTGGGAAAGACTGTGAATTCAAGGAAGCCCTTGTTCAGATCTTTTGCTGCTCTAGCACTGAGTTCTTAACCCAGTAGCAGAACTGGCTAAATAATTTGTGGGGCCCAGTGCACAATAAAAATATATTGTCTTTTGTTTAAAAGCAATTAAGACTTTCAAGATGGTTATAGCCGGACGTTAAACCAGGCGAGAGGCTCCTCTGTTTGTGGAACTCTGAGCGACTGCACAGGTCACAAGCCCCAGAAACTGGTCCTGCACACAGATTATCTTCAAATTATACACAGTCAAACTAAATACCAATTGTTTCTACCTTGAACGTATTTTTTTCTCTGTGTACTTACTTATATTTAATGTGCCACTGTGCACCTGGGCAGAAAATTGAGGATCATCCCAGATTTCTCTTTCCCTCACCCCCACCTTCCAGTTAGTGACTGTTTCTATTGATTGGGAGAACTTTCTTTTTCAGTACATCTTCTCATCCTAATCCCTGTTGTGTTTCAGACTCATGATCTCTGACTGTATCTGTTTGCATGAATGATCTCTCTAAATGGCTAATCTGACCACATCATTGCCCTACTGAAAAGCCTTCATAGACTCCTTAGAACAGGGATCCCCAAACTACGGGCTCTAATGCCTGATCATCTGAGGTGGAGCTGATGTAATAATAATAGAAATAAAGAGCACAATAAATATTACGTGCTTGAGTCATCCTGAAACCAATTCCCACCTTGCCGTGGGAAAATCGTCTTCCATGAAACAGGTGCCTGGTGCCAAAAAGGTTGGAGACCACTGCCTAGAACCTACAAAATAAAACCCAAGTGACTTTGCCTGGCACGTCATCCTTTCCAAGCCAGCCCCTCCCTCCTGGCTCACATTTTATGCTCCAATAACACTAAACTACAAATGGTTCCCATAGCTCCTCACAGACCCAGGCTGCATGCTCTCTGAGGTCGTCCCTTCTGTTGGAATACTTATTCCAGCTTCCTGAGAAAGAAGACTTTCCCACCCTCAGGGCTGCAGGATGCCCCCCCTCCAAAGACACCAGGTTCTAAGACTTCGCAGGTGTGATTAAGTCATGGGTCTTGAGATGGAGACATTATCCTGGATTATCTGGGTGGTCACTAACTGCAACTGGTAAGAAATGAAGTATAGAAGGCTTTACTACACAAAAGGGGAGGTGAGGTGAAGATGGAGCAGATAGAGACTTGAAGATGCTATGATGCTGTCCTTGGAGATGGAGAAAAGGGCCACCAGCAAAGGACTACAGCCTTAGAAGCTGGTGAAGGCAAGGACAGGGTTCTCCCCTAGGGCAGCCTGCTCAACGCCTGGATTTCAACCTAGTGAACCCCATCTCAGACTTCTGATCTTGAAACCACAAGAGAATAAATGTGCATCACTTTAAGCTACTCAGCTTGTGGGTATTTGTTACAGCAACCACAGAGAACTAACACACCTCTCTCTGGAGAACTGTCCCCTTTCCTGCCCACCTCCCGGGGCTGGGCATCCTTCTCTGCACCCACCACTGTGCTGTGCTTAGCTGCTCAGTCGTGTCTGAATCTGTGTGACCCTATAGACTGTAGCCCACCAGGCTCCTCTGTCCATGGAGATTCTCCAGGCAAGAATACCAGAGTGGGTTGCCACGCCATCCTCCAGGGGATCTTCCCAACCCAGGGATCGAACCCAGGTCTCCCGCATTGCAGGTGGATTCTTTACCGTCTGAGCCACCAGGGAAGCCCAAGAATACTGAAGTGCGTAGCCTATCCCTTCTCCAGGGGATCTTCCTGACCCACCACACAGATTTCTATAATTTCCCCAGTAGGTCATGTGCTCTAGGAAGGCAGAGACCGTATCCTGTCACTCTTTATACCCCTGGCACCTAGGCCAGTGTTGGCAACATAGCAGCCACCTCATAAATACTCACTGAGTTGAACTCCCCGACAGGGTGAAAAGGGGGTGGGGTGGGGACAATCTACCTTCAGCTGGAGAAGTTACTCTTCTGTGCTCACAGTTTGCATTGCTGTCATGAAATTAAGCGTAATCATCCCTTAGATCCATCACACCTGCAAACTGTCTTCACTGATGAAGTGCCTTTAGTTTCACTACAGAAAACTTGCATGAACTCCAAGTGCCACACAGCCTAAATAGACTTTTGCCTGAGTCGTTTCTCAGGGACTTGGAGTCAGCTGTGTCCAGTTCAGCTGCAGCCCATTAAGGCTGGTTAGGACCACTGACCCTCCAACTGGACATGGCTGGGGTTTGCTCAGTGACATTTGACATCAGAGAGCCCCAAACTCCATCCTCAAACTGTGCTGTTGTGCGTTGCTAAGTTGTGTCCAACTCTCTGTGACCTATGGACTGTAGCCTGCCAGGCTTCTCTGTCCATGGGATGTCCCAGGCAGGAATACTGGAGTGGTTTGCCATTTCCTTCTCGAGGAGATCTTCCTGACTCAAGGATCGAACTCGCACCTCTTGCGTCTCCTGCATTGGCAGGCGGACTCCTTACCACTGCACCGCCTATGCTAACAGCACTATTTTCTGAGCCTGTGTCATGTGAGGAAGCCCACAGCTTAGATGCGTCTGTACAGATAGCGATGACCTCACCTTTTTCTGGTTTCCAATCCATGTTTCCCACACTCTCCACGCCTCATTGTCGCCCCGTAAATACCCCAGCCTCTGCCCTCGGGGGAGACGGGTTTGAGATTTGTTCTCTGGCTTCCTTGCTTGGCTGCCTTGAGGATGAACCCGTTCACTGCTGTACCGTTTGGCCAGCAGCACAAGGATGGTAGAGCCCAAAAGAGCTGAAGAGGTTGTACAGAAAACAGAAGGCAGGTCAGACCAGCTGAGGGGAGGACCTCTCCGACCGAAAGAGCAACTCTCCCAGAGGAAGATGGACACCTGAGCAATTCTGGAGGATCACTTTCTAGAAAGCGGAATCCTCAGGTCAGTATTGGACCATCGCCGATTAAAGTCTATGTCAATTGCCATTTTTGAGAAATTGTACAGGCAGAGGCTGATGCTTTTGTGCCACTGGTAGCAAGGACCAGTTAGTAACATGCTACACAGATTCACTCAGGAACATGCAGACAAACTTCAGCAGAATTTAGAAAAAAAGCAGACAAAGGATTTCAGTCTAGAGGAGAGATTATTCTCTTAGCCACACTGACCGGGTTTCCAGAGGATTTCTGGGGAGGTGAGGCCAGAAATTCATGTCCAGTCTCCCTGTCTGCTAGATCTAGTTAGATCCGTGAACTTCTCATTTCTTTCCTTTCTTTCTTTTTTTAAAATTTTGACTGCGCTAGGTCTTCATTACGGCACTTGGGCTCTTTGTTGTAGCTCGATGGCTTCTCTGGATGCGGAGCACGGGCTCTCTGGTTATGGCGAGTGGGCTTAGTTGCCCCAATGCAGGTGGGATCTTAGTTCCCTGACCAGCGATGGAGCCTCAGTCTCTTACTTTGGAAGGTGCATTCTTAACCACTGTAATACCAGGGGAGTCCCAACTCCTCGTTTCTTGCATAGTAAAAACGAGATCTATTGTATGACATAATGTAAGTGAAGTGAAAGCTGCTCAGTCATGTCTGACTCTTTGCGACCCATGGACTGTAGCCTGCCAGGCTCCTCTGTCCATGGGATTCTCCAGGCCAGATTTCTAGAATGGGCAGCTGTTCCCTCTCCAGGTGATCTTTCCGACCCAGGGATCGAACCCAGGTCTCCCTCATTGCAGGCGGATTGTTTATGGTCTGAGCCACCAGGGAAGCCTGACATAATATAACATGATCCTCAATAGTGATCAACCTATCTTTTGTTGCCTTTGTAAACCCTGGAGTAATGAACACCCTGAGACACTATAATTGAAACGTATCTGGCTCAGACAGAGCCTGATGACTCTTTGTTGTCAGGAATCTGGTGGCCGCAGTGAGTGAAATAAGCAACCCCCTTCCAGAAGCCAGCTTCGAGAGGCTAACCTCGGCCTGATGGGCTGCGTGTTGCCCAAGGTAGAACTCAGGAGAGCTAGAAAGTTCTCAAGTGTGATATAACCTGACTTCTAATTCACTGTGTTGAAAGACAAATGTGGAAATAATGGGAAAATTCCAAACCTCATAAAATCACCCAGACTCAGTGAGAAAACTCTAGTCTTTGAAAAAGTGAAGAAGTCAGCATGTATAAACGAAGATCTGATCACTCTGCTACAGCAGTAAACAGCTGGCAAACTTGGTGTCTGTAGAACTGGTGTTGGCCGTTCCTACGGCCCTGGGGGCCCCTCGCCAGCCAGAACTTACTCCAGTAAAAACCAAATCAGAGTTCACCCTCTCCAAGAAGTTTACTCCTGTTAAGTTGGTCAGAGCCATAAAGATCTATTGCAGACACAGGACTGTCAGGGACGCCCATTACCGCACAGACATAAACAATTATTCAAAATAGATGTGGAAAAGCAGGAAGAGAAGTGCACTGGTCGTTTCATGAAGAGTCCGGGTTTCCAAATAAGAAGCCCTTCCTGCAGACGTGGTGAGCTTTCTAGGGTATCTGATGTGCTGTAGGCACTCAACAAAAATTAAATTAACATATCAAGACATCCAAGGGAAAATGCATTTTTTCAGACATAAGAGAACACAGCTGTGTTTGGGATCTGTTGACGATCTTGAGTTATTTTGAAAGTGTTTTGTTTTGGTAACCCATCTGGCAAGTTCTCTTCCCCTCCGTATTTATACCCGTGTGTATTTACAGGAGAATTTAATCCATATGTTCCTGATTCAATTACACTTGACTCATCCCAGTATTGCTTTGTAAAAGCGATTTGAATGCCAAGAATCTTGCAAGTTTTCCTAACAAACTCTGAAGCTTTTTTTTTTTTTTCCCCAAGGACTAAGAAATTTACTTTTTTTTCATCCAAAATTCTGAGTTTTTTTTTTTTTTTTTTAAGGAAACACATGGACTTTCACTTATCACTCTGTTAGTATTTAGTTACAATTTGGGATGGTGAGTGGCAAAATGATGACCTGAATAAAATTGCACTGAAAGTTGGTTATTGGTATTCCTATTACATAACTGTCCAAAAAGACATTTATCCCCAAATTAGATCATTGCAGGGATTACTAAACTCTTGAAAACTCTCTTCTTGGTCCAGTTCAATAAAAAACATAATATATTGAGCAGCAAGGAAATCAGGTCACTCTGCTCTTATAGTAGACAACTTCTGGAGTGTCTGCCTCTTTCCCAAATTAATCCTGCCTCCCCACCTCTTCCCTCACAATTCCCCAGGGGAGTTTCTGGCATCATGGAAGTCACTGGACTGAGTGGGTCCTTCCTTAACTCAAATGGGGCTTCCAGGGGGTCTCTTTTGTTTACAGTTTAAATTGGTGGGTTGGGGATAGAGCTGTTAAGTCACTTCAGTCGTATCCGACTCTTTGTGACCCCATGGACTGTAGCCCACCAGGCTTCTCTGTCTAAGGGGTTCTCCAAGCAAGAATACTGGAGAGGGTTGCCATGCCCTCCTCCAGGGGATCTTCCCCACCCAGGGACTGAACCCTCTTGCACTGGTGGGTGGGTTCTTTACCCCTAGCGCCACCTGAGAAACCCTTGAGGACAGAGAGGAAGAAGGAAAGGGAAGAGGAAGGGGAAAAGAAGAGAGAGCTCAGTTTAGACTTGGTGTGACTTGTATCTGTATCATATAAACTCAGGACCTGAGAGGGAGCATTTTCTATCACAGGACCTGTGGTACAAAGTCAATAAGCTGGCACACAAAGATGGGATGAACCAGAAAATCAACATATACATTTAATGTGTTATTTTCCTCTAAAATCTGTTACTATCAATACACTTTAGGATCTAAGCAATTCAGCATGATTGATTATACTCTAATTGATTAAATCAACAGAGAAATACTAGTTTTAAGGAAATGAATGAAAAGTAGAGTCCACATTATTTTCAATGTATAGAATAACATTTGTATAAAGCAATGTTGAGAAAGTATTTAAAGATGAGTTTAAGGGGACAAGATGTATTACAAAAATCTATGCAATTTGAATGTAGAGTGGTACATTTCTAGAAGCTAAAATGATAAAACCACTAAAGACCAAACTGAGACCACTAAATCCATTTTCTGCAAAATAAGTTCATTATTCAAAAGACAAAAAGTTATATTTTTAAATTCCTATTGCTAGAAATAGCAAAAAGAAGAAGTGGATAGAGCTCTAGAGGAAACAAACCCGGCAGGTAACCTGATGCAATTTAATATTTATGTTAAATGTTGACTATTTCTCATTAATTCCCCATCATTGCTGTCGTCGTCACTGTGGTATGTTTTTAAGTCATCTCTTAAGCGAATCAACAAAAAGTTTTAGCAACATGACATAACAGTAAGACGCAGAAAATGGCATGCTGCTGCCGCCGCTTAGTTGCTCAATCGCGCCTGACTCTGTGACACCCTATGGGCCGTAGCCCGCGGGCTCCTCTGTCCACGGGATTCTCCAGGCAAGGATACGAGAGTGGGTTGCCATGCCCTCCTCCAGGGGATCTTCCTGACACAGGGATTCAACCTGGGTCTCCTGCATTGCAGGCAGATTCTTTACCGCTGAACCACCAGGGAAGCCTCATGAAATTGCATACTCCCACCTAAATATAAATATGAGCAGACAAGGAAACTATGGAAGAAATATATTGAATATATTTTGTCTCATGTCATTATCTCAAAGAAGGCAAGTAGATTCATTGATAGAAATGGAAGCCCAGGCAGATGACTTTCCAAGTCAGGAAACCACCCATGAAGAAAGTTTTAATAAATAACACCTCAGAGTCCTAAAAGAATTTTCTGCAGTGTTGCCAAACAGATAATGATGATCCCTGGATAATCATGTTTGAGAAGCACCTGATGGAGGCAACTGCCCTAATTTTGTTTTGTTTTTAAAGAGGAGAAAGATTCCAGAAATTTAAAGCCAGTGAAAGTGAAAGTGAAGTCGCTCAGTCTGTCCGACTCTTTGGGACCCCGTGGACCGTAGCCCACCAGGCTCCTCTGTCCATGGGATTCTCCAGGCAAGAATACTGGAGTGGGCTGCCATTTCCTTCTCCAGGGGATCTTCCTGACCCAGGGATCGAACCCAGGTCTCCCGCATTGCAGGCAGAGGCTTTAACCTCTGAGCCACCAGGGCTTGTCCTCAACCCCTGGAAAAACGATAGAACAGGTTGTTGAACAGTCCATTTGCGGAACTGAGAAAAGGAAGGTGTGGTCACAAAGTGTAAACCGTGCAGAGTGAGAAAGAGTTTTCACTTCGTTCTCTGACAGAATCACATTCCAAAAGAAGAGTGGATTACAAAGTATAATAGTGAAAACGAGTAGAGACAGATGTATAGCGTTGCATATAATTTCAAAAACAATGGCAAAGGCTGGGACCAGGGTCCAGGAAAAAGATCAGGACGAGTCTACGGTGAGAAATGGTGCCAGTGACCAGCCATGGCAGTGCCCTGCAGCACGAAGCTCCCTGTCTGGGGTCCTGTGTCCCCCTCCAGTGGGCACCCTTTCACAGCACTGACACATTCATGGACATCCCATGGAGACAGCAGGAGGGAAACCTTCAAATGCTAGAGGCTCTCACATGGGACAGGGATTGAATTTCTCTCGTAGAAATCCAGGAGGCAGACAAACAGCACCTGCTCCCAGAGTCGGTGAAAGAGAGGTGTGATAAAAAGCCAACATTTATTGGGAGCTTATTGTATGTTGGACACAACGCTAATTATTTGTTGTCTTATGAAATGCTCCCCAAACTGATAAGGTATCTGTTATTACCTCCATTTTACAGATGAGGAAACTGAGCGATGCAGAAGTTAAATAGCTCACCGGGGTCAAGTAGTGACCTCCGAGCTATATTTGAACAAAGAGACTGACTCCAAAGCCTCCCTGTCAGTGGGAAAGGAGTCACAGATAACCGACCTACAGTCTCAGGCCGCATTCAGTCAGAGGCTGCCGAGGGCGCCCCCTCCAGGAAGCTTCAGGCACTGCTTTCCTGCACGGAGACTAGAGGGCTTTCTCCCTAAGCGGTGTTTTCCCAGATCTGAGAATTATGAATCTGGAAGTATGAAAAAACAAACTTTCCAACAAACATCCCCAAACGTTACTGGTAATTAGCCCTTATTGTTAGGACTAGAGGCTATTTTCACTTTTTGGTTAAACTTCTCTGTATTTGGTGATTTTTTTTTTTTTTAACAGTGAGCATCTATTATTGTTACAATTAGAAACTTGAGCTGTTTCCCACTAAGCAGGGAAGAGGATCCAGGAATGCATATACAAAACTGTGAGCAGATGGTTTCTGCATGGTTCAAAGGGTACTAAATAGCTTTATATTCTTATAGAAATGTTTGCGTTTCCCAGAATATGATTTTTTTTTTCTGAAAAATCATAATGATCTTATATACTTTTCCCTTTACACTGAATATGTTTAAAAAAATCATTATACGGAAGAGGCAGGACTCAGGGGATGTGAAATGAAAATAATTGTAGTCTCCTTTCTCCTCCCTGATACCACCCGCTGGTGTCCCTTCTGTGGGGTTATTCATTGAAAAGTAGCTGATGGAGGCAAATACTCTATTTTTTTTTTTTAAGAGGAGAAAGATTCCAGAAATTTAAAGTCAGTGGGCTTGTCCTCAAACCCTGGAATAATGATAGAACGGGTTGTTGAGCAGTCCATTTGCGAAACTAAGAAAAGGAAGGCGTGGGGGTCCTTTGGTGCCCTCCCCATGTCACTGGACATCTCATCAGCTATTCATTTAGCTTCAAGCAGAACTCACTCCCGAGTTTCTGATTCCGGGGGAACAGCTCCGCCTTCTCCCCTTCTGGCGAGGTCTGAGATCTCCACGCCCTTCCAGCCACACCGGGTCCATCGGACACGCACCGCATCCCTTCGATCGGCCACCAGAGGGCGCTCGGACACTTTCCTAAAACGCAGCTCACTGCAAATTATTTTTTTCAAGCGCACAGCAGACACCTCTGAGTGAAAGTGATTACCACGCTTTCCTGTGGCAGAGAAACGTTCCAGCACATCAATCATATTATATTCTCCAGGGAAATCTTGTCTGATCTCCAGCTGCAAATATCGTATACCCTCAAGATGGGATCTGGGTTAAGTATAAAGAACTGGGTTTGAATATCTGAATTGTGAGTGTGGCCAGGTGGCCCAGCCTCACTTTGGGCAGAGAGGGGTGGGGGGGGGGCAGTAGTTAGCTCCTGTGGGCTGGGGTCTCTTTGTGGAAACAAAGAAGGAACATGAGCTGCGTGTCGACTGACACACACGGAATCTTACCAGTGTTTTGTCATTAAATTTGGGAAAGAAGTTGGAGAAACATGGAAAACAGAAAGGACTTTGCTTTCCTGGGCATCTGTTACTAGCTGCTGCTTATGCCAGGCCCTTTGAGGTATACATGTTTGGGGTGTTACTATCCTAGAGTTTACAACGGAGGCTCGAGGAGGTGAAGAAACTACAGGATCACATACCTCAGATGTGGGGGCACCTCAGTGCAGCCAACTGGAAGTGCCACACTTTTACTGCTGTAACTGTGCTTCTTTCATGACTAAGTCATGATCAGTTACTCATACACATGGGAAGTCGATGACCTATATTTTAAAAATGAAAGACCAGAATATTATTTTAAATTTTGAAAGGGGGGCTGAGGGTAGGCGGGGGTGTTCTCCTTTTAAAAAGGAAAAGCTGGATAAACTTATTCTCATCTCTCCTGTGTCCAGAGCCTGCATCTAGGCTTTTGCTCTAAGGCTGAGTTCTTCAAAGAACATCTATGAAAGAATCACTCAGAAAGTGTTACGACGTGAAAAAAAAAAAAGAAAAAGAAAGTGTTACGAATGCAGATTCCTGGGCTAACCCTTGTCCAGGTTTTCCTTGACTTATGACTGGTAGGAGTCCCACATGGCGCTAGCGGTAAAGAACCCACCTGCCAATGCAGGAGACTTAAGAGATGCAGAGTCAACCCTTGAGTTGGGAAGATCCCCTGGAGGAGGGCATGGCAACCCACTCTTGCCTGGAGAATCCCGTGGACAGAGGAGCCTGGTGGGCTACAGTCCATGGGGTCACACAGAATCAGACATGACTGAAGCAACTCAGCATGCACATGATGGGATAGCATCCCAATAAACCCATTGTAATTTGAGAATATCGTTAAAGTCGAGAATGCATTTAAGTACCTAACCTATATCATGGATTAGCCTAGCCTATGCGTAATGTGCTGAGAATGTTTATATGAGCCTATAATTGGGCAAAATCATCTACGCCAAAGGCCGCTTTATAATAAAGTGTCAAATAGCTCATGTAATTTACTGACTGTTGTACTGAGAGTGGAAAGCAGACTGGCTCTCAGTGTAGGGGTTGTTTCCTCTTCTAATCACGTGGCTGACCTGGAGCTCTCTCTCTGTTGCTGCCCAGTCCTCCAGGGCATATCACACTGCATATCGCTAACTTGGGAGGAGAACAAATTCACAAGTAGAAGTAGTACAGTTTCTAGGTAATGTGTATCACTTGCACACCATCATAAGTTGCGAACTGTCTGTACGAGTTTCCTGTTGCTGCTGTAACACATGACTACAAACCTCCAGACTTTAAGCAACACAAATGTGTCGTCTTTTGGGTCTGAAGATCAAGAGTCAAGGATGGGTCAGGAAGGGTCAGAAGGAAGACTTCTGGACAGTCTAGGCAAGAAGCTATTTCCTGGTCTTTTCCAACTGCTAAAGCCCACAGCATCCCTTGGTTCCATCCTCTGCTTCTGTTGCCACATCTCCTCTGCCTCCTTCTTTCACTTATAAAGATCCTTGAAAGTTTGTTGGGTTCCCTAGACAATGGAGGATAGTTGTCTCATCTCAAGATCCTTAGTCTAATGACATCTGCAAAGTTCCCTTTGCCATGTAAGGAAACATATTCACAAGTTTTGGGGTATTTGGATGTGGACATCTTTGGGAAGCTATCATTCTGCCTGTGAAGATGCCTCGGGAATTCCTGTTCAGAAGTTTGATGGGGGGCCCCAGAGTCTTTATCTCTGACAGGAGCACCCCCACGGCCCCCCACCCCCAGTGATTTCGGTTACATTATAGTTGGAGAATCATTACTATAAATGAATCACATCCCTTTTTAAAAAGCAAACATCTGAGGGGATCTAATTATCTTCCCCAACAACCGATTTTAAATCTAAGTTTGTTCTATCAAAGTGAACCAATAGAAGACCTTAATGTATAGACCTTTGCTTTAACCAATGTTCTAATGTCAGACTGAAAGTGAAATTTTCTTGGTGGTGTTGGACTCTTTGCAACCTCAAGGACTGTAACCCGCCAGGCTCCTCTGTCCACGTGCTTCTCCAGGCAGGACTGAGCAACTTCACTTCACTGTATGATATTGCTGTGCTTTTAGGGGCTAATGTACACACATCCTGAGTTTGGTCTTCGCTGAGAGTGAAGGAGGGTGAACAGCACGTTAGGCCATGGTTGCTGGTGGGGCTGTTTAGTTTCTCTGTGGCGCTGCTGCTCAGTGGGGGTGACTTCAGGGTCTCCCAGCCCTGGGAGAGCAGGGTGTGGTCCTGTCGGGAAGGACTGTCCTGGTGAAAGGAGGAAGGGGTGGGGCAAGACATTGGTCACTCTCTCAAAGGTCAGAGGTCAGTCATTACATCCTGGCATGGGAGGGCAAGAGGGACCCTCAAGGAGAATGATGTATCTATCAGGAAAGAGACAGCACCTTCCACCTGGGATAATTGTAGGAGCATTTAATGAAGAGACAAGGGGAGGAGCAGGGGGTCCTGAGACGTAAACCAGCAGGGGGACATGAATGTCCTTCGGCCTCAGGGGCATCAGGAGGGAACACAAACCAGGTGGGCCACATGGAAAGAGCTGGGCAGGGTGGTGGGTCCACCCTGGGCCCCTCTCCTTTCCTGTGTGGTCTTCGCTGGCCAAACCCAGCTGGAAGCCGGAGGACCCCTGGGTGGTGCCTGCAGGATGACCCCCTGGGGGCTCAGGGCAGGGCTTGAGACGGACAAATGGAATATCTCCAGGGAAGGAAGTATTTCCAGTCCTTGAGAAAGAGGTCACCGCCATCCGCCCTGTGAACCAGCACGGTAGGGAGGTGGCGGAGGAGTGACGATGGTGGAGGGATGACCAGTGGGGAGCACTGGACCGTGAGACCCAGGCAGCACACTGATGCCCGAGTGCAGGGAGCACCAAGTCAGCCCCCGTGGGACAGGCGAGAGGGGGTGGACGAGCCCATCCACTCCAGGGAGGGTCCCCCAAGGGCAGAAACTGTGCCAGAGGCAGGGGGTGTCCTCCAAAGCTTCTGTCAGAATCACAGGCCTGTTTCATCATCACCGTGGAAAGACCTTTGCCAACAAGCTCCAGTGCTTGGCAGTAAGAAGCCCTGAAGTGCTGCAGGGAGAGTCTCCAAGCTGATGCTGGGCCTGCACCAGGCACACCTGGGCACACCTGGGCACACCTGGGAGCAGGGCAGGCTTCCACTACATCACATCCAGATGTTTCACAGACCCCAGGAAAGAAACAGTATTCTTTTAGGAGTTTAAAGATTCTAGACGTACAGATGGAAAACAAATAAAAACAGCAAGAAAGAAAATGTAAAGGTTTTAACCCGGGAAAAAGGTGGAGCGATTTGGGAATCTGGTGGAACATAATTGTTACCAGTGCAAAACTGGGGAAGAGGGATGTAAGGAGAAAAAAATGCCCCAGGTCAGGAGACGCCCCTGTCCTGCCTCGTCTGTCTAGTTTCTGCCACTAGTTTTTTTATTAAACTTTTTCTTTTGTATTGGGGTATAACCTGAAACTTCAGGTGGACAGCAAAGGGACCCAGCCACACATATCATCTCCCAAAGCCCCCTCCCATGCAGGCTGCTGAATAACACTGAGCCGAGTTCATTGCGCTGTACAGTAGATCCTTGGTGGTCATCCATTTTCAATACAGCACCGTGTACATGTCCAGCCCAAACTCCCTTTCTCTTCTCTACATCCTTCCCACCCCCTCTGCAATCATAAGTTCATTTTCTAAGTCTGCGAGTCTCTGTTTCGTACGTAAGTTCATTTGCATCATTTCTTTTTTGATTCCACATGTAAGGGATATCATGCAGTATTTCTCCTTCTCTGTCTTACCTCACTGTGACAATCTCTACTTTCATCCGTATTGCCACAAATGACATGATTTCATTCTTTTTAATGGCTGAGTAATATTCCACTGTATGTGTGTACCACATCTTCTTTATCCATTCCTCTGTCCTTGGACGTTTAGATTGCTTCCATGTCTTGGCTGTTGTAAACAGTGCTGTAATGAACACTGGGGTGTACACATCCTTTTAAAAACAAGGCCATGTTTTTTTCTGGATATATGCCCAGGAGAGGAATTTCAGGGTCATATAGTAGCTCAGTGATCAATGCAAAGAAATAGAGGGAAACAACAGAATGGGAAAGACTAGAGATCTCTTCAGGAAAATTAGAGATACCAAGGGAACATTTCATGCAAAGATGGGCTCGATAAAGGACAGAAATGGTAGGGACCTAACAGAAGCAGAAGATATTAAGAAGAGGTGCCAAGAATACACAGAAGAACTGTACAAAAAAGATCTTCATGACCCAGATAATCACGATGGTGTGATCACTCATCTAGAGCCAGACATCCTGGAATGTGAAGTCAAGTGGGCCTTAGAAAGCATCACTACAAACACAGCTAGTGGAGGTGATGGAATTCCAGTTGAGCTATTTCAAATCCTGAAAGATGATGCTGTGAAAGTGCTGCACTCAATATGCCAGCAAATTTGGAAAACTCAGCAGTGGCCACAGGACTG